>NC_059404.1:1703550-2043760 GCF_905220565.1 Melitaea cinxia | reverse complement strand
ATCAAAAGCTTGAGCGAATTCCGAATTAATGTACCGATTTGTATTTGGACTTCGCAAATATTATCATATCTCTGAATGCCATAAATAGCTCAAGTAGCTCCAAATTCGCTTTCGCAAGAATACGCATATTCTCATCTTACTTTACTCTGTTCTATTTAACCCTGTTGCACCTGCTTATCTAAAGCAACAAATAAAAATGAATCGCAAAATGTGTTGATAAGCGCAAAACTCAACAACGCCATGGCCAATTTTACCAATTCTTTTTTTTTTTTAATGTTCGTTGTTAAAAATTCGTTTAATTTCCGGGAACAGCACTTTTCTTTTTCCCATACAAACGTTTTCTAACTAAAATGTAGAGTCAACTTGAACTTTAATGCTATTCAATAATAATAATATATTAGGGCGCATTTTACGTAAGTTATTAATGATTAAATTGATCTTAATCGTAGACCGCATTTTAATTTAATTTACATACAAAATGTGTTGATAAGCGCAAAACTCAACAACGCCATGGCCAATTTTACCAATTCTTTTTTTTTTAAATGTTCGTTGTTAAAAATTCGTTTAATTTCCGGGAACAGCACTTTTCTTTTTCCCATACAAACGTTTTCTAACTAAAATGTAGAGTCAACTTGAACTTTAATGCTATTCAATAATAATAATATATTAGGGCGCATTTTACGTAAGTTATTAAAGATTAAATTGATCTTAATCGTAGACCGCATTTTAATTTAATTTACATACAGTAAAAATGGTATTAACTAGCTATTTCACATTATTTATTATATTCTTGCGTTAACAATGGAAAATTCCCGTTTTTAAACTATAGCTCCTATCGACTCCAAATTTGGTACGAATCTCCTATATATGTGACATAGAAATAATCAATGAGCGGGTTTTAGGATAACTTATCCCCAATAAGGATTGCGGGGATGGGCGTTAACAATGAAAATTGTAAATGTATGTAACTCCGAAACTACTTAAGTTGGGAACAAGCCACTTGGCTTTTGATCATCTTACGATCGCATATTTTCTTCTTTGAAATTCCACCACGACTTTGAAAGTTGATGATTGATGACATGATTAACTTGGATTTCAGTAAATAAACAAACGAACATTTCATTTCATTTTATTGTATCAACATTACTATGTAATATCATATTTAGGTACATTAATTCGAAAGAAAAAAATCACCAAATTACTAATTTATCCAGTCGCAACACTTTCCGTGACGTAAAATAATTAATTAATCTAATAGTAGATTAATTTCGAACAAAATTATGTTATGCATTTCTTTAAGAACTGAAGACATACTCTATTGCAGCAATCTCTATATTTCGTACACTGAAAAAGAAATATCAGTCATTACTTACATAAACTTTTTTATTTTAGGTTAATTAAATACTAAGAATATAGTTAACTTTGATGGATTTTTGAAGTTATTCATTATTTGGCGCGTTAAGGAAAAATGTAGAGATTAAATTTTTACGCACACCGGCACAAAAAACCGACACCTTGAATTTAGCTAGTCAACAAAGAAGAAGTTAGCAACGTGAAGTTAGCCAGCCAATGAACTCAATGAAGTGTATAACTTCTTACGTGCGTAAGTACACACGCGCTTTTTTTGTTATTGTCTTAAAGCATTCAACCATACTATATTTGTACTTGCAAAAGCAACTAAATGGTGCTTAGATGTTTCCTTTCTTAAGCAATTTTTAAAATATATCTATATCATATATAATGTATGCTTTCCTAATATAATAAAATAGATACATAAAAACGAAAGACTAACAATACACATAATAAGCTTAATAATATTATCTGTTAATAGTCATCCGCGTATTTAAAATAAAGTATTTTCTGTTTTATATTAGTTTTTTGGCCGGCTCGAAGGACCACTGTTGTTCGTCGCCGCGGTGATAAATTGGGAGAAGATGGTTAGATTAGGAGTATCTCGCCGTGGCCGCCACCTGCGTCGCCGGGCTCGTTCCCCGCCCCAAACTCCGCAGACCGCAGACCGTCGATCGAAACATTGTAACGTAAACAATGACTATTCCGCACGTTTTCGGGTGATTTTTTTTTTTTCTATACACAGCGTTATTGTATTAAAAGCAATAAATTTTATCATCTACCTAACAAGCCACAACGCATTACTATTGACTAAAAACTGAAATGGTCTGAGTGGTCACTCTTATACCGGACAAACAAAACGATCAATTAAAACTCGCGTTAAAGAACATATAGCTGACTTGAAACATCGTCGCTATACTAAGTCCGCAATCTGTGAACACAGTCTAGACACAGTTAGCCATTATTTTAGATGCGATAAACCACAGATCCTCGCAAAAGAACACCGATTCCACCCAAGGATGATCCGTGAGGCTATTAAAATTAAAAACATCCAAATTTCAATAGAAAAGATGGCTGGCTATTACCACCTGCTTGGGATCCCATTATTGATATAATGAAATAAAAAACCAAGCATAATAATTTACCACAGATTAAAGACTCAATTAGCACATTCTGCGTAGATAGGACTAAATAAAACATTGATGTATGTCGGGTAGTTTCGAATAACTTTGTAACGTTAGGACGTCTGACACCTCAGTCCTCCCGTGACCATGGTTGCTGTAAAGGATCCGAAACGTCGGGAATCAAAAAAGTTAATAAACCGCGATAAAATCCGAAAAAGTTGTTTTATTTAAATACTTTAAGAAGATTTTTTCGCTTATCTCTCTAATTTTGTAATGAATTTTAACATCATTGAAGCTATAGAAATCGACCTTGAATAACTTACCCGCTGAGCGAAAGAGTCATTCATTCACTCTAAGGATTTTTTAAGACTCTTCCGGAGCTGGAATATTATTATATATTAACATAGACATTCCTGTAAAGGAACGCCTTTTTTCCCAGCCAGCATTTAGGTTTTGTTAAATTGTGGACGTTTGTCGTTCTACATTTTCTGAAAACATTTACATCATCGTAATGTATATTTTTTTACACCATCAGAAAGTAGAGATTTTAACAAACAAAAAGCCCACTGACTTTTTCAAAAAATTTTGATGTGAGAATTCTCGGTTGAAAATAAGGGTGCTTTTTAGATATTGATGTCAAAATAAGGTGAAAAAATAAATATTTTAAATCAAAAACAATACAGTATGTTTGGAATATAAAAAGGTAAGTTTTACTAAATACTGTAAAAAAAATGTAAAAGATAAAAATAAAAAACCAAAAAAATGGTTTTTTGAACTTTTCACATGAATTTTCATGTTCTGTGAAAAAATTGTAAATACAAAACGCACCTTTAATAAAACAAAGATGTAACTCAAAATTTGAGGATTTGGAGATTTTACAAGAAAACCCGTCTTCGTCGCGTAAAGAATAGGTAGACTTCGACTCCGGCGTTTTAACTATAAGATACAGAGAGATACGCGACTGTTGCTCTCTTTTCTATGAACTGGAACTGACAAGTCAGTTCTTATAAAGTGGCGTGATTCAGAGATGCACCGGCAGTGATCGGAGATTAAAGTGCTGCCGTTTTGAGTAATATCAAATAATTCGATATTAGATTAAAAGGGATTTAAAATAAAAAGATGATTTTTGTTATACTTCATTCTCTCAGAAAACACATTTGATAATGATGTGTAACATTTGGATTTACTTCGGTTTTGTTTTAAAAACTGACAAATTTTACAAAGTTAACGCCTAACACTTCAGTTTTATATTGAAATATATGCCTTAGTTGTTGGAGTAATTGGTTAAGTATCACTTTATTGTAATAAATAAGGCTATTTATAAAAGTCACTTTTGTTTACTTCTTTTTATTATTTAGAATGACGAAAGATAAGTAAAAACTTTCAACATTAATTCCCTTTTCGTGTAAAAGTTAAGAATAACTTGTAACTGTTGTGCTTATTTGTATAGGTTTTGAAAACGGAGTCGTCTTAGAGCTCACAATTTTTGTTAAGTTTCAGCGTATCGAGCGTAAAAGTTATAAGATAAACATAATAGTGTATCATTACAACCTATACAGTCCACTGCTGGACATAGGCCTCCATAAGCTTTCGCCAAAAATAGCGTGAACTTATGTGTTTTGCCCATAGTCACCACGCTGGGCAGGCGGGTTGGTGACCGCAGGGCTGGCTTTGTCGCTCCGAAGACGCTGCTGCCCGTCTTCGGCCTGTGTATTTCAAAGCCAGCAGTTGGATGGTTATCCCGCCACTGGTCGGCTTTTTAAGTAATATAATAATAGTGTAATAAGTTATAATTTTTTTTCATCTGATTACTGTAATAAATGTGAAAGTTTATGAGGATGACGTATGGATGGATGATTGTTACTCTTTTATGGCAATACGACTGAATAGATCATTGTCATTCAACAATGCTGCTATTTTGACATTAAATAATTATGATTATTATTCATCCTTAAAATATACTACAGTGTTATCAATTATTGTTATATTAGACTAAAGAAGTTATGCAGGTTGAAGAGGAAAATCAACAAAATACATATATCTCCAGAGGCCAAAAATGTAACTGCAGAGCTGACAAAAATGATGACACCGACTCAATATTTTACTGTCACTTATGAGTTGACGAGAAAAATGCCACCTAAATAATACTAGCCATTTACAGTCCTCTGGTTCGTCTTCAAGATCATCTTAATCTAGTTCCGATTCATCTAGCTCATCATCGTCAAGCTCTTCTAGCTCATCTTCATCCAGTTTTTCAAGCTCCAATAGTTCAATGCCTACCCAAAACCCTGCGCCACAAAACTTTACAACGGATTGTGAAGAAAAGACGTCTTACACCAATTAACCACAAAATACTGAGCAAAATATGAGCAAATTCAGCTGAGAGAGCGACGAAATTACAATAGTGTGGCCAGTTACAATATTTCTCCAGTATAATACACAGATCTAAGTGACGTCGACCTGAGTGACGACGATGCACTGTAGATTTTAATACGTTGTTTAATAAGCCTGTCAACAGAAGAAATTTTATGTTTGAAAATCAAAGTTCTTCTGACTCTGACTGCAATAATAAACCAAATATTTGTCAGTCAGTTCAGCCTATTGCAATGCACTGCTGGACATAGGCCTCCCCAAGTTCGCGCTAGACATCCCGGTTTTCCGCAATCCTCATCCAGCTTACACTGGCAATCTTAGGTAGATCGTCGGTCCAACGGGCCAGAGGACGTCACACACTGTGTTTGCCAAGACGCGATCTCTTCTCCAGGATGCGTCTGCTCCAACAGCCACCGGTCCTGCGCCACAGATGACCAGCCCACTGCCACTTCAACTTGCTAATTCTGTGGGCTATATCGGTTACTTTCGTTCTCTCGCGGTAGTCTCGTTTCTAATCCTATCTTTGAGGGAAACCCCAAGCATGGCCAGTTCCATTGCACGTTGAGGGACTTTATATTTGTAGACCAGTCCCTTCGTCAGTGTCCATGTCTCGGCTCGGTAATGTTAACACAGGCAGGACGTATTGCTCGAAGATTTTTGTCTTCAAGCATTGCGGAATCTTCGAAGTGAAGACTCGACGAAGCCTGCCAAATGCCGCCCAGCCCCACCGAATTCTCCTATCGGCCTCCTTCTCAAAGTTGTTGCGGCCTAGTTGGATAGTATGGCCTAAGTAAATATAATCCTGAACAACTTAGAGAAGGGTACCATCGACCGATACCTGTCTCGGTATGACTTGGTTGTTAGACATAACTTTCGTTTTGTCCAAGTTCATACAGAGAACGACACGTCGGGAGGACTCGTTTAGACCGGCTAGCATTTGGCCTAACTCATCTAACGTGTCCGCAAAGATGACGATATCGTCGGCGAAATGAAAGTGAGATGTATTCACCGTTGACATTGATGCCTTGTTCAAGGTCTTAAAGATATCCTCCAGCGCAGTGGTAAACAGTTTCGGTGATATTACATCTTGCTGTCTTACCCCACCCCGCAGGGAAATAGGTCTTGTTCTCTGGTTCTGGACATGAACGGTCATCGTCATTGCGTCGTACATACATCTCAGTACTACGATATATCGCCAGTCGATATGACATCTCTGCAGAGAGTCCAGGACAGCCCAGGTCTCGACACAGTTGAAGGCTTTCTCGCAGTCCACAAATTCCATACACAGCGGCTGATTATATGTCTCTGTCTTTTGAATAATCTGTCGAACAGTATGGATGTGGTCTACGGTGTTGTAGTCATTTCGAAACCCAACCTGCTCTGGTGGTTGGAATTCGTCGAGTCTTATGGCGAGACGATTCAAATGTGCAGAAAATATTGATTCCGACGGTATTTAACTTAGGGTTTCACCAACCAAAAAAAGGTCAGTGTGATATACGTGTATCATATGATAATTCAAACAATGAGCAAAAACAAGATGATAGACAATATAAGAAAGAAGAGACTGCTGATTTTTATACTATTTACTAGCTGACCCCGCAAACGTTGTTTTGCCATATATGATAACTTAGGGGTATGAAAAATAGATGTTGTTCGATTCTCAGACCTACCCGATATGCACACAAAATTTCGTGTGAATCGGTCTAGCCGTTTCGGAGGAGTTTAACTACAAACACCGCGACACGAGAATTTTTATATATTAGATTATTTGTGGTTAGTAATTATTTGTGATTTTAGGAGATATTTACTAGAGACTCATCATCATCATTACAGCCTATACAGTCCACTGCTGGACATAGGCCTCCACAAGTTTACGCCAAAAATAGCGTGAACTCATGTGTTTTGCCCATAGTCACCACGCTGGGCAGGCGGGTTGGTGACCGCAGTACTGGCTTTGTCGCACCGAAGACGCTGCTGCCCATCTTCGGCCTGTGTATTTCAAAGCCAGCAGTTGGGTGGTTATCCCGCCACCGGTCGGCTTTTTAAGTTCCAAGGTGGTAGTGGAACTGTGTTATCCCTTAGTCGCCTCTTACGACACCCACGGGAAGAGAGGGGGTGGCTATATTCTTTGGTACCGTAGCCACACAGTACCCGTAGCCACACAGTACTAGAGACTAATTGTACCTAATTCTTATAATAGTGTATAGTTTTTGTTTTGTTTAAAAAACAATATTTGTAGCCATAAAGAGATATATAAATATCGGATGATTAATAAAAATTTGTTTAATTTAAAAAAAAGGTGATAAATTTCAGTTTTCGTTTTATAAAAAAATGATGCATTAGTACATACAACGTCATAATTACAATTAAATAATCATAAAACGAAACATTGTGATTTATTTTTAAAACTTTTTGTTATGTTTTAATACTAAAGAGATTTTTTTTGAAATACTACCTAAAATATTGAGTAATTTTTGGCATAAAGAGATTTAAGTCGGAACTTTTTTTTCATCTCCATTTTACAGCTATTATAGATTTTAACACAGTTGTTTTTCTATTATTCTATTAATCTCTGTACTTTAAACTACTGATATCAATAATAAAAGTCATTAAAAGCATTACAAATAATTGGTAATTTTTAATCAAACACAATGCGGAAAAAGTGCTAAACTTCAAACGCCAATTCCCACAAATTGCGATTTTTGAGTTACATCTTTGTTTTATTAAGGGTGCGAAAAGTTGTAGATCTTTTTGCTACCTACAACTTTGCCAATGAACTTTTTTCCATAGTTCTTGTGGTTTAGCCGGAAATCGAAATAAGCCGTTTCTTATCCTTAAACCCCCTCCCTACCGCTTTCCGACCTCAGATAACCCGTAACTTATTTTTTCTTACATTTTCTTTGTATTTTCTTTCTTATACAGTAGGTTTCATCCTACTATAATTTTTGGTTGGTTTCAAAAGCTAAAAGCACTGGTCTATAGCAATAAGTTATTGAAATCTTTAATTCCAAATAAAATTCATTAGAAATGAGAGTCCTTTTACCTTCAGTATTTCTTTTATGTACGTAGACGGCACCGATATTTTTCAACTATCAACCAATAACGACTTACGTTCTGATTTAAGACTCAAAAAGTTGTAATTACAAATGAAGTTTTTAAAACGTACTCAAGGAAGTTGGGTACATTTCACTTTATTAATTCTGATCATCTTAGAATTGCATATTTTCTTCTTTGAAATTCCACCAAGACTTTGGAAGCTGATGATTGATGACATGATTAATTTGGTTTTCAGTAAATACACAAGCGAACATTTCATTTCATTTTATTGTATAGTTACAATTAATACATTATTTACATAACATTATTATATATAGGTACAATAATTTAAAGAAAAATCCCCAAACCCAAAATTAAAAAAAAATCACCAAAGTCTCCAGATTCATCTAATATTAACCCTTTCCGTACCGAAAAATAATTAAATAATATAATATTAGATTAATTTCAAACAAGATTATTTTCTATTCGTGCATCTGCTAAAGATCGGAATACAATATTTATCGCAGCAATCGTTATGTTTGTTGCACTGAAAAAGAAATATCAGTCATCAGATACATCAAAATCAAACTAAGAATACACATAATAAGCTCAATAATATTATCTGTTAATAGTTATCCTTGTATTTATAATAAAGTGTTTTTCTGTTTTATATTGATTACATGTTTATAGTCTGTTACATCCACCCCGGTATTAGTCAAAACATCTGCCTCAGTAGGGGCGACAACTAATGACTATTCTGCACGTTTTCGTTTGACTTTTTTTCTACACACAGTGTTATCGTAACGAAGGATAAAAATTCTTCTTTAGACAAGTATTTGCGTTTTAGGAATTTTACCATCTACCTAACAAAGCACAAAACATTACTGTTTGGAACTGAAAACTGAAATGACTAAAAATTAAATTATGACACACATTTGAAAATTTGCAAAAGAAAAACAAACTTACCTTTTGTCCTTCGCTAGCACATGATTTGTGGAGTGCACTTTCACTTCGTTCTTTAATGAAGTACGCATTTGTAATCTCGGCGACGCACACGAAACAAACAAGAAGAAGTATTAAGCTTGTGCGAGACATTTTGTGTGTAATTTGGCTTGAAGCTCTGATAGCGGTAAGCAAATGATGCAGGGTGCAGTGGCGACAGTCAATATATACACCTGCATTAATGTATTATGTTAATGTTTATAGATATTGTGGATGGTATTCTTCGTCTTGTTATCTGTGTTTATAATAATATGATAATATTCAAAACAAAATGCAACTCGATATGTACCTATATCCTGTGGCAAAAAATTGATACTAAAAACTATAAGGTTTTTTGTATCTTTCATTTTGATGATGACTCCAGCTTAAAACTTATTACTGGCTAAAAAGTGATAAAACATTCAGTAGTTTTTTACCCTTCAAGATATTAATCTAATATTCGTGGCAAAATTAAGATTAGCAAATCAGGTATTTTTAAGGAAATTTTCTACTAAAAATGTATATATTATATATAAAAATATGGTTACGGGTTCGATCCCCGCTAATGACAAACATTATTTTGATAATTGCTATTATTTAAAACTTATAACTGGCTAAAAATAATTAAACATTTTACAGTTTTTTTACCCTTCTCTATATGAATGTCATATTTGTTGATAATTAAAGGTTAAGTTGGTGGTTGCTTTGTCGTCAATTATTGTACCAAGATATTTGACTGGACGACTCCAAGGGATGGTATGGTCATTTATTTTAATTTTTTTAGATGGTACTGAACGTCGTCTAGAGAACATTATACATTCAGTTTTATTGGAGTTTAACTTTAACTTCCACTTGATAAAGAAGTCACTACGTTGATCAATGTAAAGTTGTAGCCGACCGATTACTAAATCACCATCTTCAGATTCTGTGACATCAGCATAAATGGCAAGTTGTGTATGTGGCTGTTTGGGGACATCATTTATATACAGTGAAAAAAAGGTATGGACCCAAAATTGAGGCCTGTGGTACACCAGCTGGTATATGTAGAAGAGAAAATTCGCCTATAGCTACCGAGAAGGAACGGTTGACCAGATATGACTGAACTAGTTTTACTAGTACTGTTCGAACATTATTAGTTAATAGCTTATGTAATAGTCCCTCATGCCACACCATATCAAAAGCCTTCTCAATATCTAAAAGACCATACCAGTACACTTTTTTGATTCCCACTATGAGTTATTTGTTCAATTACTCTAGCTAATTGTTGCGTGGTCGAATGATTACGACAAAAATCAAATTGTTCCGATATAAGTAAGTGGTCCGTGAATTTTCGAAGGCGCATTAGGATTACGGATTCAAATAATATGCCAAGGCTAGGTAATAAACTTATGGGTCGATAACTTTTAGGACAGGAATCGGCTTTTGCCGGTTTTTTAATTGATATCACTTTTGCGATTTTCCAGGTAGATGGATAATAACCCAATATTAAACATCCATTAAATATTTTAATTAATAAGACAAGACCTTTTTGTGTATTTCTATCAGAATGCCGCCAAAATTAAAATTAATTACAAAACTTAGTGTGGTCCTGAAAACCAGTGTTAGGACTAACAGTCCTAACGTAAACTGAGGTCACACCTTTTTGTGGGGCATGCTGCAAACTTATATAAACAATGTATTTAGTTAAATACTTTAAATCGATAAGCTTATGTTGTATATCTTTTTTTTGTTTTGTTTTACGTTTTACTCTTTGTGTTTAGTCCTTGTTGTAAATTATGTACTATGTGTTTTCTTTTTATATAATTTTAACCTGATGCAGTGTGTTTTCAAAAATAAATTTATTATTATTATCATTATTATTATATATTTTTTAGCAGATGGTCTGTCAAGTCATCTATACCAGGGGCCTTACGAGATTTGAGTTTTCTAAGTAATACCTTTATTTGTGATGGTGTAACTAGTTTTTCAGGTTTAAAATTATGGATAGCTTCGAGACCATTAACTGACTCAACAATGCTGTGTTCAGTTTCAGAGTCACTGTACCAAGATTTTGTAAAGTTCATATTTTTCAGGAATACATCTGCCAGCACTTCGCACTGTTCTTGTGCCATTCATGATGGAATATGTTTCAGAATGATAAGTATCATTCTTCCAGTAATTAATTAATTTAATTGCTCTTTTCTATTTGTATTTCCCCGTCAACATGGAAAAAACCCACGTTGTCCCTTTATCAAAAATGAACAAAACTACTTCACTAATTCATTTTCGTCCTATCTCCATACTATCTTTCTTTTCTAAAGCACTGGAACATATTGTGAATGAACAACTGTCTCGATACTATCTGTCTTTTGAAAATTTAGCAGTCTGGATTACGATCGGGACATAGCACTGTTACTACGTTTGTGAAGGTTTAGGATGATATCAGTTTTTAACCGACTTCCAAAAAAGGAGGAGGTTCTCAATTCGACTGTATTTTTTTTTTTTTTTTTATGTATGTTACATCAGAACTTTTGACCGTGTGGACCGATTTCGACAAATTTTGTTTTAATCGAAAGGTGGTATGTGCCAATTGGTCCCATTTAAATTTATTTGAGATCTAACTACTACTTTTCGAGTTATATCTAATAATGCGTTTTTACTTGACGCTTTTTTCGTCGACCTACGTTGTATTATACCGATTAATAATAATTCTTTTTTTGTTGAAAAGGAGATATCCTTAGTTTAGTACCATGATAAGGAAACCAGGATTTGATGATGGAATCCCAGAGAAATCGAGGGAAACTCTTGAAAATCCGCAATAACTTTTTACTGGGTGTACCGATTTTGAAAATTCTTTTTTTGTTGGAAAGAAGATATCCCTAGTTTAGTGTCATGATAAGGAAACCAGGATCTGATGATGGAATCCTAGAGAAATCGAGGGAAACCCTTGAAAATCCGCAATAACTTTTTACTGGGTGTACCGATTTTAATAATTTTTAATTTAATCGAAAGCTGATGTTTGTCATGTGGTCACATAAAATTTTTATTGAGATCGGATAACTACTTTTTGAGTAATCTTTGATAACGCGTAGTTACTTGACTATTTTTTCATCGATCTACGTTGTATTACTCTTCGATGTGATTGAAGTCGGTTTTTTTTTTCGTTTGCGAGCAAACACAATTATGCCAAAAAGAAGCATAATCTTACGGTTGTTATTTTGCTAGACTTTAGCAGTGCATTCAATTCTGTGGATTTTGACATTATAAGTATTTTAAGATCTTTGAAAAGCCTTTTTCGACAAAATCACCATTGACCTAATTTCTTGAGTAAATTCGTCTTCAACATATCCTGCCCAACTTCTTAAAAATGACGTTGGCACTTATGTAATGTTGATTTTTCATTATCGCATGTTGATTTTTTAGATATTTTAAAAGCACTAAAAGTCTTATATTAAAAGACCAAATAATCTGTTGGGCGTTTCAGTTAAATTAATTAGGATTATAATTGATGAGCTCGCTCTGTACTAAACTTTAACTTTTACAAAGCTATTAAAATAGGTTCTTTTCCAAATTTTTAAAATATAGTAAAGTTTTACCACTTTTTTAAGAGGGACTTCGAAGTGGTACCAGTAATTAATAAAATTGTTAAATAAATAAAATAAACGAACGTACATTTTATTTCGTTTTATTGTATTATACAATATTATATTTAGATAAAATAGTTTTACGAAAAAGTTCCAAATTCTCCTGAATTATCCAATCGTAACCCTTCTATACCGTAAAATAATAAAATAATATAATATTAGATTCTTTTAAAATAAAATTATGAAAACAAAATACAAGTTTTTATGCATATCCTGTTGCAAACAATTAGCACTGAAAAAATATAACGTTTTTGTATCTTTTATTTTGATGATTGCTATTATTTAAAACTTATAACTGGCTCAAAAATAAAAAAACATTTAATAGTTTTTTACCCTTCTCTATATGAATCTAATATTTGTGGATAAATTAAACTAACAAATCTATAATAATTAAGTAGTATTTAAAAAAAAAGAATTAATATAACTATTGATATTATGACTGACTGAATTATAACTATTGCTATTATGTTATATGTATTTTAATCTAGTAAATTGTTAATTTACATACTGATAATACTATACTTCATTTATTTTAACACACTAAAAGACCCCTTGGATCTCGTCCGAATATCTTATTTTTATCCTTCCTTTTTATCCAAAGCGCAAAGCGTGACACATTTTCAAATTGGTCACTAGTTACTGCTGGTGTTCCTTGAGGTGGTGCGCTATCTCCTCTTTTTAACCGACTTCAAAAAAAGGAGGAGGTTCTCAATTCGACTGTATTTTTTTTAATGTATGTTACTGCAGAACTTTTGACTGGGTGGACCGATTTCGACAAAAATTGTTTTAATCAAAAGGTGGTTGGTGTGTTTTATCTGGTCCCATTTAAATTTATTTGAGATCTAACAACTGCTTTTCGAGTTATATCTAATAACGCGTTTTTACTTGACTATTTTTTCGTCGACCTACGTTGTTGTACCCCATAACTTTTTACTGGGTTTACCGATTTTGATTATTTTTAGTTTAACCGAAAGCTGATGTTTATCATGTGGTCACGTTCATCGAGATCTGATAACAGCTTTTTGAGTAAACTTTGATAACGCGTATTTACTTAACTATTTTTTTGTCTACCTACGTTGTATTACTTGTCGATATGATTAAAGTTGTTTTTTTTTCGTTTGCGAGCAAATACAGTTATACTTTCTATATTTATATATTCCATTTGTAATATTATAGCTTCTCTCTACCACCTCTATGCAGACGATTTCCAAATATACTCTTACTCTACTTTAAGTAACTGGCCTCAATGTGTATCTCGTATAAATAGTAATCTACTTGCCATTACTACACGGAGTAAAGCTTACAGATTAATAGTAAACCCAACCAAGACTAAGACTATTATTATAGGAAGTTCTAAATTAATTAGCCGTTAAATCTATTTCAACTACCTCCTGTAATTTTTGAGGGGGTTGAAATTCCACATAGTGAAAATGTGAGGAATCTAGGCGTTTTTTTTATCAACACTAATCATGGAGCCCGCAGATTTGTGAAGTCGGTAGTAAGGTTTTTGCTTCGGCCGCATCTTCGCAGGCTGCGTAATCTACTTCCTGTTTCCACCAAAATTGCTCTTGCACATAGTTTTCTATTGCCAATTCTGGATTACGCGGATACATGTTATCTTAATATTACTGAGGAGCAGATCAAAAGCTTGAGCGAATTCCGAATTAATGTATCGATTTGTATTTGGACTTCGCAAATATTATCATATCTCTGAATGCCATAAATAGCTCAAGTATTAGCTCCAAATTCGCTTTCGCAAGAATACGCATATTCTCAACTTACTTTACTCTGTTCTATTTAACCCTGTTGTACCTGCTTATCTAAAGCAACAAATAAAAATTAATCGCAAAATGTGTTGATAAGCGCAAAACTCAACAACGCCTGGGCCAATTTTACCAATACTTTTTTTTTTTAATGTTCGTTGAAGTCCAAAGATGGTTTTTACTTCGAGAAAAATTCCGGGAACACCACTTTTCTTTTTCCCATACAAACGTGTCAATTTGAACTTTAATGCAATAGCATTAAAGTTCAAATTGACACGTTTGTATATTAGGGCGCATTTTACGTAAGTTATTAATGATTAAATTGATCTTAATCGTAGACCGTATTTTTATTTAATTTATATACAGTAAAAATGGTATTAACTAGCTATTTCACATTACTTATTATATTCTTGGGGGGGGCGTTAACAATGGAAAATTCCCGTTTTTAAACTATAGCTCCTATCGATTCCAAATTTGGTACGAATCTCCTATATATATGACATAGAAATAATCAATGAGCGGACTTTAGGATAACTCATCCCCAATAAGGATTGCGGGGGTGGGCACTGGGCGTTAACAATGAAAATTTTAAATGTATGTAACTTCGAAACTACTGAACCAATTTTTATCACTTTTTTTAAGCATCTGTAATTTGGTCTAACTTAGAAGATATGGTAGTTTTTATCTCAAGTGGACACGATAGGTGACGCTGCTATCTGTATGTAGGTCCGAAACTACTGAATCAATTTTTATCGTTTTTTGTAAGCATCTGTAATTTGTCTGTCTGTCTAACTTGGAAGATATGGTAGTTTTTCTCGTCACAACGTCTGCCGAGTCCGCTAGTATCATTTTAAAACAGACCGTGTCGGTGCTCTAGCCAATTAAGCTATGGATGTACCCGTTAGATCATTTTAGAATTCCCTAATGTGTGGGTAACACAAAAATAAATAATATGAATTAAAAATAGCATGGTGTCGTAAAAAAAAGATTTTAATTGTAATATGAATCTTTGAATAGTTAAGGGTTCTTTAAGTCCTCCCAGTCCCTTACTTGCGGAAAGCGCAGCTATACAGGGGCTCGCCAAATAGTTTAACCTGATAATATGTATAAGCATTTTTGTATAGAACCTCATTTAAATTAACCAATTATTTAATATAGGTTTTTATAAATATTAGACAACTTTAAAGGAAATTAAACGAGTACTAAGCCAAAAATATTTAATACACATTTTTTCGGTGCGATTGTGAATCAGCGAACGTGTGAGTGTGTGAACTTTCAACACAATTCGTTAACATATCTGCATAAACGGTAAGAGTTATTAATCCAACACAATTACTCTCTTAGTATTCTTACGTTCTTGATGAGCTCTTGATTATTTATTAATACAATATAATAAATATCTTAGTGATCTTATGTACCTGATAACTTAAAATTTTGCCATTACAATAATTTTTAATCACTGCACGTAAAAACTGTACTTGGTCTTATTTTAGTACAAGTTATTGGAATGTTTAATTCCAACTAAAGTTAATTAAGATTCCTTTTACCTTCAGTACCTATTTCCTTTATGTACTTAGATGGCACCGATAAAAATGTTGTAATTGCAAATAAAGTTTTTGAAACGTACTCAAGGAAGTTGGGAACAAGCCACTTGGCCTTTGATCATCTTACGATCGCATATTTTCTTCTTTGAAATTCCACCACGACTTTGGAAGCTGATTATTGACGACGTGATTTACTTGGATTTCAGTAAATAAACAAACGAACATTTCATTTCATTTTATTGTATCAACATTACTATGTAATATCATATTTAGGTACATTAATTTGAAAAAAAAATCATCGAATTCCTAATTTATCCAGTCGTAACACTTTCCGTACCGTAAAATAATTAATTAATCTAATAGTAGAAAAAACGAACAAAATTATGTTATGCATTTCTTTAAGAACTGAAGACATACTCTATTGCAGCAATCTCTATCTTTCGTACACTGAAAAAGAAATATCAGTCATTACTTATATAAACTTTTTTTTATACAACTCGGTCAGTAAACAAGCGTACGGCTCACCTGATGGTAAGAGATTACCGCAGCTTATAGACACCTGCAACACCAGAAGCATTGCAAGCGCGTTGCCGACCCAATCCCCAATCCCCCCAGGAGCTCTGGTCACCTTACTCACCAACAGGAACACAATACTGCTTGAAAACAGTATTATTTAGATGTGATCTTCATTTATTTTAAGTTAATTAAATACTAGGTATATAGTTAATTTCGATGGATTTTTGAAGTTATTCTTCTTTTGATGCGTTAGGGAAAAATGTAGAGAGTAAATTTTTACGAGGTGCGCGCACACCGGCACAAAAAAACCGACACCTTGAATTTAGCTAGTCAACAAAGAAGTTAGCAACGTGAAGTTAGCCAGCCAATGAACTCAATGAAGTATAACTTCTTACGTGCGTACATAAGTAAACACGCTTTTTTGTTATTGTCTTAAAGCATTCGACCATACTATATTTGTACTTGCAAAAGCAACTAAATGGTGCTTAGATGTTTCCTATTTTAGGCAATTTTTAATATATATATATATCATATATAATGTATGCTAATATAATAAAATAGATACATCAAAATGAAAGACTAACAATACACATAATAAGCTCAATAATATTATCTGTTAATAGTTATCCGTGTATTTAAAATAAAGCTTTTTCTGTTTTATATTAGTTTTTTGTTTATGGTCTGTAGTTTTACATCCACCTATGTATTATTCAAAACATTTGCCTCAGCAGGGGTAACAACTGATGACTATTCCGCACGTTTTCGGCTGACTTTTTAACCGACTTCCAAAAAAGGAGGAGGTTCTCAATTCGACTGTTTTTTTTTTATTTTTTTTAATGTATGTTATACATCAGAACTTTTGACCGGGTAGACCGATTTCGACAAATTTCGTTTTAATCGAAAGGTTTTGTGTGCCAATTGGTCCCATTTAAATTTATTTGAAATCTAACAACTACTTTTCGAGTTATATCTAATAATGCGTTTTTACTTGACGCTTTTTTCGTCGACCTACGTTGTATTATACCACATAACTTTCTACTGGATGTACCGATTTTGATAATTCTTTTTTTGTTGGAAAGGGAATATCCTTACTTTGGTACCATGATAAGGAAACCAGGATTTGATGATGGGATTCTAGACAAATCAAGGGAAACTCTCGAAAATCCGCAATAAATTTTTACTGGGTGTACCGATTTTGATAATTTTTTATTTAATCGAAAGCTGATGTTTATCACGTGGTTACATATAAATTTTATCGAGATCTAATAACTACTTTTTGAGCAATCTTTGATAACGCGTAGTTGCTTGACTATTTTTTCGTCGATCTACGTTGTATTACTTGTCGATGTAATTGAAGTCGGTTTTTTTTTTTCGTTTGCGAGCAAACACAATTATTTTCTATACACAGCGCTATCGTATCGAAGGAAATAAATTTTATCATCTACCTAACAAGCCACAACCCATTACTATTTATAACTAAAAACTGAATTGACTGAAAGTTAAAAGTATGATAAACATTTGAAAATTTGCAAAAGATAACACACTTACAGCATATCCATATTAAGCACATGATTTATGGAGTGCAACTTCACTTCTTTCTTTAATGAAGGACGCATTTGAAATCTCGGCGTCGCACAAGAAATAAATAAGCAGAAGTTTTAAGCTTGTGCGAGACATTTTGGTTACAATTTTGATTGAGGCTCTAATAGCGGTAAGCAAATGATGCAGGGTGTAGCGACAGTCAATATATATACACCTGCATTGATTCATTATGTTAATCTTTATAGATATTGTGGATGGTACTCTTCGTCTTGTTATCTGTGTTTATTATCACATTAAAAACGAAATATAGCTCGATGTTGTACATCCTACAGCAAAAAAAAGTAACCCTGAAAAAATATATCGTTTTGTATCTTTAATATTGATGATTGCTATAATTTAAAACTTTTAACTGGGTAAAAAACATTAAGACATTCAGTAATTCAGTGAAAAAAAAAATGTTACCCTTTTTTATATGAATCTAATATTTGTGGATAAAAAGGTTAACAAATCGAAATTTTTTAAGACATTTTCTACTGAGAAAATTTTATCTATACCAATAAATAAAATTGGAGTGTCTGTTTGTAATATTAAAATAACTGCTTTTTACTGAATGTTTCTTAACAGAGATTGCTTCTGGTCATATTGAGTGATTTTCATCAGAAGATCGAAGTTATCCGATCGTACGAAATAGCCTATAGCTTCAGCCTATCGCAGTCTACTGCTGGACGTGGGCCTTCACAAGTTCTCAACTCAACTTCCCGGTTCTCCGCCGTCCTCATCCAGCTCCCAGCATTGGTACAGCGGGCCGGATGGTGTCCCATACTGCATTCGTCAACATGCGGTCTCCGCTCCAGGATACGTCTACTGCAACGGCCATCGGTCCTGTGACATAGGTGACCAGGCCAATGCCACTTCAACTTGCTTATTCTACAAGCTAAGTCCGTTACTTTCGTTCTCTTACGGGTAGTCTCACTTCTGATCTTATTTTTGAGAGAGACCACAAGCACCGTCCCACAGCTCGTTGAGTGTCTTTGAACTTGTAGAATAGTCCCTTCATCAGTGTACAGACATAAACTAGCCGACAAAGGTTACATAACTTCGCGAATTCTTGAAGGTTTTGATAAAACCTACATAATGCTTCGTCAATTTTTCTCAGCCTCTAAAACCATTCCCTCTATGACACGTTCTAAAATCTTGAACATTCTTATATAAAATTTTCAGGTACATTCAAATATTGTTCAGAAATATTTACAGAAACAGTAATTTATATTATATTTTTATTTATACCTATGTTTAATACGAGAAGGTTATACAGCATTTTAAAATGCTAATATAAGTAGACAATAATGATAAAAACACTTCAGTTAAATATTTTTGAGTTCTAATTAAAATAAATCAAATGTAATAAACATTATTTTTAATATTATCACACTAAAATAACTATCTTATAGTTATTTTACAATTGCCGGAAAATTAATATTTTTATTAAAAGTAATTTAATAACTAAAGCATGTTATCGGTTCAAGTATATTATAATAATGATAAAAATATGTGGAGTTAGTGGCGTTGTATTTCAAGCGAGATATGAATAATCTTACAATAAAGCACAGTTTTTTTTGACGAGTAACTGCGTAGTTTCCTGCTAATTTTGTTGTGTAGAATCTACATTATGGATCGGTGGTAGCTTCACTTTTCTTCAATTAATTAATTATAGTAAACTTGCTTTTACCCGTGGCTTCGCTCGCATTGATTTTTTTAAATAAAATGTACTCTATGTTACTTCTAATACCTTCAAGAATATGTGTACAAAGTTTCATGATGATCGGTTATGTAGTTTTCGCGTGAAAGCGTAACAAACAAACTTACATTCAAATTTATAATATTAGTAGGGATAAGAAAAGTAAAGGAATTTAGATTCTACAAAGAAGAATCGGCAAGAAATTCCGCAGTGTCTCTTTTGAAAATAATATATATAAACTGTGTTTTAGTACAAAATTAGTAATATCTTGCATAGATACATAAGTCCGCACATCTTTATCGTCTATTTAATCCTGCACAGAATAATACGCTTAAAATTATAACATCTTATCATTTTGATTTATACTTCAATAAAGCAAATTTAAATTTAGAATTTTAAATAAATTATATTGAATTTAAAATAATTAAAATTTAAGTTTGGACCATTATAAAAAAAAAACCGAGTTAACCCTAGTTTCCTATTTAATCCATTTGTTGGACAACGCACTTTGAAAATAGATCCGTAGTAGCATATACGCACACTACAAAATGACTATTACTTAATTAGTTGCGTTCACGAAGACACATTCAAAGGAAAAGTTCGCGAAATACAATAATTAATAATAATAGTATGTATGCGCGTCAACTCAATATCTTTTTAACCGACTTCCAAAAAAGGAGGAGGTTCTCAATTCGACTGTATTTTTTTTTTTTTTTTTTTTTATGTATGTTACATCAGAACTTTTGCCCGTGTGGACCGATTTCGACAAATTTTGTTTTAATCGAAAGGTGGTGTGTGCCAATTGGTCCCATTTAAATTTATTTGAGATCTAACTACTACTTTTCGAGTTATATCTAATAATGCGTTTTTACTTGACGCTTTTTTCGTCAACCTACGTTGTATTATACCGTATAACTTTCTACTGGATGTACTGATTTTGATAATTCTTTTTTTGTTGAAAAGGAGATATCCTTAGTTTAGTACCATGATAAGGAAACCAGGATTTGATGATGGAATCCCAGAGAAATCGAGGGAAACTCTTGAAAATCCGCAATAACTTTTTACTGGGTGTACCGATTTTGATAATTTTTAATTTAATCGAAAGCTGATGTTTATCATGTGGTCACATATAAATTTTATCGAGATCTGATAACCACTTTTTGAGTAATCTTTAATAACGCGTAGTTGCTTGACTATTTTTTCGTCGATCTACGTTGTATTACTTGTCGATGTAATTGAAGTCGGTTTTTTTTTCGTTTGCGAGCAAACACAATTATCCCAAGTACCTATTTACGCATAATCTTCTTATTGGATATCCGAAATATAAAGTTTATCTAAAACTTCAATAACAGACTTTAAATATAAGAAGGTAAGAAACTACTAAAACTTGTGCAGCATTTTTTTGCAAATAAGACTACATCCACGGGCTTTTAATTACCCTGCCCTTTTTTCATTCCATTTTTATTTTATTTATTTTAAAATGTAGGCGTATTTCTACAAAATCAATAATCATCTATCTTAGTATCTAGTGTCTCTAAGGAAGAACGTGGGTCAACCAAACGGTTCTTAGTCTAACTTATATAATAAATACCACTTGTACAGCATTAGTATGTATTCTAATACTATTATTAAAAACAACCTTAATCTGAAATTGAGAGGCCCTGGGTGTTACCGCTTATGACAGGGTTAAAACTAGTAATAATAACGACCCACAACCCTGCTGAAAGTTTCAAATAAAAAAACGTATAATTAATTGTATGGGAAGTTATTGTAAACTATTGTGTGCTTGAAACATGGATTCCAAAATTTTCATACAATTTACACACAATTTTTATCTGTTTTTATCTGGATTCAGATAGAACTATCTGGAAATTTTGGAATTCCTGTTTCAAACACACAATAGTTTACGATAAATTCCCATACCTTCATCGTTTTTTATTTGGAACTTTCAGCAGGGAATTAAACTAATATGATTGATTGTCGTTAACCGTCTAACCGTCAATTTGCCATTTCAGCAGTTTTGTAAATACGATCCCATTATTGCCAGATTATTGCTATAGATTTGTTATAAGGACAACGCACGCACGCATTCAGCCTGTAACATTCCACTGCTGGACATAGGCCTCTTTCTTCATGTAGGAGAAGGATTGAAGCTTCCTCAACCATGCTGTTCCACTGCGGGTTGGTGGATATAATCCCTACTATAAGTTATAATCGCTATCAGGTATATATGATTACAACCGAAACTTCATAGGTTTCGGACAGAAATCTAAACTGGACATAAATATTTGTATTTACAAATATTCATCCCGAGCACGAAGCGAACCCGCAAACCGTCGGTGTTTTAGGCGACTACTTTCACCACTACACCAGAACGGTTGTTATAAGGTCATCAACATTTATTATAGAATCAAACATTTATTATAATATATAAATATTTTTACTAATCAACCAGATGAAGTAGTATTGTGTTGCTGCGGTGATTAAGGTGACCAGACCTCCTGAGGGAGATTGGAGGTAGGGTTGGCGACGCGCTTACGATGCTTCTGGTGTTGCAGGCTACGGTAATCGCTTGCCATCATGTAGGTTGTAAGTTTGTTCTTGTTCCTTAACGAATTCTTCTCAAATATTACATTTATATAGAGTTGGATTTAAAGAAGCTACTAAATATCTAGCAAACGAAAAAACTGAGTTCAATTACATCGACAAATAATACAACTTAAGTAGACGAAACAAATTAACAAACGCACAAGGCGCCACTACGAATTTCAAACGTTCCCCTCGATTTCTCTGGGATGCCTTATTATACTACCACCCTAGGGATAACTCCTTTCTAATAAAAAAAAAGAATGAGCAAAATCGATTCGTAAACAACCAAGTCGTCCGCGAACACACAAAAAAAAATGTAAGTATATACGTTTACATATTTATATGTTTTATTTTTTTTAATAATTATGTAAGTCTATCATATCGTAGTTTTTATCTATATATTATTGATTTTTGCTCCTTAATTTGTGCACACTTCTAACCGCTGCTACTGTATCGTGTCCAGTACCCAAAGGTTATCTGGAACAAATCGCTATTAAGCGATAAGATCGCCTATGTACATCTTGTATTGTATCTTTTTTATATGTGTCTGTATTTCGATGTACATTAAGAATAAACAAATAAATAAATAAATACGTTCGAATTGAGAAACCTCCTAACCTTTTTTTGTGTGCAATAAAGCTTTATAAATAAAATAAAAAAATCCTCCTCCTTTTGAAGTCACTTAATAAATACCTAAAAGACGGAATGGAACTCGAATGGAATTCTCCTATATTTTTTAGCCAGTTTAAAAGTTTTACATTAGTACAATTATCAAAATATATACTAAAATTTGAAACATTTTCTATGTAAATTTTTTTGCTACAGGATAAATATATACATATATATTGTATATATATCGTTTTATTTTTCATTTTTAATTCCATAATAAACGCAGATAACAAGACGACGAGCACCATCCATAATACCTGTGAACATTAACATAAAGCGTTAACGTGAGTATATATATCGACTGTCGCCACTGCACCCTGCATCATTTGCTTACCGCTATCAGAGCTTCAAGCCAAATTATACACAAAATGTCTCGCACAAGCTTAATACTTCTTCTTGTTTGTTTCGTGTGCGTCGCCGAGATTTCAAATGCGTACTTCGTCAAAGAAAGCAGTAGCAGTGTAGTTCGTCAATCATGTGCTATGTTTGGATCAACTGTAAGTTCGAGTTGTCTTTTTCAAATGTCTAAATGTGTATCCACAGTTTAACTTTTAGTAATTTCAATATATCGGTTAGATTTTGCAAAGCCTTGCGTCTCATTTGGACCTTGATGATAAACTTCATAGAACGCATATACCTACTTGTTAATTATCATCAGGTGCCTTGGTTATTTTCACCCGAGCGCTACATGGGCATTGAGGTTATTATGTGTATTCTTAGTCTTATATTTCAACTAGCTATGCCCGCGACTTCGTCCATGTGGAATTTAACAAAAAAGTTATTGTTCAGTTCGCAGACTTATAAACTAAGGAAATTTCTAAAATAAAAGTAGCCTCAGTTATTCCTTATTACATCAGCTATCTGCCAGTGATAGTCCTGTCAAAATCGGTCTACAGGCCGACAGACAGACAATTTTTTTATAAAACGTTATTTTGGTATATGTACCGTGTATACATCCATATGGATTTATTAAAAAGCGGTTATTTTTAATATTACAAAAAGACACTCCAATTTTATTTATTTGTATACAGATGTGTAGCGACATCTATCGAGCAGCATACGAACTAGGGAATTAAAGCAAACTGACGTATTCTACATCGCGCTATCAAAGTGATTGAGTATATATACAAGAACCCGACCGAACCGTTGGGGCGGCCACCGGCCCACCAGACACAACTCCCATCTGGTCGGAGGATCCTCCCTTTTCAGTGGGGGATGAGGAACTGAAAACCCTGTCCATCACACCCACCAAAGATGTATCTAATGACTGATATTTCTTTTTCAGTGTAAGAGCGATGGAGACTGCTGCAATGAATCGTGTGTCCCAATACTGAAGAGATGTGTTAAATTCTAGTTGGCCCAAAAGACGTTTCTGTCTGAACTGTCAAATCCAAGAACTGTCGCATACCCGAAGTTGAAAAAGACAATTTTATGCGCCATTTTCTTAAATTATCATTACGTAAGAACCTTTTACAAAGTATTAGATTTAAAAAAAAAAAGATAAAGTAAATCAGTAAAATTATTATCAAGTTGTGACGTGACCAAGAGAAATATCCATTCATTTCTATATCTTGTATCTGTAGCTTTATACCCTAATCAAAATAATAATGTGTGTGTGTAAATACAGTTAATACAATAAAATGAATTGAAATATACCTTGTCTATTTACTGAAATCAAGTTAATACATTCCAAAGTCATGTTGGAATTGAAATGAGATAAATCTGGGCACGTGGCTTGTTCCAAACTTCCTTAAATATATTTAAAAAAAATTATTTGCTATTACAACCTAATCCTAATCTATATATACCTACGAGTACGTTCATAGTCAAAAAATATCGCTGACATATACCTAAATACATAAAAAAATACTTAAGGTAATTGGAATTTCGTCCCTAATTAACTTTATTTGGAATTAAACATTCCAATAACTTATCGCTGTCCTAAAATATGCTATAGAGTTTAAGTATATCACTAAAAAGAATATAAATATGAGGACAGGTTTTGTGTAATGTGATTGAAAATTATCATAGCGCCAAAATGTTTAAGTGACAGAAACTTCTGAAAAATAAAAGCCTGTTTCACCAGGTGTGGATAGACTTTTTTCCAATAAGCAAATAAGTTACGATTGGACTTTACTTGCAGGAGGTAGAATAAGCCATGAATACCTGTTTCCCCCAAAATAATAAACGATAGCTTCTAGATTTATTTTTGTGAATAGAAATATCTTATAAATACAGTTAAATTCGATGGTGAAAAATAATAAATATATCAAAAAAATGTATCTGTTGGATATCATCATCCGTCAAACAGCGTTATTCACAACCGGTAAAACTAGCCCTTAAACAGTAATTTTATTGTATTAATAATTCTTACCTTTCAAGAAGATATATTAGTATAATATATTAAATGAATCCTTCTCCTACACGGAGAAAGAGGCCTATGCCCAGCAGTGGGATGTTACAGGCTAAATGAAATTTATTATAAATTTGAAACCAAGTAAAAAAAAGCGAAGACATGTGTATAAAAAACGTAATGGTTTAATACACGTTGCCTCGTTTAATTTACTCTGGAACAGACCGTCTAGGGAAGTACCTCAATTTTACAGAAGATGACATCTGTAAGGTGACCAGAGCTCCTAGTGGCCCGTGGATAATGTCGGCAATGCGCTTACCATACTTCTGGTGTTGCAGGCGTCTATAGGCTACGATAGCCGCTTAGCATTATGTGACCCGTACTCTAGTTTGCCGACCTAATTGTGTGAGAAAATAGCTATTACAGAATTTTTTTTGTCGTATCAAGATTATTAAAAAAAATGACATAAATAAAGTAATTAAATAATTTATTGATTTATAACTATTTAATATAAAAATGCTTAAAAATATTATTAGGTAAAATAACTTATAATTTTATAAAATTAGCGGTAGCCCGCTGCTCCCTTCCCTTAAAAAATGATTATATTTACAAAAGGGTGCGGTGTTTACTTATTTTCATTAATAATATGCGAGTAGTTGTGTGTAATGCTGGTTTTTTAAAGTTCAATTGAACCTAGGCTACTTGGGCCTACTAAAAAACTTATCCAATGGGTATAAAATGCATGTATGCAGTACGACTTTAATATACCACCACGCATGTTTCTCCTTATATTTATGACACAAGAATGATATGACAATATTATTGAAGTAAGCGATGAAATAGGAGATGTCTACATTTCTTATACTATCTTTGAGAGAGACCACAAACATAGTCCATTCCATAGAACGTTGAACGACTTTGAACTTGTGGACTAATTCCTTCGTCAGTGTCCACGCTTCCGACACGCTCACGTCGTATAAAACTATGAGTATGCAAAATGTCATACTCCTTCTTCCGCGCAATTTTCGTAAAAACAGGTACAAAGTTTTTTCTTGCAAGACAGACAAGGGCAGGGTAAAACGTAAAATGTGAAAACTTATTTTTTACCGATATAAAAAAGCAGGTGCTGGGTCAATTTACGATTCAAGCAGACATTGACACTTGTTGATTGCACCCCTGCGCAAAAAAGATGCGCAAAGCATCGTCGCTACATCTTGTCTGAATAGCAGAAGAAGTGAAATTTCTGCATTGTAGTGTTTTCCTAGTTGGATAATTTTCCAAGGCGGAAGTCCTTGTCTTTGCCGCCCTACAGAACGGAAGTAGAGGGTCTTAGCTTCCGGGAAAACCTGGAGGAGGGCAGGAAAATGTCTGACTTGTGGGCGGCAGTACTAGGATCCCAAATAATGTAGGAGGTCGTCAAGTAAAACTCTTTGATTATTCTACGCATGCGTCAAATTATTGATTTTACACCCTTCTTGAACATACTAGGATGAATAAGTACGGATGTGGTATTTAATAATTTAATTTTTAGTAAAAAAAAAGCTATATTGAATTTAATTATCACAAAAAATATTTTATTTGCTTAAAAAACCAATTAGTCTATCAGTAAACAAATTTCTAAAGTGATTTATAGCCTTTAATATATTCAAATATCATTATTGATCATATTAAATAAAATGCGTCTTTTCAATGATCATAATTTTTACTGTCATTTTTGTCATTATAAGTAGTAGACAGTTCCACGCAAAAATTCATTTTCAAAATTTACTAGGACACCTTTTTTCTACATGGAGAAGGATGCCATTGCTTAGCTGTGAGTTTAGTGATTTAAAAAAGTGGAATATTTATCTCTTGATTATTACGTAGTTAATATTAATTTCCGTTGGTTCATCTTAATTTCTAATTTTTTTTATCAAATACTATCCGAATTTCAGTCATCCAAATGGATTGTAAAAATAGAAACGTAAGCATTTTGACTCAAGAACAATAAACACTGTTATAGATTTTTTTTTTTTTTTTGAAAAAATGGTAGATTATTAACCAAGGGGATAAAGCAGTGTCTTCTGTCGCGGGTGACGATTTAAATCGCGAGCGTAACGAATGAATCGAGGTTTACTGCCGAGCGTAGCGATGTATAATGAATTATATACAAACTCAATGGTGTAAACAATCCCTTAGTTAATAATCTACTATTACAGCATATCGTGCAATTTATGCATCCTTGTTGATATTTGTAGTCCAATGCTCGTTGCTTCCTTGCTTATGATACCCTAGTACAGTGGATGTCAGGAAAACTTGTTCGATGAAGGTGATTTGGAAAAATAACCACTCTTTCTTTCTATAATAATTACGTGAAGAAAAAACTTTGTACACCTTTTTACGAAAATTGGATTGGGAAAAATGGACGGAGAAGTATTAAGTTAAGTTTTAGCAGCGCTCAGGCGGATCGTGATACTTTTTTGCGTGCAATTTGTTGTTCATCGATTATAAGTCACGTCAAATATATGCAACTCACTTTAGTTACCCAAAGTCATTACGCGCCAGACATGTACAACGATCGATCCACCATTTTAAACGAAAGTACTAGGAGCACATGATTAGAAAGGAATGTGTTTTCTTTTGCTACCAACTGATGAAAGCGTTCCTATACTAAGAAGTTTTTGATGTATTTAATCTTTTTTACCATCGAATTCCACTTTACTTATATATATAATGGTATCATAAATTGATTTCATTATGTGTGATAAACTTACGTTGTTGATTGCGCCACTTTTATTATAGGTTGCCTGGAAGAGATCGCTATAAGCAATAAGGCCGCCTTTGCATACATTATTTGTTTTTGTATCTAATCGTTCTAAAATGTATCTTCTTTTTTGTGAGTGCAATAAAGTTTAATAAATCATCATCATCATTACAGCCTATACAGTCCACTGCTGGACATAGGCCTCCACAAATTTATGCCAAAAATAACGTGAACTCATGTGTTTTGCCCATAGTCACCACGCTGGGCAGGCGGGTTGGTGACCGCAGTACTGTATGGCTACAGTACTAAAGAATGTAGCCACCCCTCTCTTCCCGTGGGTGACGTAAGAGGCGACTAAGGGATAACACAGTTGCCCTACCACCTTGGAACTTAAAAAACCGACCGGTGGCGGGATAACCATCGAACTGCTGGCTTTGAAATACACAAGGCCGAAGACGGGCAGCGGCGTCTTCGGTGCGACAAAGCCAGCCCTGCGATTTAATAAATAAATAAAATAAATACTTATATTTATGAGAAAAGGCCTTTAGGCCCTACCACCTGCTGCTAAAGTCTATTCGTAATTTATTTGGAGTAGCCGTAAATTTGTTGCTAAGCGCTAAAATCGAAAACTGCTCCACCAATTCTTGTCGGCTTTTTTTAGTGTTCGTATTTTTGATTGCTTGTATTGTATGCGATTTCAAGATCAATCGGTATTAAAACTATTAACGTTTACTTTTGCTTTAAAATAAAAGACGACTCGTATGATAATAATTTCGTGTATTGTCTGACCAAATAACAACGAATAATGAATGAATAAATGATGAACGTTACAATTTAAATATTTTTGAACAAAGAAAAAAAGTCGTATGAAGTTAGGCGAGGTCCCCCCGCCCGTCGTCCTCTCATTGGCTGATAAGCGGCAACTTCACATTAGAAGCGCCACTGCCCACTAGATGTCGCTTGAACATGGCCCCCGCCTTGGAAGTACCTACTTCCAAAGAAAAAGGGTCTCAGCATGATGTGGCCTCTTTGGTTGCGCCCTCGTCTACCGGCTGCAACGGCAGCGGGCAGATTTTTGAGAAAGCTCGTTGAACGATGCCCGTTGATGTGCGAATATCTGTAACACAAGCAACACCATCCTTGCCTGGATAGGTGCGTAAAATCCTCCCCAATCTCCACTTCAGAGGCGGGAGATTATCCTCTTTGATAAGCACCAGGGTGTCAATAGAGATGTCGCCAGCATTGTGTTTCCACTTGGTTCTGAGCTGGAGCTCCGACACAAATTCCTTCGACCATCGCTTCCAGAAGTGTTCCAGCATTTGCTCCACCCTTTCGTAGCGAGTGAGACAGCTGGTGTTCCAAGCAGTGAGATTGCTGGCAGGCGCAATCAGCGGTCGTCCAATTAGGAAATGATCTGGGGTGAGAGGAGAAAAATCGTTGGCATCAGAGGACATAGGAGTTAGGGGACGGGAATTTAAGACAGCCTCGATTTGTGTTAATACAGTACTGAGTTCCTCATATGTTAAGTTCGCGTTACCGATTACACATTTCAAATGAAACTTACATGACTTTATCCCTGCCTCCCATAAACCACCAAAATGAGGAGCGTAAGGCGGGATAAACCTGAAGCTTATGCCAATATCAGCTGCAAAATCGAATATTTTATTAACGTTTTTGTTGAGTTCATGTAAAAACTCTTTTTCAGCACCAACGAAATTTTTTCCGTTGTTAGAAAATATCTCTGCCGGCTTACCACGACGAGAAATAAAACGTTTAAGTGCTAGAATATAATCTTGTGTGGAGAGGCCATTGACTAATTCTAAATGTATAGCTCGAGTAATAAAACATACAAATAAACAAATATAACCTTTAACAATCCTGGCTCCCCTCCCTTTACGATTTAACAAATGAACTGGTCCAGCGTAGTCCACGCCACAACGGATAAACGGAAACCCGACTTCTAAACGTTCAGAGGGCAGATTACCCATGATGGGATTCAAAGTCCTACCTAGTACCTTTCATTCGCGTACACGTGACAGAATTGTGAACTGACTTTCTAGCTAAGTTCCTAGCACCAAGTGTCCACCATCTTTCCCGTAAAGAAGACAGTAGCAACTGAGGGCCACCATGTAACAAACGTTTATGTTCACTTTCAAACAACAACACTGTGAGTCGATATTTACTACACAATAAAATAGGATGTTTTTTATCGAAACTAAAACTAGTCGAATTAGAAAGCCACCAACACGTATTAATTTGTTATTGTCCATAAATACATTTAAACTCGCGATTTTATTAAACTCTTTTTTGTCTACAACCTGTTTTAGCGGAAGATCATTAAATAAACAGCGATAAACGTCCGGAAACGATTGCAACTGAGCGATACGCGCTAAAGTTAACTCTGATGTATTTAATTCCTGCACAGACAAACGTAAACTATCGTTATGCGGCTCACCACTACTACGACGTCTACGCGTGTTATTAATGAAACGCAATACATACGCACCGACGCGCTTCAACTTATTATAGGACGAGAATCTATTGAAATCGATAAAACTATTATTACAAGGCTCTGTACATGTTAATACAATAGGTTTCGATCGTAATTCCGGTAAATTATCGCAAGTTTGTAATAAATTTTCAGATTTAAACTTAAAATTGTGTTCTCGTAAACAACTAGGTCCGTGCCACCATATGTCTGACCTTGTGAGCAGTTCAAAGTTAAGACCCCTAGACACTAGATCAGCTGGGTTATCCTTACCTTTTATATGTAACCACATTGAGTCACCGGTTAACTCGTTTAATTCTGTGACTCTGTTTTGAACAAATGTTTTTAAAGAATGCGGAGACATCCGTATCCAACCCATCACTACAGTGGAATCTGTCCAAAAATAAACGTTATCGAATTTTAAGCGCAATGAATTAATTATCTTTTTATAAAGTCTCGCACCTAATAATGCCCCACATAATTCCAATCGCGGGATGCTAATCGTTTTTAATGGAGCGACCTTACTTTTAGCACATAACAAATTTACCGCCACGTAAGAGTCGCAATTATCATATGTACGTATATATGCACAGGCATCGTAAGCATCCTGAGACGCATCCGTAAATATGTGAAGTTCGGTGTGTTGAGTGTGCATGCTCCTTACGAATCGTGGAATGCGTAACTCACTCAAACGGTGCAATGTTTTGATGTAACGATTCCAAGCTACAGTGACGTCATCGTTGCAACAAAATTTTTGAAATAATGAAATCGTATATTTGTGAAATTATTAAAATAGAATCAATTATTTTATTTTTAAAATTGAAATAATGATTATAATGATAATGATATAATTATAATTCGTCGCTGTCACTATGCCATCCTAAGTGTAGTGTTTTATAAACAAATCTTCACACTTCCTCTCGTCCTCGGTAAGAACGTTGGAAACGTCTTGAATTTCTTCGATCTGCAAATTTTTTTTTTTTTTTTTTTTTAATTTAACGTCTAAATTTTGAGCAACAGTACAATGTACTCGATTACTATTACTATTAGCATCTTTATTCGTATAAAATATAGGACCCGAAATTAACCAACCTAAATACGAATTCTGTAGGTATGGACCATTCGGTAAACGTATTTTTTGATTTTGCAATAATTCCCAAAACTTATCTGCTCCTATCAAAATATCGATTTTAGACGGAGTATTAAAATAAGGATCGGCAAGGTGAACGTTTTGTGGTATGCTAGTAAGGTCGATATTAATATTTTGTGTCGGCATATTCGAGGTAATAGACGGTAAAACTAAACATTTTATACTCGTATTATAATCGCATATTTTTGAACGTATATTTAAATCGCATATATTACTCGACTGAACAACCGATTGACCTATACCCGATATTTGTAAAGTGGACTGTATTAAATTAACGTTTAATCGTTTACATAATTGTTCTGTAACGAAACAATGTTGACTTCCATTGTCTAAAAGCGCTCGCGCAGTATGAAATACGTTCTTACTGTCGGCTACTTCGATTAAGGCGGTGGAAAGCAAAACGGAATGAGACAACACGCGCGACTCGTCAGCTGTGCTATCAATATTTATGTTAGTGCGGGTAGAATGCAGCGCGGTCGACGTAGTGGTCGCACTATCTCGATCAGCTGATTCTTTATTCATACTATAAATGGGAGGTAATAAAACATTATTAATGCTTCCTAAATGCAATAACGTATTGTGTTTAGACTGACAATGTTTACAGGGCCCGAATAAACAATTTTCTATTGCATGACCCGAACGTAGACAATTACGACAAACTTTATTATCGTCTATTAATTTTATTCTATCTTTAACTGTTAAGTTAAGAAAAATAGGACAAGTGTAAAGAGCATGATTGCTACTACATGCGACGCAGTTATAAGAACGTTTATTACTACCCGACTTATTCAAAGAATCTTTACGCGTAGAAATAAAACTATGTAATTTTGTTTGCGATGTCGGTTTTTTGATATCACTATGAGGCCGATTATCGTGCGATTTTTGCGAACTAGCACCCGTATGATTAGCATGTATCATTTCTAATGTATCAGCCCGATTGCGAAGGAATGTTAACAAATCATCTAACTTTAATTTAGGACTAGAATCCTTTTGTGTAGCGTACGTAATAGATCCTTTGTAATTTTCCCACTCTTTTTCAGTACAAACGTCTAGTTTAGATGCTATTAAATAAATTATTAAAGTATCCCAATGCTCTGTGGGTTCGTTTAACGTTTTAAGAGCTCGTAAGTTACGTAAAATAGTATCTATTAATGTTCTGATTTGTTTAGGCGATTCTTTATTCATACCAGGTACAGTAAATAACGCTTTGATGTGATTATGTACTAAAAGCCGTTCATTATTAAATCTGTTCTCAAGTAAAGCCCAAGCGTGCGAATAGTTGACAGCTGTAAATTCTAAAGCGCTGATTACTTGATATGCACTACCGGAAAGTGATGATCGTAAATAATGAAACTTTTGAATCGCATCGAGATGTGAACGCATATGTATCATACTAACATATGAATTTTTAAATTCTAACCATTGATCATAAGAACCGTTGAAGGAGGGTAGCTTTATTTGAGGTAATTTTATACTAGAAGTTAACGAGCTATTACAGTTAGAACCGTCATTCAAATTTGATTCAATTAAAGACTGTGCTGATGCCATACACGAAAAATAAATGTCTTCAAAATTTTCTCTGTATTCTGTATGATCTTTCATATCATCAGACACTAACTCGATTTTACATTGAATTTTGTTAAACGCCTCATAACTTTCTTGAGCACTTTGCATTCTTAACTTTAATTCTGCTTTTTTAATTGAATCTATAGAAATTTGTTTTACATTTAAATTACACAAATATTTTTTGAACGAAGTTAACCGTAATTTTATACTACCCCGCGAACGTTTTAAATCAACTAACGGATCCTGTTCCGAATCTGATTTGCATGGAGATTTTGGCAATTTCAAGCTATCACCCTTACTACTCATCTTGATGGCTTAAAGAAAGAAAAGATACTCACAATTTTAAATGAATTGACTGCAAACAAAACGCTGAACGAAGTTACGCTTAATTCTGAGCGGATGAGGATAGATGGATGAAAAGAGAGATGGATGGACGATTACGCCTGGAGATCTGGAGATGATGAGAATTGACGGATGGATGATGTCCAGTCTGCTTCAATTCTACTCAAATCTTGATCCGGCTCGAAGGACCAAAATGTTCGTATTTTTGATTGCTTGTATTGTATGCGATTTCAAGATCAATCGGTATTAAAACTATTAACGTTTACTTTTGCTTTAAAATAAAAGACGACTCGTATGATAATAATTTCGTGTATTGTCTGACCAAATAACAACGAATAATGAATGAATAAATGATGAACGTTACAATTTAAATATTTTTGAACAAAGAAAAAAAGTCGTATGAAGTTAGGCGAGGTCCCCCCGCCCGTCGTCCTCTCATTGGCTGATAAGCGGCAACTTCACATTAGAAGCGCCACTGCCCACTAGATGTCGCTTGAACATTTAGGTTTTCTTATACTTTGTAGAAGGATAAAATGAAAAAATAAATAGAAAATTCTAGCTCCATTGTACAAAGTCATATACAACCTATAAATGAGTTTTTTTTTTTAAATACTTTTAGCTTAAAACGCGGTTTATATTCCATCTTCACAACATTACGCACATTAAATAAATTGAGTATGTCTTATATAAATAATTGTTTACTAACAAGCACACATTTACCTTTATCATTACCATTACCATTACCTCTACCATTATCTTTTTATTAAAATAAAAACGAGTTGCTGTAAGCCACACGACTAAAGTAAAACTTGTTGAGTTGCTCCTATAGTAATATAAGAAACTCAACTCTCTCCATCTTCACTAACTTATATCTACCTCTCAACTTCCGTTCGCCTCGCCCGATCACACTTTTCGTAAAGCAATCACGCATTCACCAGCTTACTTCCCACTAAAAATTACACTTAATTAAAAGGAATCAGTTCTAATTCTCGGTAATTTTGCAGTTGGTTTTGTTAAAATAGTTTAAATTAAAAGATAACACTTTTTGAAAATTATCTGTTGTACTAATAAGTATTTCAGGCAAAAAACAAATAAATTATAAAGATTCATTTTTTTTCTCTATAAAAAAATATAAAAATTGTTTTTTTTTTCTATTAAATTTAAATACATAAATCAAACAAAAAATAATGTCATTCCAGTATATAAACACTTATTGCCTTATTGAAAAATCTTTCAATGTTTGCTCTTAATATAATATTATGGATAGTAACAGGTTTCCTTAGGGCGATCATTTTGGACAACTTTCTCTTAACATAGAATAGAAACTCAAAAGAGGCTGTAAATAATGTGCTAACCTCGTTGGTACTTACATTAACTTTATTTTTTTTGCGAATTTGTGTGTGGGACTATACGATGTATATTTCATTATATCTTCTATCTTTTCAACGGTAATTAAATATATCAAACAAATCTCTGACCATTTAATTTATATTGAAAATTTCCATCAAAGTATAATAAGACGTGATGCGCATTCGCTGCCGTACCTATTGACGTATTATTTCAATGTTATGTATTACATGTATATACAGATCCTTACAATAATAGTTATCGAAGAAACAATCTATTGAATACTGGCTATTGACTACTTGTTTACCATGTTCTCCGAGATAAAGATGAGTACGTGTGTTCCACGGTATTTCAGGTATGTTCATATGAAGTGGAATCTCATTTTCCATTTCGCTTGTATAGATTAGAGTACTACAGATATGTCAGATATAATAAAATAAAAATAAAAATAAAAAAGCCTTTTATTTCTTGCGTCATTTCATTACAGATTTTTTGACTAAAATTATTGCATTAAAATTGTTGAAAAAAATATAATAACATTATCAGATTGAAAATAAATAAACTATGAGATAATGACAAATTATTAAAAAACTATTGTTATAAAAAATTATTTAATAATCAGTCAGATATAATAAATAAATAAAATAATAAAAATATTTTATTTCGGACAACTTGGACCAATGAAAGTTGTTAGTAGAAAAAATGATACAATAACTAAAAACTTATATCTATAGTAGAATGCCGTGTGGCTACGGCTGAATAGAATTTAGCCATCCCCTCTCTTCCCGTGGGTTTTGTTAGAAACAACTAAGTGGTAACAAAGTTGCACTATGAACTTGATAAAGTAGAAGCTGACGGACGGCGGGATAATTATCCATTGGCTGGCTTATAAATACACAGGCCGGAGATGGACAGCAGCGTCTTTAGTGTGATAATTCCAAATCTGCGGTCACCAATCCGCTTGCCCCGCGTGGTGACTATGGGCATTACCCCTAATGTTTTCGACATTACCTCTTCATTAATTTGAAATAAAGGCTTCCATAATTTCCAAAACAGCACGTGAACTCGGATTTACAACATATATTGAGTCAGTTATATCTAATACTTAATAATGTGTTTGTTATCAAACAAGGGGGTGATAGTCTAAACCATCACCACATATCACCAACACATCTAAAACACATCACGGGATTGATGGGTGACCCCCTAATTTCTACTTTCATATATAGCCAAACCCTGAACGTATAGCCTCTCCTTATTATTCGATCGATTATATTGAATCATGATTTAAATCAAGTACTACTGTAAATATAAATCATCAAAATGAATATAGTACATCGAATCGGGTGAATATAATTGTTTTTATTTCGGATTTTCCACAATTTCCAATTATACATATCGGTTATAATTTTTTAATTTTATATTGGGGTTCTCAACAGCGGTTAAAGTTAGTGACCAGGTAGAATATACCAACCTAATGACATTTTGTTTAAGTAAGATTTTTCTAGTCCGGATTGGGTCTGCCTCTCGTAGGGAACTTCTACTGATGAAAGCCCTCTTATTACCCAACAAGGACCAGATAGGCGATCCCCCAATAATTTTTAGTCGTGATGATCAACGTAGGTAATTGAAAAAATAGTCAGTTGAATACACATTAGTAGGAAAAACTCAAAAACTACTCGTTAGATCTCGCTGATATTCAAATGCGCCCAGGTGACAAGCAGCAGCTTTCGAATAAAGAAAGACTCGTCAAAATCAGTAAAACCAGTAAATAGCTGTGCGGTAATACACATATAATAATAATAATAATAATAATAATAATAATACTCTTTTATTTGCAACATCCACACAAATCAATATTACATTAATGGATATGTAAATGTAGCTAAACAATTAAATTATATAATGAGGATATCGCAAACCCGGTCTCAAGCTCGGCATATGCTGGCAGAGCTGTCAGCGCCGATCTTCCGCTTGAGCCGTCGGGTGACAACACGGTCGCACCAACACCACATACCATACAGAATCGGAATACAGAAAAAGAAGCATGAAAATTAAATGGATATAGTGAAGTATACATGGGACTAATATATTATACGGTAAAGTGAAATGCCCTGGACATTGAAAGGAATTTCGTTCTTATTCCTATACATTAGAGTACAGTTCAGCTTTGTTTACATTTGAGTTCTAAAGTAAGTAATAAAAATATTCTTTCAACATAAATAACGCTTGCTAGGTAAAATAAATAATAGGTTATCCATAATCCATTTCACATAGGATGGGTACGGTGACATTTGATATGTTCCAATACACTCTCACTAATTTCAACAAATCGGATAAATATATGTTTTTAAAAATCACCAATTAGTTTCCAAAGCAAACAATAATACTTGATTAGATTGAAATTGTATTTAAATATGCGTTTTACGTTTTAAACAAAATGAAAAAAGTACAGAAAAAAAATAAAATAAAAAATAAAAAAATAAAATAATAACCTAAAATTACAGGCATGAAACGAAACGTTCAATGATAGGAATTGACACGTAGTAATCGGCTAAAATAAATAATCGTAACGGCCATCTTGTAAATCGCGTCAACTCACTGACTCGAGATATCTCAATCAGGACAAAGCAATTTATATACGAGTCCGCCATGCAGTACCGATCGGATCAATCACAATTCAATAAGCCTTAATAATGTACTGTACAACAAAAATCAAATTACACTTACATCGTGCACAAAATTTTCCTGGCTTTGCTGGCAATGTACAATATATTCTTTCAATTTTAACATATAAAAATAATTGGGCAAAATGAGGTCATAATAACTACCACCATATAATTATCAAAAAGTTATAACAAAGTTTATAGTCCATTATGAGCCCGTGTAAACGATCGTCTTCATTTAGTTATAGGACACGTAACAGGAACAATCGATATATCAAGGTATGATAAATGACATTCAATGATACAGCGGCATTAAAGTTAACTGACCATAAACTTACTCGTGAAATTATAGCTGAAACTGAACGTAGGTAAAGCCCCTGGAGATGTCTAGATTACTAACAATGGACACTTAAACTAATAATAATTAATATAAATCTATACTAATATTATAAATCTGAAGAGTTAGTTTGCTTGTTTGTTTGAGCGTGCTAATCTCAGGATCTATCGGGGATCTATCGTCTGCATTGCAGTCCCGAGGAGGCTCCCGAGGAGGCTCCCGGAGGGTCCCGAGGACCTTAGTGTTCGAGGGAGCTTCTCAGGAGTTGCAAGTCTCGACGAGCCTTTAGGGCAAACGCTGGTGGGATCGCGGAAGTGCAATAGCATCCCCGTTATTCCGCCCAGGCGTGTCGAACTATCGCCCCAGAGGTTTTCGTTGGTACGAGTCCAACATATCAGGCAGTGGTGTATCCATAACGAATTTCTCCTGAATCAATAAAAACAGGATCTACTATTTCAAATTGAAAAGTTATTTTTGTTTTGGATAGTCCGTTAATCGAGGAAATCTTTAGGCTATATAATATATTTTTTGTACGTTTTTCCTCAAATTAACGCGGGGGGAACCGCGGGACACACCTATCCTGAAATAAAATTTTATAATAAATAACTTCTCAATAGCTAATTACTCTAAGTAAAGTAATTAGCTAAGTACTCTGTACGTTACAAAACACTACAATAATTATAAGCGAAATAAAATGAAACACTTTTATTGCGACGGTAGCAGTTTGACAAACATGTTGTTTTAATAATTTAACTTATGTAAATTACAAATTTGTGATAAAATCTTGATATTTTGATTTACTATATTATTTAATTAATTCTTTATAGGTTTACAATTAAAAGGGTCGATATATCCAAGAGCGCTTATTTTTTATACCAAAAGCGGTGAGATAGAAAAAAAATTAAAATTAAACGGTTCTCACTCAAAGAACAACAACAGAAATGGAAATTAATGATAACAATAACAATATACCAATAAGACTTAGTTTTGAGGATGCGCTAAATTTAACAGGTGAGTTTTCTTTAGTTTTTAATAAAATTAAGTAAGTAGGTAAATATTTTTTTTTATAAATGGCAATTTAATTATTATTATTTTTTTGAAATAAGAAAAAAATTGTTAATTTTCTTTTAATTTTTTTGTACTTTTATACAATTTCTTAATTAACAGTATTCTACAGTAATACATAATAGACCTATTGAACTAAAAATGGGTGATCGGAAGTCATTCTGCAAATGACGTGAAAAATATGACTTTTTTTTACTCTTACAAACAATATAATTTTGAATGCATTATCGTTATGATTCTCTTTTGACTACAACATCTTTCTTTAGAAATTATTATTTTCAATTACATATATGAAACAAAAGGGCTCAATTCATTACAGGAATTCTATTACAACGTGTGCTTAGACTTTTTATTTTCCATCTCCAAATTCATTTATCTGTACATAATATCATTATTAAACTCTGTGATTTTATTTCAGGTTTAGGGAAGTACAATTTTGGCTTATTGTTTGTATGCTGTCTGCTGATTCTGGCGATGTATATTGATATATTTGGATTCTCTGTGGTTTTACCGAGTGTTGCGTGCGATATGGGTCTGTCGACCTCCCAACAAGGCTTGCTTTCGGCTATTCCTTTAATTGGTCAGTTACGTGTTAGACCACAATTTGTAAAATTTAAACGCAAAACGAAATATTTATAAATCATCAATTAATAAGGAAGTATACTCAATCTTTTTTTCCTTTTTTTTATACAAATAGGTCGGCAGCTCACCTGATGCTACGCGATAACCGTAGGTTACAGACGCCTGCAACACCAGAAGCATGCAAGCTCGTTGCCGTCCCTAATCTCAATTCCTTCCCCCCACAAGTCCTGGGCACCTTACTCACCACAGGTGTTCCTAACACAACTTGAAAGCAGTATTATTGAGGTGTTCTGCAATGTCGAGGTACTTCCCCAGTCAGACGGCTCCAAATTATGAGCGGGACATTTCATGCTCAGTAGACTAATGATAGGTCATTAGACGATACGTCTTTTTACGTAAATTGAGCTAAATGTGTAAAGTCGTCCTCTTTTTATAGAAAAAGACACACTACTCCACTGCGGGTTTGATTTTGCTAAACTCAATAACTGTGTTTGTAGGCAAACGTAAAAAAACCGACTTCAATTATATCGACAATATATACAACGTAGGTAGACGAAAAAATAGTCAAGTAAATACACATTCAAAGATTACTCCAAAAGTTGTAATCAGATCTCGATGAAATTTAAATGTGACCACAAGATAAATATCAGCTTTCGATTAAATTAAAAATCAAAATTGGTACACCCATTAAAAAGTTATAGGGATTTTCGAGTTTCCATCGATTTCTCTGGGATCCCATCATCAGATGCTAGTTTCCTAATCATGGTACCACACCAGGGATATCTCCTTTTCAACAAAAAAAGAAATATCAAAATCGATTCATAAACGACAAAGTTATCCCCGAACATACATTAAAAAATAGGTAAAAAAACTTTTTAAGTTAAACGGTTTTATGTTAAAAATACATTGCAATGTTTAAGATAAATGTACTAAAAACCAAAAAATAATAAAATAGATACAGTCGTGGGAATTATAAACATATGCATAGACTAGACTAAAATAAAACCGTGGGGCACGTCAATTGTCTACAATCGTTGATTAAAATGTTTGTTTTGTAATGTTACACTATAATTAGGCAGTTGTTCAACCGACAACGATGGACGTGTGATAAGTAGGGCTAGAATGTGGAAACAAGCTAGCAAGCTCGATTATAAGCGAGTTTTAGGGTTTCATAGTGGTGAGCGAGTAGTACTTTTATCATATGTTTTGTCGATTAAAGACAAACTACGAGCAGTGAAACGATTCCTCGCCAGCCAGCAGTGTGAATGTCCAACGATAAACTAGTTGAAACATCTCTTTTATTTACATGGAGTGTATAACTATTGGAATTTCCATGAGCAAGAAAATAGTAAGTAATTTCCTCACCGTCTGCGGGCCAACTGCCTATTTTAACGACGAATTAAATGATTCTTCTATCGCACATTAAGTCGATAATTTGTAGACAATTGACGTGCCCCACGGTTTTATTTTAGTCTAGTCTATGCATATGTTTATAATTCCCACGACTGTATCTATTTTATTATTTTTTGGTTTTTAGTACATTTATCTTAAACATTGCAATGTATTTTTAACATAAAACCGTTTAACTTAAAAAGTTTTTTTACCTATTTTTATTTTCTAGTTTTTAGTTTTTATTTCGCATTCTGTTTAATTCATTTAGTGCTTCATTATTGCAAGGCCCATCTTAAATATTGAGGTTGTATAGTGCACTGTATTCTTCTTGTCAAGCCCTTTTATTTGATACCCATATTGGTGGGATTGATAAAAAATTGTTATCAGCCATTTGGTAGCGCCGGACATCTTAGATTTCAATTTTGCATAGTAAATTGTATTCTACTTGTTGAGACCTTTCATTTGATACCCATGTTGATGGGATTGATAAAACCTAAGTTATCCGCCATTTTGTAGAGGCCGCCATCTTGGATTTTAATTTTATATAGTACATTGATTATACTGGTTGAGCACTTTCATTTGATACCCATATTGATGGGATCGATAAAACCTACGTTATCCGCCATTTTGTAGCGGCCGCCATCTTGTATTTCAATTTTTTATAGTATATTGTATTTTGCTTGTTGAGCCCCTTTCATTTGATACCCATATTGATGGGATTGATAAAACCTACGTTATCCGCCATTTTGTAGCGGCGGCCATCTTGAATTTATAATGATAATGAATAAACATAATTGTATTGTCACCAAAATCCAAAGTGTATACAAAATTTCAGATTAATCGGTTGACAGGAAGAGGGTGAAATTTGAATTACTAAATTTGACCCAAGAATAATAAAAAATAAAACAAACGGGGTGAGCTAAATAAAACCGTTTAAAAAATATATATACGGTCGAATTGAGTAACCTCCTCCCTTTTTGAAGTCGAAGAAAAAATGCTTGTATTGGTGTGCATGACAAAAGCCTTTGCGTGTTTGTCAAATATTAGACGAATAGATAAATTTTTTTTAAACTACTATAACTTCGTGAATGACTCTGTCTGTTGACGAAAACTGTATCAAGATCCATTGAGTACTTTTTCATTTTATTGCTGATGATACTCATTGGTTTTGCGACTGCTCCAAATTAGGAGCGAAACATTATCTGCCGTGCCATACCTCAATCATGTATAAATACTAATATAAGTCATAAGTGTTAGTACAACCTACGACGACAAATCATACCAGAACAGTTATAATACGCAGAATAGACTCTCAAAAAACTATGATATAGCACAGCTACGGCTTTATTTATCTTTGAAGACCTTTTGAAGTGAAACTTCTTTAGGCGCACGAGAGGTAAATTTTTTACAGATCAAACGCGTCACGCATCACGAATTTTTAAACGTCCATACCAAGTCGAATACACCGGTTCTCGTCCGATCACCGAAGTTAAGCAACGTCGGGCGCGGTCAGTACTTTGATGGGTGATCGCCTGGGAACATCGCATGACGTTGGCTTTTTGTTTTTTTTTTTAATTCGTTTTTTTTATATTAGTTTTTTGAATTAGTTTGCCAAAGAAGTTTCACTTCTGACATATGTACTTTGTACGCATGCAATTTTTTTTCTAAGTTTTGACTTTATAGGTTAAGTAACTAAACTTTCCTCTAATACCAAGGTTAAAAATGTCTTTAATAATGCTTACTGTTATCTAAGTGTTTATGCGCCAAATAGGTATTTTTAAACGGTTTTATTTAGCTTACCCCGTTTGTTTTATTTTTTATTATTCTTGGGTCAAATTTAGTAATTCAAATTTCACCCTCTTCCTGTCAACCGATTAATCTGAAATTTTGTATACACTTTGGATTTTGGTGACAATACAATTATGTTTATTCATTATCATTATAAATTCAAGATGGCCGCCGCTACAAAATGGCGGATAATTTATGTTTTATTAATCCCATCAATATGGGTATCAAATGAAAGGGCTCAACAAGCAGAATACAATATACTATAAAAAATTGAAATCTAAGATGGCGGCCGCTACAAAATGGCGGATAACGTAGGTTTTATCAATCCCATCAATATGAGTATCAAATGAAAGGGCTCAACAAGCAGAATACAATATACTATAAAAAATTGAAATACAAGATGGCGGCCGCTACAAAATGGCGGATAACATAGGTTTTATCGATCCCATCAATATGGGTATCAAATGAAAGTGCTCAACCAGTATAATCAATGTACTATATAAAATTAAAATCCAAGATGGCGGCCTCTACAAAATGGCGGATAACTTAGGTTTTATCAATCCCATCAACATGGGTATCAAATGAAAGGTTTCAACAAGTAGAATACAATTTACTATGCAAAATTGAAATCTAAGCTGGCCGCCGCTACCAAATGTCTGATAACAATTTTTTATCAATCCCACCAATATGGGTATCAAATAAAAGGGCTTGACATAATGAAGCACTAAATGAATTAAACAGAATGCGAAATAAAAACTAAAAACTAGAAAATAAAAATAGGTAAAAAAACTTTTTAAGTTAAACGGTTTTATGTTAAACATACATTGCAATGTTTAAGATAAATGTACTAAAAACCAAAAAATAATAAAATAGATACAGTCGTTGGAATTATAAACATATGCATAGACTAGACTAAAATAAAACCGTGGGGCACGTCAATTGTCTACAAATTATCGACTTAATGTGCGATAGAAGAATCGTTTAATTCGTCGTTAAAATAGGCAGTTGGCCCGCAGACGGTGAGGAAATTACTTACTATTTTCTTGCTCATGGAAATTCCAATAGTTATACACTCCATTTAAATAAAAGAGATGTTTCAACTAGTTTATCGTTGGACATTCACACTGCTGGCTGGCGAGGAATCGTTTCACTGCTCGTAGTTTGTCTTTAATCGACAAAACATATGATAAAAGTACTACTCGCTCACCACTATGAAACCCTAAAACTCGCTTATAATCGAGCTTGCTAGCTTGTTTCCACATTCTAGCCCTACTTATCACACGTCCATCGTTGTCGGTTGAACAATTGCCTAATTATAGTGTAACATTACAAAACAAACATTTTAATCAATGATTGTAGACAATTGACGTGCCCCACGGTTTTATTTTAGTCTAGTCTATGCATATGTTTATAATTCCAACGACTGTATCTATTTTATTATTTTTTGGTTTTTAGTACATTTATCTTAAACATTGCAATGTATGTTTAACATAAAACCGTTTAACTTAAAAAGTTTTTTTAACAATAAACATCGCATCTCGTTTCTAGTAGGATATTGGATTCGGGAATCAAATGCACAAACGCCTAGACCACAACAAACATCTACACGACTTATAGAAAAATCTGTCAAGTACAGAGATTGAACTTAGGTTAGCCCAATATTTCACCATAATGTTTTATGTATATATAAAAATGACGCCTAGATTGTAAAACCTTGTCTATTATTTCTCTTAGAAGTAATAATCACTTTTACTTTGATATTCACTCTTATCTTTACATATCTCTGAGCAAAAAATACTTAGTTTAGAAAAAAGGGATGGAAAACGCAAACGAAGTCGCAAATACAGCTAGCCCTCATTATAACTACTTGTTTTAAAATAGGTCAGAATGAGGTCTAAACTGCGTCCTTCCAGTCAGTACGCTCGCTAAACATTTACGCATAATGTAGGTCATGCACTCCCCCAGTCTATATTTTCAGCTAGACGACAGACACCAGAATAATCCCTTTGAAAACATAACGTGTGAATGAACACATTAATATTGTTAAAAAAACCCGTCATAGCCTCTGGTATAGAATAGTAGTTTTGACTTCTTCTAAAATTTTTATACAATCGGCGCCAACAATTTTTTTATCTATATTTGATAACAAAGAGCTTTAGAGACGACCGCTCTGGTGAAATGGTACGGGGGTCGCGGGTTCGATTCCCGCTCCCGTTATTGCTTAGTGGTATAAAATAAAAGTTAATGTATTCACAAAACTAATCGTTTACTTATCGACCGTTAAGTTTCGAACATGCGGTTTTAGGAATTGAACGGTTCGTAAGCAAAACGCATCGTTTTCTCTATATAGGGACCGAGCTATAATCAGAGTTTAACATATTTACAGGTGTGATGATATCGTCATACGCATGGGGTCTGTGTGCCGATACTCTTGGTCGACGCTTAACACTCCTGCTAGCGATGCCAATCGGTATGATCCTGAACTTGGCCGCCAGCATCGCGCCGTCGTACATCTCTTTAGCAGTATTAAAATTCTTCTCAGCTAGTTTGTGAGTGCTACTAGAAATAGACATTTATAATTTTAGAACAGATATTTAGAGATGCAGATTAAATAAAATAAATATAAATAAATATCTACACAATAACACACGGTCGTCTGTTCCTAAAGTAAGCAACTTAATGCTTGTGTTATAGGCAACAGCTGACTATTTTTTTTTTTTTCGATAAACATACTTATAAATAATACATATATAGATATAAATAAATATATGTATGACACCGAGACTCGGGGTGGGGAATCGAACCCACAACCCCCGGAGCAGAAAGCAGGGACACTACAAACTGCGCCAACGAGCTAGTCAAAATTACAGCATTAAATATTACAGCATTTGGTCATCGATTTTAATATGATAAATAACTTCACAAATCCATTCTATTAGGACTTGAAAGTTTGAACGTTTATCAAGTTCATTTATAGCAGCCATGATTGAAGACTTAATACGGTTGATCTAATTAATGATAAGGACTTATTATCTGTTTGATTGACCAAAAAATAATTTCGTTAGGTAGGAAAAAAGAGCACAATACTGGACCTACCTACGCTTAATTATTAAGAGCAAAAAAAATAGCACCGAAATAATTCGATGACAAATTTATTTAAGTACTTGTTTATTCTTATTACTAGCGACCCGCCCCGGCTTCGCACGGCTACAATGCTGATACTAAATATACTACAGAATATCTTTATTTATAGTAGAGGATGCTAGCTTATAGCATGATTATTAACATAATAAAAACATTCAAATATGCGTCGTTAGATTATACCTTGTTACAGAATGCGTTGAAGAAGTAAAGGTTCACTGCTCGTTACCCGTAGGCGATAGCGTGATAATTTGTAGCCTATATCAAACTCAAAAAGTCAAAAAGTAGTGCATGGATTTACTTCAAATTTGACACGAATATTATTAAGAAGTCGGGTCGACATATAGGCTACAAATTATCACGCTATCGCCTACGGGTAACGAGCAGTGAACCTTTACTTCTTCAACGCATTCTGTAACAAGGTATAATCTAACGACGCATATTTGAATGTTTTTATTATGTTAATAATCATGCTATAAGCTAGCATCCTCTACTATAAATAAAGACATTCTGTAGTATATTTAGTATCAGCATTGCACCCGTGCGAAGCCGGAGCGGGTCGCTAGTAACATAATATAATATTATAAAATAATACCTACAATAATGCGTAACATAATATAATGAATTATATAATACAATAATAAATAATAATAAAATATATGTACATAATATAATACTACTACTGTTACTGAACTAATTTAAAATTCCTTTCGCTTCAAAATTCTTATTTATTAAGCAAATATATGAAACAACAAGCTATTGCGCATTGGATTAAGTCGGTCACCATAAAAACAGGTGAAATCGAAATATCTATCACATATACCTATTTATTAAGTACTATATAATGTGTTATAAAACCAGCACATCATCAGCAAACGCAGCTGGATTCGTGCTTGTCGGAGAAAGTGTTCCAGCTCGGGTTAGAGGCAAATTCATGCTACTCATGGCGAGTGCCACCATGTACGTGCAATTCATTATTTGTGGTAAGATACTTTGTATATTCATATAAAAATAAAAACGTTGACGAAAGTAATTTTGGTTATATTTATCCATAACTCTGACGATAAGTGTTTTTGCTTTTAACTTCCGAAACCAGTAAATCTAACAGGTAATGACTACTGAAAACCTTTAAAACTGAATAACAGAAACTGTATAGTATTTAATCATACTTTGAAAAGATATTAGTGTATTTTTTATTTACTGTGTAACAGAAATAAATGTTTTAACAAAAACTTAGATACGAAACTATAATCATAATTTTTTTCCCTAACTTAGTTATCGCTCTACCCATTACTCAAGTATCTTTCTCCATCGATGTACCATGGTTGTCAATGACGTACCGTCCTTGGAGACTGCTGCTGCAAGTCATCAGCTTGCCCGGCATAATTGGTGTTATTGGAACCATATTTATGCTCGAAAGTCCGAAATTTCTTATTAGTAAAGGAAAAGAAAAGTCCTCCATAGAAATTCTCAAAACCATAAGTAAATGGAATATTGGTACAAGCGAAAAAACATTTTGCGTAAGTCATACTATAGTCTAATATATAAAATTCTCGTGTCACAGTTTTCGTTGCCATACTCCTCCGAAACGGCTTGACCGATTTTGATGAAATTTTTTGTGCTTATCCGGTATCTATGAGAATCAGCCAACATCTATTTTTCATCCCCCTAAATGTTAGGGGTAGTCCACCCCTAAATTTTTTTTATATTTTTAGACAAAGTTTTTAATTTCTATTTTTTTATGATACAACATTAAAAAATACATACAACCCTAAATTTCCACCCTTCTACCACCAACCCCTATTTTAAAATAGCGTTTAGCGGCAAGACAACGTTTGCCGGGTCAGCTAGTAGTATAATGTATTTCAGAGATGATTAATTAATGCAAGTAACTTGACACATTTTAAAATACGATTGATAGCTAAGACACATCTTTATATATATCTTTCTTGTGTGCGTGTGTATGTCACTGAACTCCTCCTAGACGGCTGGACCGATTTTGATGAAATTGTGAAAGTGTGCGTTCAAGGGGATTCGAGGATGGTTTAGATTAACAATTTGGTCCACTGGAAAATGTTTATTTAACTAATTTTTTATTTATAAGTAGTTGTTAATTTTGGAATGTTTTACATTGGATCCGTTAGACTGCGCTACCATCGCAGCATCAAATATTAAATATTATTCTATTTTAATTTCAGTTTGTCCCGACAGTTGGTGCTGCGATCAAATTGAGAAAAATAATATGTACGATTTTATTTTTGTGTTACCCACAATTAGGTCAATTTTTGATATGATATTCAAAAATGTTTGAGAAAAATATTTGAAATTTTGTGTTATGGCAAAACAACGTTTGCGGGGTCAGCTAATATGTCATGAAATTTTACCAATGTCCGTGATAAGCCTTTTTCATTTTGTCTTTCGTTGCTGGAAATAACTTTTGGGTTTTGTTATATAGAAAAGACTGCTTCTAAGATATTCTACTGCTGATCTCACAAATCCTTCAGAAACCTGAGGTTTCTTCATAGCATTTTTACTCTATTCTATCCAACTTTAGTACTCGAAAAGACTTGACCGAGTTACTATCCTGAATTCGTGACTAATTTGAACAATTTCGTGACTAAAAGTCAGGGATCATAAAATCCAGAAATTTTAAAAAAAGTTAACAAACAAGATTTTTTAGGTCGAATCAATTTTTGTGGAAGAACTAGAGGTACAGGAAAGTACAAAAAAGTCAGTTTTAGTTAAAATATGGAATCAGACTGCGCCACTCTTCAAACCGCCTCTTCTCAAAAACTCTCTGATACTCTATTACATTCTTCTTTGTGCTTATATGACGTAAGTAAACTTAATTAAAATTCCGAATAAACTCAAATCGATTATCGATCAGTACCGATTGTAGGTCACACCCAAGTATTCTTTTAAAAAAATATTCAATGTACAGTTTTGACTTTCTTACCATTTTATTATATGTATGTATAGATTTCAAATGAACTCAAATCTTTACAAATTGTATTTTACTAAATCTTTACGTGATGTAAATATAACACAAAATTTTACTTCTGTATGATATTAGAAAGGTTATATATATTCGTAATTTTTTTCCGCGCAACAATTGTTTAATTTTTGAATTTTACTATCTCATAAACTGTGATATTTTTGTAATTTAATGACGTATCATAACCGTTGTAGTCATTTCAAATGTATTATTTAAACTAAAAACTTATTAATATAGAAATAAAATATTACTTATGATACTCAGGAATAGTGTAACTTTCTACTAGTGAAAAAAAAATTTTGATCGGTCTAGTAGTTCCCCCAATCCTACAAAACTTTACCTTCTTACATTTGTATTAAATAAATAGAACAGTATTCGTAATATAGAACCTGTAATTTTTTTGAGTATTCTTTATTAATTGTCAGATCAACTGGTTACACCATGTGGGTACCGACGATGACAAACGCCTTCTTCATTGGAGGAGAAAGTACGGGAAAAACCTTTTGTGAAGTTGCTAGTACAGCTGCCACTACTTCAAACAGCACAGTAATTTTTAAGAAGTTCCTATATTCTTTGATAGTTTTTGAGATGTTTTTTTTTTTAAACTTAACTAAGCGATAATAATAACTTTGTTTTAATATTTTATCGTACTATATGACAACTGCTCTGTGTTTGATTCAAGCTCGGGGTGGATATTTGTATTGATACAAATATTCCTCTCCGGTTTGGATGTCCGTCCTTGTGGGTGCCTCGGAGAGCACGTTAAGCCGTCGATTCCGGTTATTATCATAAATACCTGATAACGATCGTTACTCATAATAGGAAACCTATCTGCCAACCCGCAGTGGAGCAGCGTGGTGGATTATGCCCCAATTCTTCTCCTACATGGAGAAAGAGGCCTATGTCCAACAGTGGGATGTTACAGGCTGAATGTGTACGATATGACATTACATGAAAAAGTTTAGATGAATGTTTATAATTCTTTCGGACAATAGCTGCTGGACCGATTGCTAAAATATTTAGTACGAAGATAACTGAAGATCTAAACTGACACGTAGGTTATTTGCATCCTGACATTCTCACGGGATTGGAAGTTACGAGTGTAACGTCACAACCTACCCCACCCCAGCCTGCAAAATAATGATATTTGTAATAAAAAAAATACTAATTGATAGATTTTGAATTGCTCAATTCAACTACGTTGTCCTTTTAAATTGCTCACCTCAAATTATATAATTAAAAATCAAAATTAAAAAAAAAAACAAATATTTTCAAACTCCTATATCTTTCGATGTATACAATATTTTAAATTGCTCAAAGTGTTAAAAAACTGCTCAAGTTGCATTTATAATTGCTCAAGTATAGTTTGGAACAGATCCACTTCCCTTAATTTTTAAATAAATATAAATAGTTTGCACAAATAAAATATTGATATTTGTAAAAAAAAAATACTAATCGATACATTTTCAATAGCTCAATTCGACTACGTTGTCCTTTTAAATTGCTCACCTCAAATTATTTAATTACAAATCAAAAAAGTCGTTGAAAAATATTCTTTTATCAATATTTTCAAACTCCTGTATCTTTTGATGTATACAATATTTTAAATTGCTCAACGTGTTAAAACCCTGCTGAAGTTGTATTTATAATTGCTCAAGTACAGATTTGAACAGCTCCACTTTCCTTAATTTTTAAATAAATATATAAAGTTGGAACAAATTTAACGTTTATATCGACAAAGTGAGCGCTGCAGATGCGCATAGACAATGATGGGAAGCCAAAAAAATTGCGGATATTCGTAATAAAAAGATGCTAATCGTTCGATTTTCAATAGCTCAATTCAACTCAAATCAACTCAATTAAATATATATAAATTGTTTGAACAAATAAAATAATGATCTTTTTATTACGAATATCCGCAAGTTTTTTGGCTTCCCATCATTGTCTATGCGCATCTGCAGCGCTCACTTTGTCGATATAAACGTTAAATTTGTTCTAACTTTATATATTTATTTAAAAATTAAGGAAAGTGGAGCTGTTCAAATCTGTACTTGAGCAATTATAAATGCAACTTCAGCAGGGTTTTAGTACGTTGAGCAATTTAAAATATTGTATACATCAAAAGATACAGGAGTTTGAAAATATTGATAAAAGAATATTTTTCAACGACTTTTTTGATTTGTAATTAAATAATTTGAGGTGAGCAATTTAAAAGGACAACGTAGTCGAATTGAGCTATTGAAAATGTATCGATTAGTATTTTTTTTTTTACAAATATCAATATTTTATTTGTTCAAACTATTTATATTTATTTAAAAATTAAGGGAAGTGGATCTGTTCCAAACTATACTTGAGCAATTATAAATGCAACTTGAGCAGTTTTTTAACACTTTGAGCAATTTAAAATATTGTATACATCGAAAGATATAGGAGTTTGAAAATATTTGTTTTTTTTTTTTAATTTTGATTTTTAATTATATAATTTGAGGTGAGCAATTTAAAAGGACAACGTAGTTGAATTGAGCAATTCAAAATCTATCAATTAGTATTTTTTTTATTACAAATATCATTATTTTGCAGGCTGGGGTGGGGTAGGTAACGTCACAGCTACTATCACATATCAAATTCTTTCGTTTCTCGAATACACTTAAAATATATTTTAGTTAGGTCCAAAAGTATTATATCAAGCAATAAAACTAAAACAACTATGTTTTTGAGAAACTAAGGTCTAAATAGAAATAAGAACTTATCCTATTATGTATGTTAAATTTATGTCGTATAATTAAAAATGATTTAACTACTATTGTTTTTAAATCTTTACGTAGCAAGGTAGCAAGACTTTGTTAATATTATCAGCCGAGCCAACAGAATATAAAATATTTGTTTTTTTTTTTTTCAGACTGCAATACATTGCGATAATATAATTAAACCAATGACGCTCTATGCAGTAATTTGTTACTCAGGTATATCTGGCTCACTTAACATCTTGCTCACATTTGTAGTCGGGCCGCTTGGCAAGAAAAGGACAACGATATTAGTGTTTTCTATCGCCTTGATTTGTGGTATAGCCCTTCTATTCGTCAAAATTCCTATAATGAGTATTGTATTGTTCTTTGTTTTCCTTTATGTCGCACTTATATTAGGTAACGTCAATACTTACCTTGTGGAGTTGAATCCAACTTATTTGCGGTAAGTATTTCTATGAATATATTTTTTTATTTTTTTACTTACAGTTCACCTATTTTCTGGAATCGACTTAAATAATGATTTAAGAAATAAAGTAAGGAAAGTATATAAGACAAATTAAATAATTATTACAAAATAAACTAAGTAGTCTGAATATACACAAAAACTGAAATTTTTTATTGAAAAAAATGTGCCTTAACAAAAACGACCATTATAACTTTATTTTTATACGATTTTGATTTTATTTCAGGGGCATGGCAACATGTCTCTCAGTGGTAGTTGCGCGTGGATTTGGATTTTTCAGCATCCAATTGATTGCCAGTTTACTAGCTAACTATTGTACATCAATGATCTCAGGATATGTTATACTCGTTTTCAGTAAGTAAAGAAGGCAAAGGAATTTTCAGGCTTGTTTAATTTGTTTTATTATTCACTTATAAATATTGTTTGTTTTAGGTGGATTAGTCGTTACATTCTTTTTACCTCCTGATACTCAACAAGGCAAAAATAAAATTACAAGCGATCTATCAAAAGGAAATGACAGAGAAAGGACTAAATCATAATACTTATTAAGTTAACACGTCTATTTTTATCTATTAATCATTGTAAATACTATTTATTAATTATTTTAATTTTGAGAAACAAATCACAATTAAATAAAACATATTAAAAAATGTATCTTTACATTTATTTCCTAATTAAATTTCTTCAAACCACATTCCTAAATCTTTAAAACTTCATCTCAGCCTATCACTGTGCACTGCTGGGCATAGGCCTCCCCAAGTTTGCAACAAAAATGGCGCGAACTCATGTGTTCAAAGCTTATTTAAAAAAAGTTAAAACTTATATTTTAATTTTGATTAAATCATTAAAAAAATTATAACTAATTATTGACATGTACAAAGTTTGTACAAACTAAAGTTCAATATTCATTTTTTATTTTACCTAAAGCAACATTAAATTGAAACGTCACACGTAACGAAAGTGTCAAAGTGTCATTCAGTTTTGTAAGGCCGCAAGCGAAATGTCCGATTCTGCCGGCGATAATTCAAAACCTCGAGTAGTCGTTTTAGGAGGTAGATAACTCTGTAAAACACTTAATGTATTATAAAAACTTTTTTACACAATTGAAGTAATACTTATCATGTATACCATGTAGTGTTTTTAAATTCCGTAACGGTTTCTTAGTCTTAGTCATCGGGTGACCTAAGTGTTTTTTTATTGTCTGATCGTGCTGTATGCTTCAGGGTGCGGTTTCATCGGTCGGAACCTGGTCGAATACTTAATAAGTAATGACCTGGTGAGCCATTTACGTGTGGTGGACAAGACTCCGCCGCAACTTGCCTTCCTTAATCCTGCACACACCAAGGTTTTTGAAGACCCCCGCGTTGAATACAAAAGTGCAAATCTCATCAATCCAAGTAAGTTAATGTATACATATTATTTTACACAGCTTTTTAAGTTAAAATATATTAATTTTAAGTTAAAAAAAAAACTGAGGAGCTATCGTATGTAACGTAAAAACTTACCTATTAAAAAAGTGTGTTGAACGTAATTGCAATTTTTAAAACTTGTTCTTAAAAGACTAAAAATCTATAAATGAAAATAATACTTGTTTGTTTCCTTTCGTTCTTTTTCATTCAATATAAAATTAAAAAATTATAAAGACAGACTTAAATATTTCCCCACAACCCTCTAACTTCATTAAAATTATGCTTATTTAATTATTACTCTTACAATCTATAGAAAAATTTTCATAAAATAATATACATTGGACATAGTACAAGTAAATGGATTATAATTAAATTTCCTTTCAACAGTCAAGCTATAACTGTGTGTTCTTGACATCAACATATGATAGCTTATCAAAGTATGAATCATTTCCATGTAGTGCCACTGTTTTCAATTCAACATATTGAACTGTGTAATTTACTAAACTTTCAATACTAGCTCATTATTTATTATGTTTTGTTTTTAAATTACTGGGATTGTCTGGAAGAACTGGCTAATCGGCCTAAGGGCCTTTCGCCAGTTGCGGATAACGCTATTTGACGGATGACGATACAAATAGACTTTAACAGCGGGAGGTAGAATAAGACAGTGGGACCTGCTACTTCTAAATTAATAATCTATGATTTAATAATAATATATGCGAATATAAATATCCCGGAAATATAGTAGTATTTGATGGTAAAAAAGAATAATTCATCAAAAACTTTTTACTGTCGGATACTATCATCCGTCAAATAGCACTATCTACAACTGGTGAAACAGGCCCTAAGGCTTCCCATTGTAATGCTTACTATGTGAATAATATTAGGCGTTGTTTCTGATACAATAAGGTATAAGTAAATTTTATAGACACACAATTAATTATAATAAATCATTTTATTTTTATAACTTAATCTCATCAAACCTCTCTGTTAATTGGACATTACAACTCCTTTTCTATTGGTTAAAATATGTTTTATGAGTAAGATCTTTATACCATAGCTTATATACAAAAAATTAAGAATCATAATAAACTAATTTGTGTTATTTTGAGTTTAATTTAAATAATTTTATATACTGAGTTAACTATTGGGAGGTGATAAATTATATCATTAGATTATGATGAGTTTTACTTGATCTTTTATCATAAATTTGTTTATACAATTTTATTCATAATCTTATATTTACTGATAACAATTCAAAAATTAAAAGCATTAATTAATAGTAACAATATTTAATGTCGAGATAAAAATTTCCAGGCGGCTTCATTTATTCTAGCCTTTTTAACAGTGATTGTAATATTTCAAAGAATTTGCCCACTAAAACCTTTAAAAAATTATACTCTGTCTGTTAGTACCTTTACCTTTTATTTTAGTTTATCGCGAACAGTGATAAACCATGTAGGCTCACTAAGTATTACAGAGCCATGTATTAAAAGATATAAACATGCCTGAATTTGGGCCAATTTTAATGTTATTTTAATGTTATCAAGCCTCCAGACAACCTCTATATGAAATAGCCTTGATAACAAAAATACACCAAAAAAATAAACAGAGCATAAATATTTGTATGTGATAATACACAAATCACTATCATCCAACACTCTTATCTCCTGTGATAAAGTAATTCTTGACTAACAGACTGGATGTCCGGAGCTTTTTTTTAGTTTCCGTCCTCCGTCTAATAAAATTATTATTATCTAATACAAACAGATATTGAATACAGTTATAATGTTAGAAGTTTGTTTTTTTTTGTATGATATTGACATTTACTTGATTATAATTAATTATTTAGAAAAAAATGTCATTTAAAATAATTTGATTAGGTAGTCTCGTCCAGAAGGGGGAAGTTTATCTGATTTTTTTTTTTTTGTTATTTTTTTCATCTGCAATCAGTCCTTGGACTATAAGCGGATAGCTGGTGCGATATTTGGCGTGATGAGAGAGCCCTCCATCGAGAGCGCTTCTCGGGTTATGAGGGTGCTAAACCCTCTCGTGCAGCTGTAGTACATCATGCCGCTTTAGGCGCCTAAGATGTTTTTGGCTTTGCAGCTGGGTTGCCAATTGATTAGGGTGTAGGGCAAACCGTTGTTGGTATATTTTTGAGGCAGTTCTAATTTCCTCCTTCACTGTGTTCATTTGCAATGTGGCATGGATTTCGCCGTTTGTGATGAACCAAGGAACATTGGAAATGGTGCGCAAGATGATATTTTGTGATCTTTGTATCATAGCAATATTTGAGTTACTGGCACTTCCCCAGAGCTGTATCCCATACGTCCACACTGAAAAATAGCGCAGAAAAGACAATAAAGTTCATTAGTATTCAAGAAGCCACAGGCAATGACCGCCCTACACAATAGCCTTTATAAAAATATTGTGAATAAATTACGAAGCCCGTGCGGGCTAATGTCACGGGCGTGAAGCTATGCGCTTATAATGATGAATTAGTACAATATAAATAATCAATGACTGATATATGAAAATTTAATGCATTTCTTTTGTGGGTAGTTTTTTTTTTTTTTTGTTCTAGCGGTCGTTAATGCGTCAAGAGAATTTATTATCTTTGCGAGTAATTATTCCTCCACGATACGTAGGTACATAATTACGTTTTTGTGTCTTCTTTCACGTACCTTACGCCGAGTTACACGAAAAGAAATTAAAATTTAAGTAGTGATTAAACTAATTTAATTGAATTGTATGAAATTCTTGTGATTAAATTAGTTTAATCTCTACTTAAATTTTAATTTTGTTTCGTGCAACTCGGCGTTAGACTTGTAGTCTGCTTCTTATATATATATAAATACTAGCTGTTACCCGCGACGTCATCTGCGCAGGATTAGTAGGTACATCCAAAAGCTTATTATCTTCTCAATATCTATCTTTATACCAAAATTCATCGAAATTGGATCTGCGATATTAAAACCAATTTGGTACTTTCAAATGTGCATTAGAAATATCAATTTTTATTGTTTTTATCTTTCACTGTTTTAGCGATAATGGCTTTTCATAAAAGATGGGTATATGTATATTGTCGCAGACTTTTTTGTAGGACTAATTAAAATGAACCTTTCTCTTAAACATTGTTTACGTGTTAACTCTACAGTATTTGCAGCGTACACCATTATAGCTCGAATGTCAGATTTTTTCCGACTTACTTGAAAATTATCGTTATATTTTGGACAATTCACACACTATCGTTAAAAATTATAGCCTATATGTTATTCTAATGTGTAACCTATAATATTGTAAACTTTCATTAAAATCGATTCGATAGTTTTTGTGTGAAAGAGGAATAAACATCCATACATACAGACTTTCACATTTATAATATTAGTAGGATTACGCCTATCATGTTTGCGGCCTAATTTTTTAAGGATGTAAAAACTAAAAGTTAAAGCCTTTTTTATATAACTAGGTTAGCAAACAAGCGTACGGCTCACCTGGTGGTAAACGATTACAAAAGCTTCGCAAACGCGTTGCCGACCCTACCGGATCCGGTAATCTGGCGCATCTAGCGTTTGTATGCTCTTACCGGGTCCGGTGCTAAATGCCAGATCCCGTGACGGAAATTTAAAAAAAAAATCTACTATTGAAAGATAGAGCATGGCTCTTAAATATACGAGTCCTTTTAAGCTAAGATTATTAATTGATTTTTCAGCGATTTAATTTAGCCATCGATATGTTACGGTGAAGGTATCAAAATTTATTTACAGTTGATACAACACTCAAGTGCCGTGTTGCTGATTTATTGTGCGAAAATTAAAGAATGTCACATTGTAGTTATTTGCAAAATAGCAAGAAATATTCAATGTAGGGATATTATGGAGCCTCGCAACCGTAAGTGAAATCGGATATCCGAAATATATACCTATCCGCAACCTTAACATAAACAGACATAAATGTTTCAGATTATTTTGCAGGTATCTATCGCAGAGGGAATATAACCAATACATGTTGTGCTGAGTCTTTATATTATTACCCGGTCAAATAACATAAATGGGCGTCCTTTATTGTCATAAAGTTAGACAATTTTGCAACTAAATCATTGCGGGATACATCGCTGTTTTACATAGAGTACTCAGAATTTGTAACAGTAACTACGAGTAATACAATAAATGTTAATTATTAACTCATTATAGTAAGTAAAGTAAATAGTTGATCAGTTCCTTTAAAATCGAATATCTGTAACAGAAACAAAAATATAATCCGAAATAATTTGACATCTATAACTGTATTATCTGTATATTAATACGTGAACCAAAAACTTCATACTCCTTTTTACGAAAATTGCGCGGACAGAGGAGTATGAAATTTCGTATACTTATAGTTTATATAGAGAAGGAAAGCAGAATGCTATTTTTTTTTTTAATTATGCATATAAATATGTATCAATAAAAAACATTACACACACTACTATGTTTTTTAAATTCAAATTGAATTTTTTTTAAAAAGGTTCTTTATTTTCAGTATTTTTTTGTTTTCTTTAATTTAATTTTTTAAGTATGGTCGAATTTCGACCTCTGGGCGATCACTTGTATCCATAAATATTCATATAGATATCCGCTTCACATCCGTAATATTTCTGATACAAACCTCGGTACTAATATATTTACTATCCTAAAGAGAAAAGACGTACGACTAGAAGTACTAGAACTAAAAAGATCTTACATATATTTAACCAAATAATAACTCGATAGATAGTGGAAAATTCGTGAAAGAAAAAGTAGAGATGATGATCAATACAATAACTAAAAATTTAACAATACTAAAAGAATTAAAACTACAAATCCAGGTTTTGGTCCGTCTCCCCTTGTGACCTACACCCCTTATCTAGCGTTTCTAGATAAAACCATTAAAGCAACTAAATGTATACTTAATATAATAATAATAATAATTCTTTATTTCAGGTAACAGTTTGACCCATAAAACAATTTGACTTAAACAATTCTTATAATACAGATACAACTAAAAAATGAATAAATGTCATGAAAAATGACTTAAAGACTAGGATTTAACGTTTGGTACGCAATAGATGAATGCACTTCCAATCTAGTTAAGGATGTTAATTTTTCAACTTTTTAGCTGTAAAATAAAAATGTCTTGAAGAAAACTAGTATGTGACGTAGAAACTTCAGACTCGTCAGTTATTTTACGGTTAATCCACATGGGAAGATAACTGATGCTATAGGCAGCATTGTAATAAGGACTTGATCTTTCGTTAACTTAATTAGGGCTCGAAATCTCTTCTATAATATCAAGGACTTGATAAGACGTGACCGTTACAATAGAAAAAATTTGGTACACTTACATATATACTTTCTTGGGCACCTCAGCTGAGTGAGATGAGCCGTAAACTATTTGCAGCTATCGGATCACTACGACGACTGCAATATTTCCTCCCTTTGCCTACCTAAATTACATTAGCACAGTCACTCCTTCTACCAATTCTTGACTATGCTGACACTTGCTATCCTGATCTTAAAGAGGAGCAATTAAATAAGCTTGAGCGCCTTCAAAATCTTTGCATACGGTTCATATTTGGTCTTCGCAAATATGACCACGTTTCCGAATTTCGCAGTTGTCTCAAGTGGCTTCCGATTCGCTTTCGCAGGAATACTCACATACTCTCGCTACTATATTGTATACTTTTTCATTCTGATACACCTCTGTACCTTAAGGAGCGTTTCAAGTATCTTTGTAATACACACGAACGCACCCTTAGATCTGAGTCTACTTTGATGCTCGAAACCCCAGCTCACACTACTTCTTTTTACTCCAATTCTTTTTCAGTTAAAGCTGTTCAACTTTGGAACGCTCTACCTCTTCCTATAAAACAAGCCCAATCCCTGTCTTGCTTTAAAAAATACCTCAAGGCGCACTATTTGTCACTTAGTACGTCATAATTGTTTTTATCTCTGCATAACATATTGTAGGAGTATCGCTTCACTTGTATTTTGTATTCTATGCTATTATTCATATTATATGTATTTCGTTTATATGTAGGTATAGTATTTTTATGCGTATGTATATATATGTGTATGTATGTCTGTGTATATATATATATATATATGTTTGTATGTATGTATCTATGTATGTATCTATGTATGTATGTATGTATGTATGTATGTATTGTGCTGTATATATATGTGTATTTATACTCGATAGTTTGATATTGTTCTGGGTGACACTAATTGTCACTTCTCTGTATACACTTCCCCTACCGCTTTTTCACTACGCTGTGTCCTATATGCCCAAAGGTTGTCTGGAAGAGATCGCTACTCTAGCGATAAGACCGCCTTTGTACACTGTTTTTTTTTTATTTTATTTTTATTTGTGATATGTTATTGTGTTGATTGTTGTTGTGTACAATAAAGAGTATCTATCTATCTATCTATATGATGGGGATATGTTGAAAATTATAGTATAATGAGTTTAAAGATTAATCAATATAATGTAACTGTATAAAAAACGAAAAAATGTAAGCTGAAATTTTGTAGGGATCCTCTCAAATTAGATAATGCATATGACACCAGCTATATCCATCATCTTTGAGTAATTTATCAGTCAAGTACTCAATTTTTTAAGTAAAGCCAATATTGTTACAATAATTCTTCAAGACCTTTCTGATACATGGTTGCCTGTAGTTGCCTATAACGCCGATGGTTCCGATTCCCATTTCAGGTCGGATTTTTGTACAAATACTTGTTTATAGTTTGGGTATATGTGCTTGTGAGTCTCCCGCGCAATAAAGCAGCGTAACGAAGAAAGCTCCAACCGTTTTTCTATATGGAGAAAGAGGCTGTCCAGCTGTTAGACACTGCATAGTGAATCATCTGAATGATCTTTTTTTTAGAGCCAGGGTGGCAAATAAGCGTGCGGCCCACTTGGCACCACCAAAAGTATTGCAAGCGCGTTACCGACCCTACCCCCAATCCCTCCACTAGCTCTAGCTACCTTACACCACAAGAACGCAACACTACTTAAGAGCAGTAAGCTGTGATCTTATGTAAGCTTGAGTTACTTCCCGAGATGCGCTACTCAAGATTTTAAGAAAAATATTACCCTACCTGCCCTACCTCAATGACCATCATCAATCATAGTCATCGTTTGATGATGAATGTATTTTTTATTTCCAGCATCATGTGCAAAAGCGCTAGAACCGAACGGTTCCCAGTGGGATCTAGTCGCGAACTGCGCGGGCGAGACGCGCGTTGGTCAGATGGAAGCTGTCTACACGGAGGGTATTTACACACTAAGTATGAACGTCGCGAAGCAGTGCGCCAGCCTGAAGGTGCCCAGACTGGTTGAAATATCCAGCGGGCACATGTACAGCAGCGATAAGGTAAAGCTTATGACCTTGCGCTAACAATTCTATAATTACTAAAAATACACAGTTTTAATGATAGAACTTAATGTAGACAAAATGGACGACATCTCGATTTTGTTATTAAAAACACCCTGATCTATTGTAATGATGTAGGGGAAAAGACCAGTCGGTTTTCTATTTATATGATTATTTCCCAAAAAAAGAGTGTAGTAGAAATTCAAACTGCACAAAACTTATCTTTTAGGTATATTTAGAATTTAAGATATATTTATAATAGAACATTGTACAAAACGAATGATAAATTGTCAGAAACTTGGTAATAGAAATGATGGCCGGAGCTACTCAATTCGACATTGAACAAAGTTATGGATTTAGTTTAGTTGACAAGGTAATGTAATTACTTACATAATGTCAACAGTAGTGTTGAACTGAGCAAAAATACCAACAGAATCATACTTATTGCACGTTTCTTGTTGGATATGAAAGAACACAGGAGCCTTAAAACATTGATGGTAAATAGAAAGGATGCTTAAGTTATAGACATGACCGGAGCTACCTGTCAACTGTCAACCGATCCCCAACAATAAGACACGTTTCTTATTTTAAATTAATTTTATTAATTAGCAATAAAATCGCCCTTTATACGTTAGCGACCCGCCCCGATAAATGTGTTTTATTTACATCACATTAGAAACCTCTAAAACTATAATTGTTCTTCTACTATATTATGCATGTATTATACATATAAACCTTCCTCTGAAATCACTCTATTTACTAAGAAAAACCGCATCAAAATCCGTTACGTAGTTTTAAAGATCTAAGCATACAGACAGCGGGAAGCGACTTTGTTTTATATTATGTAGTGTTTCCTACTTTATCTTTAAGGTTGATTTTACTCAGACTACAAAGCTTTATTGATTATTTATTACATTTTTAATAAACTGAAAATGTATACGCTCCAATAGCTCTTGAACAAAGAGCCCATGCGACAGAACCACTCAACTTGTTAGCCGAATTAATACGTAGCTTCAGTTAATTTGGGGTGAACTTGATAGGGTTTCTCGTATTAACGAACATGCAGTTATCAGTATTCCCTTATAACATATTTAATTAAATACATTATATAATAATTAGTATTTTAACATGTGACTACGAACGGTACAATTGAAATAACGTATATACAACGTGTTATTAAACTGACGTCCTTCCATTTAACTGTGGTGTCAGGATCGATATAGCCTAAACATACAACTTATTTATCCTAACCTTTAATAGAAATAATAAAATTAAGAAGAGAAGAAACAAAAAGACGGAGTTTAAATGTATGTACATTATCAGCTATTGCTCTCACAAAGATCCTTATTGGAACGAAGTTCCTTACGACAAGCTTGACATTTGGCTGGGCGACCGAACTAAAAAAAATGTGATACTAAAACCGTAAGAAAAATATATAACGGAAGTGACGTAATATCAGTCATACTGTATAATATGACGTTTGTAAAACTAAAATATTACTAGTAAACTTTTTTTTAAATTATGTAATTTTAAACTGTCGACAAAAATAAAGACATGTTTTTTAAATCACTTAATAGTTTGAATTATTATTATTATTATTTTATTTGATTTATTTCATTTTACGGTATTTGTTATTTTCTAAAATACTAAATTTCCTAAATACTTTTATGTACAATTAAAAACCAATCAACAAAATTAAAAAAAAATCAAGAACTAGAAAATATATATAAAATTCAACATTTTTTTTTCAAATGGTGTTGCTTCTATACTATCCGAAGAAACTTCGTTCCTAACTGGTGTCCCATGACATCACATAATTTCATATAAGTGAATTGTGTAAATTCTTATGAGAATAAATACACCTTAACCTTTGACCTTGTACTTGTACTGTGTGGCTACGGTACTAAAGAATTTAGCCACCCCCTCTCTTCCCGTGGGTGTCGTAAGAGGCGACTAAGGGATAACACAGTTCCACTACCACATTGGAACTTAAAAAGCCGACCGGTGGCGGGATAACCATCCAAATGCTAGCTTTGAAATACACAGGTCGAAGACGGGCAGCAGCGTCTTCGGTGCGACAAAGCCAGCACTGCGGTCACCAACCCGTCTGCCCAGCGTGGTGACTATGGGCAAAACACATGAGTTCACGCTATTTTTGGCGTAAACTTATGGAGGCCTATGTCCAGCAGTGGACTGTGATAGGCTGTAATGATGATGATGATGATGAACCTTTGACCTTAATGGTTTATTGATATTTCGTTTAAATATCCCCATGTACTGATGTGGACCGAGTATAATATTAGTATGTATCAAATACTATCGAATCGGAACGTTTTGTAAAGTTAATACATGTATGTAGCTATAATTATATATGTAATACTTTTTATAACGAAAATTAAAGGTAATACGAAAACTTAAGTTTTTACGCACTTGTTGCCTAACTTAGGAACAGACCTCAACCTTTTGAAGTATCTCAACCTTACAGAAGATCACAGCCAATTAGTACTGCTTTCAAGTAGTGTGGCGTTCCTTTGGCGAGTAAGGTAGCTAGACCTCGCCGAGGGTAGGGTCGACAAAGCGCTTGCTATGTTTGTGGTGTTGTAGGCGTCCATATGTTACTGTAATTACTTACCATCATTAGCGCCGTAAGCTTGGCTCCCACCCTTTAGGTATAAAAATTAAAAGACATACGTCCCAAACGTCGACTTTAAATAAATTTAGAAATATAAACACATGGCCCGTCTGTTCCTATGGTAAGATCATATTTAACAGCCGACTGCAATAGCCATTTTTTTTTTATTAATATATATAAAAGTAATACATGTATAAATAAATACAAGTATTACACCCAGACTCAGGCGAAAAACGAACCCACAACTCCCAGAGCAGAATGCGGGGCCACTACAAACTATGCCAGCGAGCTAGTCAAGTAGGATTTGATTTTAAAATTTTAGACTCATTATTTATTATCTTAGGAATTGGTTGCTGTTGTCAATAATATTACCTAAGGAATAACGTTTATGTAACATATTTTATGATCTACATTTTCCTTCCTGCAAAGCTGTTAATTATAATGTAATTCTAAGTAAAATATGACACAATATCTAGATACGAAATGAGTCTGAAAGGGCATTGACTTAGCTTTTTCAAAAAAAAAAAATAATAATCTAAATCTTTATATGTTTGTAAATATATTTCCAAACTAGCGACCCGCCCCGACTTCGCACGGGTGCAATGCTGATACTTAATATACTACAGAATGTCTTTATTTATAGTGTGAAGCTAGCTTATGACATGGTTATTAACATAATAACAACAACATTCAGATATGCGTCGTTAGATTACACGTTGTTACAGAATGCGTTGAAGAAATAAAGGTTCACTGCTCGTTCCCCGTAGGTGATAGCGTGATAATATGTAGTCCTTATGTCGACCCGACTTCTTAATAATATTCGTGCCAAATTGGAAGTAAATCCATGCAGTACTTTTTGAGTTTATCCCAGACATACAGACAGACAAACAGACAAAAATTCTAAAAACTATATTTTTGGCTTCGGTATCGATTGTAGATCACACCCCAGGTATTCTTTTAAAAAAAATATTCAATGTACAGTTTTGACTTTCCTACCATTTTATTATATGTATAGATGTCAATGCCCATGTGAATGTCTTTTTTTTCGATTCCTAATATTAGTTACAATCAAGTTAAAATAAATGTTTATTTTCTTAAACTTGTAGCGGATGATAGATGCCACTTGGTGGTAATGCAGATTTTTGTTTTAAATATTCGTTAATAGGTAATAGGTAATATTTTTTACCGAAATAGAAATGATCTTCTTTTTTTTTTTTGATAAATTGAAATTGAAACGACATATTATGATGTGGTAAAAAAAAAAATGGGTAGTGAAATTGTGTGAAAAAGCTGACGCTGAAAGTGAAATTTTACATTGCTTTGGATAGCAAGCGTCAATTGGTGTTTTATTTTTTATTACTTTAATTTCATTCATTTAATAGAACATGACCATTTTTAAATATCGTGGTGATTTTAATAATAATAAGAATTAATAAACGCTTTACACTCAACGGATCCCTCAGTAGGATTTTCTCCTGTGTTGAGGTTCCGGAAACACATACAATACACAAACACAACGCCCAGACCACTAACGTCTATATGGTCGATACATAGGTCTGTTGTGAGCGGGAATCGAACCCGCGACCGCCAGCGCAACAGCCAGTGCTATTACCGCTTTGCTTGACGACGCGTTAGCGCAGTTTACCGCTGCGCCAACGCGTCGTCAAATCTTCTTAAGGTCAGAAGTATACTCCAGGCGCGTGTCAGGGCTGAAACACACGTAATTTTTTTTTCTATCACGAAACTTATTTTCTAATAATATTTTAGCCACAAAAAGAAGATTGTCCGATGGAACCGTGGACAGTGGAGGGTCGCATGAAGAGTCTCGTTGAGAAGGAGCTAGCGAACATGAAGGGGGAACTGAACTACACTATCATCAGACCAGCGATCGTCTATGGCGTGGGAGATAGGAGGAGTTTAAGTGAGTATCTTAGTTTATTCAATTTTTTTTATACAACTTGGTCAGTAAACAAGCGTACGGCTCACCTGATGGTAAGTGATTACCGTAGCTTATAGACGCCTGCAACACCAGAAGCATCAAAATCGTTTTGCTGACTCTACCCCCAAGAGCTCTGATCACCTCGTTCACCACAAGAACACAACAATGCTCGAAAGCAGTATTATTTAGCTGTAATTAGTTTGACTGCTCCAGGTTTTGAGCAGGATATTTCCTGATGTGCCCCATCTCAGTTAAGTTATGCCTCATAGGAATTATTTTGACGACACAATATAGAAGTGGTCACAGCATCTTGATGTTGCACTACCAGTTGCCATTCAAACTTTTTTCCTAGTCTGTATGCTTGGGCTTCATCACTCACCATCATCATCACTTCAGCCTATCGCAGTCCACTGCTGGACATAGATCTCCACAATTTCACGCCAAAAACGGCGTGAACTCATGTATTTTGCCCATAGTCACCACGCTGGGCAGGTGGGTTGGTGTGCTTGGGCTTATGTTGAGTTTATTCTAGACCCGTAATAGAATGTGTATAGGGAATAAAAGACTTCCATACTACTAAGTACCATTGAAAGTAAGTTCCCACTATTGGGCAAAGGTTTAAGGGCTGAAGGAGGGACCTTCGCTGCAGATTGGCGAATAATTTCCCTATGAATTATGATCACCGATTAGGTGTTAATAGTAACAACCAGGTCATCAGTTTTACGTACTTGCTAATATACAATGGAGGGGTTCTCAAAAGCATACAACCATTCCTGAAATAAATATCTGCACAGTTACCGTTAAGTTACCAGTAGTTGTGTCCCATATATGAGTCAAAAGCAAAACATCTGTAATTATGTTTATACAATTAAATAGTAATTGTGGCGAGTTATATCATTTATTTATAAAAAAAAAATTATTTTCATATTCCCATCAGCACCACGTCTGCTCTACGGAGGTATATACAAACATCTCGGGGAGACCATGAAGTTGCTATGGACAGCCGATCTAAAGATGAACACGGTGCATGTAAGCGACGTTTGTCGCGCGATATGGTTCCTTGGGAACAAGCCGGAGGCAAATTGGAAGGTTTATAACGTTGTTGATGAAGCTAACAGTACCCAGGGTAGCTTGGCCGAGCTCGTGGCTGACATATTTAAGATCAACCATGATTATTACGGAACCGCTATATCAACTCTAGCTAAGGTATATATTTTTATATTCTTAATATAAGTTTCTAAATCACGGTCTTAATACACTTTTTATTTTACGGGACTTACCGCGGTTTTTATTTTATAATTTCCGATATTTCGGACTCACTGCAGGCTCCAAGCCTCGGGTGAGTTTGAATATAAAAATCTCGAAAAGTCCCGTAGAATAAAGTGTTCTGTGGTGTTGTAATTTTGGGTATTTGAATATAAGTATTGGGCAGCTTCAGAGCTGTCGATTCCAGTATTATTTCAAAATGTAAGGACATAGTAAAATTAAATTTAGGATCAGTAAATCTCGATAATATGACAATCGAGCAAAGATAATTTGTACCCAATAATAAAATAATTAATTGTCATATATTTTGTTTCTATTATCAATATTTTCTCTTTTTATCAGTTATTTTCTATACGGGTTGTCTGTAACAGATCACTATTAGTAATAATGCCACCTTTCTTTAAGTTAGATTATTGTTGTTTTCCTTATATGATTTCAAATGTCCAATAGAATTTTAAGTCACAATCACGATTTAGCCTGTAACATTCTACTTCTGGACATGGGCCTCTTTCTTCATGTACGAAAAGGATTGGTGCTTAATCCTTCACGGTGAACATATTCCCTACTATGAGTAACGATCGCTATCAGGTGTCTATGATAGCAACCGGAACCGAAAGCTTGACGTGCTCTCCGAGGCACGGTGAGGAAGTCTACAAACACAAAAATAGACATGCAAACAGATACGTAGTCCCGAAATATTCACCCCAAGCGGGAATCGACCCCGACCGACCATACATCCGCAGTTGGATGTTACAGGCTGAATCGTAACATGCCAATATCCACAGAACGACATCGCCTCAGTGGCCGAAGAGGCTAACGACAAACACTTGACCGCGTGGGCGGACATCTGTCGCAAGTACGCGCTGTCGCACACGCCCCTCGAGCCCAGCGCTGGGGCCGAGCTACTGCTCAACAAACAACTGTGCCTCGACGGAACCCGTTTGTGGGCTTTACAGCCTCCCACCGTATCAAAACCCACGAGGGATGGGCTGCTGGAGGTGAGTGTGTGGGGGGGCAGATGGGTGTAAAAGTGCTGTGGGGTGAGCGAGATAGGTAAAGGGAAAAAGATGAGTATCGGAGCCCAACGTCGGGGCCGAGCTTTTGTTAAACAAGTAGGTGCCTCGACGGTACGCGACTGAAGGCGATGTTGCCTTCCATTGCTATAGAGCTCATGAAGGACCTGTTGATCGAGGTAATTAGAGGGTGGGAGATACGGATGTAGGTGCGCTGTGGTGTGAGAGATAAGTAGAAGGGGAAAGAGATAGATATAGGAGTGATGTAGTGGTGAGATGGTAGGAGTGGGATACAGCACGCGCCCACGCGCGACCTAATGCTGACGGTAAATGACTGAGTGAAGCGGAAAAGAGGGATATGAAGCCATAGTGGGGTGGTTGGAGAGTAGAGAGGAATGGATTGGTGAGTTAGATGGTGGATGGATGGTGTAAAAATGGTGTTGGGTAAGCGGAACGGGTCGAATAGAGAGTGAGATAAGTGTTTTGGTATTTGCTCTGTTAATTAAACAGGACAAATTGAGGAGGAATTTTGATGGGTATCAAAGCGCTATGGTCTGAGCAGGACTGATGAAGGAAAAAGTGAGATGGATGTAAATGGACTGTAGAACGACTGATATGGAAGAAGGATTGTGCAAGATGCAAGGGCATAGGAACCCTGGAGGGCAAGCGGGATTGATAAAGCGCTGCAAGGCAGACAGATAAATCTTATATGTTTAAATGATAAAACTCGTTGCTAACTACTACATTGCTTAAGGACCTTTAAAGGGTTGGTTATTATCAAAATGCTAAACATTTACAGGCCGTTAGTCACACGTTTAATCAACGAAACGTCAAAGTACAACAAATAGTTGTATGAACTGGACTTACAATAAATTTTTGTTTTTATTTACAGGTCCTCCAAGACTACGCTTCTATGAATCTCTTTCCTCAGGAACTCCTGCTATGACCGCCTCGATACCGATAACTCGCTTTAAAGGTTTTTTTCTTATGAAATTTTACGAAATGCTCCATTGTATGCGACAATTTGAAACTCACGCGACGCCGAGAGCAAAGCTTGTTACGATTATTTACGACTAGACATTAAATTTAAACGAAATTATTTTAAGCATTTACAGTAGGGTATGATGACGATCCTCGCTGCCTTATCGAAATAACTTTAACGAGTGAAGTACTTAATACTTATATAGATAAATGAATGTTAACCAAGTTGTCGATTTTTATATTTAAAACACTAAATTATTTGACAATAGGGCAGAGAAGTCCCAACAATCCAGGGTTTGAAATTGTATTAATAAGGAATTCTGTACTGTGATAAACAAAATTTAAACGGGCAGATATTGTCCACTGTTGGTCTGAATATTTTGTATATAAATCGAAAATTAACGTCAGAATTAACGCTAGAGTTAATGAATAAAGACTGGCGATACCAAAAAACGTCATTATGCTTTATTCAAAGAATTTAACAAAATCCTTTAAATGAAACACTAAACTGAATTCCATCCATATAAAAAATTTCAAAATAAAATCATGAAAATACATAGAATTTTCCTTTCACATAAATTATTGTTATAAAACGAAATTATGTATTCTTTTTTTTTATTATTATGCTGTGTAGTACTTAATATTTTGTAAGGATAATAAATAGAAACTTTTTATTACATAATACGTCTGTAATAAACTATTTAAAAAAAGTATTTTCATACTGGCAACACCTGGTATTTTGAGAAATAAACTTTTTAAATATAATACAAATTTTAAAACTAGTTTAATCGTCTGTCAATTTTCAAACATTGTATGTTCAAATATAGATCCAGCCAGAAGTAAATTATATAAAAGTGCTTCGTTACGGATGCAGCATTATTTTATTTAGATTAGAAAATAAAAATGTCATTCCATTTACTTTAAAAATATTTTTTGAATTGTATAAAATCTTTAAAAAAAAACTTCGTATTAATTTTATATTTACCACCGAAATTTTAAATATTTATTATTTGACGATATAACTAAGATATATTTAGGAAATTAAAAAATATTACTTCGTAAAATGTTATGGAATATTTCAGCGTCTAAATTTTACAATAATATATTTGTCTATTTACCAATTTAAAAATAAATTATGTCTATACATCGGCTGGATCTAATGTAACTTGAAGCGTTTGTATTAAAGTGAAGTATACTATAAGTATATGTGTACAGTCAGCAAATACTAAATACGAACATTTGTATTAAAGTCTGTTCAACGAGAAGAGATACCAAATGTAAACAAAGCCCATCATTTTTTCGTAGCGACGACGGAACAAACAAAATATATATCTCTGTATCAAAATATATATGTCTGTATATCTCTGTCTCTCTTGTTTGTTTGCTATTTGCTGCACGTCTCTCTGCAAGGTCGAGCGATATTTTAACTGGCCTTGAAAACAATCGGATCGCAGACGGCCCTTTGATTTTATATTATTTATTTTTATTTCATTCCGTGTCCAGGAATTCCGTGTGCAGGCCTAGCATGCGTACAACGATATATCTCATGACGAGAGAGAGAGATAATGTCTACATCGAGTATTTTCTCGATTACCCTAACATGCGCACTACGAGAGACAAAATTCTCTTCCGAAGACTTCGCCTAGTCGAGTAGAGAAACTTGTGTTGCCCTTACAAAAAAATATATCATTTTTTTATAATGCAACACTGGTTACGTTGCGTTTAATTATATTTAATTTTTTATTGAGTACTTTGATTGAGTATTAATTGTCAGCATTAGACGTGTGTTATAACAGGTGAAACATGTTACCTGTTATATCTGTTACTGTTATAGAAAAATAACAGATGTCAATACCTGTTACAAAATAACAACCTGTTATTTAAGTTTATGCGGATAACGAATTTTGTTCTTGTAAATTGTAAACTAAATAATTCCCTTCATCAACCGACTTCCAAAAAAGGAGAAGGTTCTCAATTCGAGTGTATTTTTTTTTAATGTATTACCTCAGAACTTTTCACTGGGTAGACCGATTCCGATGTTTCACTCACTTTTTTATTGAAAGACATTTTTATGCCTAAATAGGTAAACATTGTACACCTAAACCTAAGTCCTAACAAATAATAAGAAAACAAACTAACTATACATTATTTTTAATCGAAATCTAAACTATATATACAATGAATATAAACACGAACTAAATATTACTAACTAACAATACTAACTAACTATTAAACTAATTTAAAAAACAAGAAATACAAGAATCTTAAAATTTCGCCTATCACTTCCAAAATTCAAAACACTTTGTAATTCGTTCGATTATGAAATTTTAATAAAGAAGGAATTTCAAAAATTAAACATTATCACCCATAATCACAACTGAATATCATTCATATTTCTTATGTCGTAAAGTTAAATTTACAAGGTTATTGACCAATCGTGCCGAACCGGGATGAGCCAACGTTTGGATTTACAGTATAATTTCAAACGAGTGACACATGTTTTATTTAACAATGTTCTCGGCCTTTTGGCTAAGATAAAAAGTGTATATCTAATTTAAAAAATCTAATATGTAAAATAAAACGGCGTAAGTAAATGAATTTAATTATATATGTAAAAGAATATGCTCGTGTTGTGCTTTATATCTTGTCGCACATTAGATAATTGTAATTCTATCACGCATTGTTTTAGAATAAGAAGCAACAGGGCGCAAATACGTTTTTTGTGCCATTATATGGCACACTTCACTCGACTTTTCGCGCTTCCCGCTCTTCGTATACCGAAATTATATTATTATAATAGGGAAACGCCATGGTATACAAAAAATAGGCACCTGGTTTTATTTATTTTTTATTTATCGTCTTTCTCGTCGATAATATTGAAAACGAGAAGTTTCTCTTCTTAAAACGTCAAAATTCGACAAAATTACGATGTCATGTTAGCTTCCGTAGAGATAAATACCACAGATCACTAAAATTTAATGATATCTCTGCTATTGACGTAACGAGAAGAGTATCACGTGCACGCATGTTAGCTACTGTAGACATAGAGAGATAATACGAGAAAATGGGTAGACAAAATTTTGTCGTGGCGCGCATGCTAGGCCTGCTGAAGCGCTCGGGGTGATTTTTATATTTCGATAATTATTATTTAAGAAGTATCAAATCTTATATACATAATTATATTTAGTTAATTATCAAAATTCAGTTATTATCAAAATATAAATTTATTTTACATTTTAAAAAATTGTGTAAGTAAAAAAAAAGGTTACAAAACCCTGCATAGTTAAATGACCTCGCATTTGGTTTGTTACATTTGGTATCTCGGCTCTTTGAACGCATTATAGTTTCATTATAATAAGAATAATAAATTTACATAATTATTGTATTAAAATATGTCGGACAGCGTTAGATTATCGTCAGATATACAATAATATAATCTTCATATAAAAATTTTCAATAAATTTTTCACAATAGTTTAACTAGCCCGTTGGTGCAGTTTGCTGTGACTATGCTTTCTACCCTGAAGTTTCTTATCCCGCCTCGAGTCTGTGTAATATATATATAAATTATTTTGAGCAGGATATTTCCTGCTTGTTATCATATTCAAAATCTAGAGCAGCCCACCTGGAAAAGTACCTCGACCTTACTGAAGATCACAGCTATATAATACTGCTTTCAAGCAGTGTTGTGTTCCCGTGACAAGTAAGGTGACCAGAGATTCTAGATAATCTGAGTAGGGTCGGCAACGCGTTCACGATGCTTCTGGTGTTGCAGCCGTCTAGAGCTATGGTAATTGCCTATTTGCATAGAAAAAAGGAACAGATGACCTTCGGATACTGTGCCAAACTTCGTTTTTTGACCGTATTAATGTCTATCACCGACATATATAATGTAATCTACACTAATACATTTGCTGACACTACATATTTTTAATGTAACGTAACGAAAAACCGCTCAATTATAATGGTCCTTATTAGTTTTATTTGCTTGTTTAAGTTCGCTTGTTTTAAGATGAATTTTGAAACAAAGTTTCATGATATTATGATTTAGCATTTAATTTTTCAATGAATAATGTCTTCGATACTACGTAAATGTTTGCATTATATGAATGTATTGTCATATAACGTAGTTTTATTTTTATTCGTCCTTTTAGTAGTGAAAAATCGATAGTACGTATCGAGATAATAAAATTTGCCTCAATATAATACATATAAGATAAATTATAATATAATAAATATATATTTACAAAAAGCGAAGAAACATACAACATATATATATTTTTTTATCAACCCCCTCAACCCCTTCCCCCCCCTCCTATAACTTAGGATAATGAAAAATAGATGTTCGATTCTCAGACCTACCCAATATGCACACAAGATTTCATGAGAATCGGTCAAGCCGTTTCGGAGGAGTTTAACTACAAACACCGCGACACGAGAAATTTATATATTAGATATATATATATATATATATATATATATATATATAAGCTAAAAAATTAATATTTGAATATAAAAAAAAATCCAAATAAAATAATTTAGTTCATTAATGTATATCGTAAAACAATACGACAATAAAAAATTTAAAAAAATGTATGTATGTGATTATTAGTTAAGGACAAGATTAATTCATCACATAAATAAATAAAAAACAAAGTGAAAATTTCAATATATTTAATTAATACTCACATATAACAATAGGACATCATATTGGCATTCATTGCACTTCCATTCGAAGAAACATTTCAAATTTATTATTTATGGCGTAATAAACAAACACAATATGCTGACGCGTGTTTCGTCGGTGTGAAGTAAACTTATTGCTCGAAGTACTCCTGTGGGCCACATTGTGTTGTCAGAATTTTAACAATAAAAACGTCCTTATAAATAATGTAAATTAATCTATTGTAATCGTTTATTTCATCCTTTTACAAGTCCACGTAGGTTGCAGGGATGGCCAATTTCGATAAATTTTGCAAATGCAATACCGCGAAAGTGTGTTTTTGAAGTAAAACTTCTCACTCTATACTTGAGTTCCCGCACGTTTGATTTGGGGGTAAGCTGGCGAATGCGCAACGAGAGCGTTACGAAAAGTAAAGAGGAAGGAAAAAGAGGCAAACGGAAGTTAAGAGGGATCTATCTCTTTCTATATTTCACTAACTTATAATCATAAGTTAGTGAAATATAGAAAGAGAGAGAGTTACGTTTCGTCAGTTTTACTTTAGTCGTGTGGTCAAAAGCACACTCGTTTTTTAATCCACAAATTAAATAATAAGGGGTTAAGCAGCTAATGAATCATAAGAGAAGGTAAAGTATGTAAATTCGTAGTCAAGTTATAGTTCAGTCGAATTTAATACGTAGAAAATAAGAAAATATTAAGTTTGTTCCATTTCGTCACTGTGTAGTTATAACCTTCTTACCACTGTTCGTTACGCGGTATTGAAGTATCAACGACAATGTCTTATAATAAACATTGATAACGAAATCAAGTACCTACCTATTGCTTAACTGATTAATTACTGACTGATTAACACTAACTTCTAGTTAAGGGGCCAGGACTGCAACAAATTTTGTATGACAAAGCTTTTTATTTTATTTTTTATTTTATTTTTTATTTATTCGGAAAACAAACAGTGTTTCATTACAAAAAAACATATCCAAATGAAAACTATACACCAATTACATGTTTTCACAATTAAATTACAAAAGCTTGTTCACTTGATACAGTTGAATTAAAATAATAAATGCCACCTACGGATCAGTTCGAGAGCCGTCAAACCAAGTGTTCGTCAAAGTAGTTTTGAAATGAAGTGTTGAAGAAGTAAAGAGGTCAAGCTGAGTGGATGCCACCACACTATTTAAACTTTTAGCGCCACGAATAAAAAAAGAGTTTTGTCTATAATTTGATGCGGACTGCGGAATGTCCAAACATAAAGGTTGCCTAGATGTTTTATAAGGCACCCTCAAATTAATCTTCGAGAGTAAATGTGGAGAATCTACACGGTTTTGAGCAATTTTGGCTAGAAAGACAACGTCGGCAATTTGTCGCCGTTCCGGTAAGGGTAGTAAATGGTGTCTACGGCACCTTGCCTCATAATTGCAATCGTTGATTTCCAGGCTGTACTGTAGATATTTCAAAAATCTACGCTGTATGGACTCAATCCTATCAATGTAGACATTATATCGTGGATTCCAAACCTGTGAACAATACTCGAGAATACTACGCACCAAGGAACAATAAAGGACCTTAATTACCTTTATACTATTAAATTGGGAACTTGACCGAAAAACAAAGCCCATAGTTTTATTAGCCTTTTTACAGATCAGGTCTATATGCCTGTCGTATGTTAATTTAGAATCATGCATAATACCCAGATCACGGATCTCATTTACCCTGTGTAACACCTGATCTGTAAATTTATATAGAGTTTTCAGGAATTTAAATTTACGAGTGAAAGTCATACAGTAACATTTCTGAATGTTTAGCTGTAAGTTATTACGAAGGCAATATTGCTCGAAACGTTCCAAATCCTCCTGTAATAGCTTAGAATCACTTGGTGAATCGATATTTTTAAATATTTTCATGTCATCGGCGTACAGAAGGAAGTTAGAGTGTTGGAAGCAGGAGGCTACATCGTTTATAAAAATATTAAAAAGCAAGGGCCCAAGCAATGACCCCTGGGGAACTCCAGAAGGGACATTATTCCAGTTTGATGAGAATCCGTTCACTACTACTGCTTGCGATCTCTTTTCGATATAGGAGGTAAACCATCGGTATAAATTACCATGAATTCCAGCAAAGAGAAGTTTTTGTAGCAATATTTGATGATCAATGCAATCAAAAGCTTTGCTAAAATCCGTAAAAATTGCGTCAACTTGACCCCCAGAATCCATGCCAGTTGTAACAAAATCTGTGAAAGATAAAAGATTAGACGAAGTAGAACGCATCGCTAAAAATCCATGCTGTTCTGGAATAAAGAATGATGATAATGATTGATAAACTTGAGAATACACTATGCGTTCAAACACTTTAGCGAAGAGGCATAATTTAGATATAGGTCTGTAATTCTTGACATCATTTTTACTACCACTTTTATGAATCGGGGAAATAAATGCGGATTTCCAAATACGAGGTACGAGTCCCTCCGAGATTGAGCGCTTGAATATAATAGATAAAGGCACGGAAATTGATTCAGCGCATTTGACGGCAAAGATGGGTACAATCTGGTCTGGTCCTGAACCCTTGGTTAAGTCCAATGCCTTTAATAATTTCTTAATTGAATCTATACTGATTTCTATATTACTAATACAAACAGAGACGTTATTTGGGTTTAAAGGTGAATAATTTAAGTTGTTTCTATGTGACCATGGAGAAAGAAAAGTGGATTGAAAAAATGAAGCAAAAAGATCACAAACACCTTGTCCAGTATCCGCGGACTGTCCCTCATAGTATAATTTAGACGGAAGGGAGTTAGAACCCTTATTGTTGGATTTTACAAACGACCAAAACTTTTTTGGTTGCCTAACTATCGCATCTTCCGTGCGTTTTATGTAATTATTGTAGCACTCCTGTTCCAGACGTTTAGCCCTAGTTCGAAGAAGTCGAAAAGTGTCGAGGTCAGCCATATTACCATAAACTTGATATCTTTTATTATATTTATATTTTTCTTTCAGTAGTTTCTTAAGTGAACAGCTGTACCACGGTGGAAATGATGAAGAACTTATTATTTTATGAGGGACATGTTTATCTCTAATATTGTATAAGTGGTGGTAAAATATATCAACGGCATTGTCCAAAGGGCTATTGTTCAGGTCCATCAACCAGTTCACTTCATTTAGTGAGGAAGAAATGGCCTCGTAATCTGCTTTGTCTTTACACATAAATAATTCTAATTCCTGGTAAGTCCTGGTTTTGTGTCATTAGAAATATATTACACCATACTACATCCCTTTGGAAAAAAATCTCATAGATCTCAGCCTTTCATAACTCGGTATGAGAATTTGGTCTGCACTTTTCCATGTTAGAATGAGATTTTTTCCATAGCAATAGTCTTTAACTGAAAATAGTGATACATACGGTTTCGATTTTATGTCTAGGAGACTGTCATATGATAATAAATTTTATATAACAATATTAATTACACCAAATTAAGACTAATGTATTATGATTATATTAAGTATGGAGAATTAAAAAATTTATAATAAATAATATACTATAACATTTTTTATTTATAAACCACAGACAAATAACAATCAAAAGTTTTTTTTTTTAATTTGAATTATTCAAACGAATACATAATTTTATTATGATAAAGACAAAAATAAAAAATAATTAAAGTTATTCATCGTACAGACAAATTAAAAGAAATGTTTTTTTTACATAAACTAACAGAAATATTAATACCCTAATCAGTTAAATATATAAAAATGACCACCTCGTAAAAAAGTTTTGGAGTAATAAAAAAAAATTAACTCTTTTTAACATATGAAACTTTACAGTACAACAATTAGTAATACGAATTACATTTATTTAATCCGACACAATATACATTTACCTGCTCCACCAGTTGTGGATATACGCTATTTGACAGATGACAATACAAATAGACTTTGACAGCGGGAGGTAGAACAGGCCAGTAGGATCTGCAGGCTTACTCTTGAAACTCAATCCTATTTGAAATTTAGGATTGGGATCGAGAACTTGTCCATCGGTACTCTTGAACACTACACTAGCGCACGATTTGACTCAATTACTGTGGAATTTTATGTAACTAATAGAAATTGGGATTTCTCGATCTTAAGCATTTTTTGCACTCTTGACAATATTTTGACGTTGACTATCGACTTGGAAATCGTGTTTGGGATCGAATTTACTCGTTTCAATAAAGTTAACTTTTTAGTGTTCGATTGTGTATCTTAAAGTTTTTATTTATTAAGATAATGGCGCGACTGGCGCTTATTTATATATATTTTTATATTATCAACAATATCACAATCACAGTATTTTGTTAAAATAGAACTAAATACTTAACAATTAGCTTTTTATCCTCTTTTAACCTAAGGTAGCAATTTTTAAATATAAATCACAGTATTTATGTTTCTAATATTTAAATAAAAATCACAGTATTTAAGTCTCCAATATCTTTTGTTTTATCAATATTAATAAACTTTTGTATTTACTAATTTAAGCTTAGCACTGGTAAAATTGCAGAAATTATTACAGAAGTAAATAAAGAAAGAAGATAAGTTAATTATAAATATAAATTAAGAAAATACGTAATCGAGATAATTTGGAATTTAGAAGTCTCAAAATGGCGCCAGTCGTGAGCTTTTTTTTAACAACAACACACATTATGCCAGAATGTATAACATATCTTGCGTTTTTATGCTTAAAAAAATCAGTTTTAGGTTTAATTTAACGAATTACAATATAATAGATAATAATTTATTATTGGAGACAAATTATAATTTAAAAACAAAATTTTATGAGTTAAATTTTATTTTCTTATTATTTTTTATTATAATGGCTACATCGGAAACCGATCGTCAATTCGATTCCAATTTCAATTCAATTGAAAGCTCGATTTGGTCAAGAGTACCAAAATATTAAAGATTGGAACTGGAACTGTATTGAATTCGTGTTTTTGTGAGATTGGGATTGAAGTCAAGAGTAAGCCTACTGTTCCTTCTTAATTAATAAACTGCAACTTTGAGATTAATATATGCGACTAGAAATATCTCATAAATATAGTAGATTTCGATGGTAAAAAAAATAATGAATCAAAACTTTTTACTGTCGGATACAGTCATCCGCAAATAGCGTTATCGACAACTGATGAAACCGGCCTTTAGAAGATAAATCTAATATGGGAGTTTGAACAAAACTATTTAGCGATTGACAAATTAATTTTATAATACTTAAAAATATTTTATTATGGCAATTCTTGAAAAAAAAGCACTCAATTGGCTCCAATTCGAATTTAATATGCTACACACATTAATATATATTTCTATGTTGTGCGGGCAAACATATTTACACTGACAAATAATACAACGATAGTTGGATCATCAATAAAATGTACGAAATCACTGTTATTTTAGTTTCGTATAAGCACCTTGATGAAGAAAAACCTCTCCAGGCACGCTTGACTAGGGGAGTGAGCTGGTGAATGCGAAGACGAGAGCGTTACGAAAAGTGCGATCGGGCGAGGCGAACGAGATTCGAGGGAGATATAAGTTAGTGAAGATAAAAAGTTTTCCTTCAGTCGTGTGGTCTAAAGCACACTCGTTTTTATAATATTAAATTATCATCACAATACATGAACGTCGACCTCATTTACAACCTTATTCCTTCGCAGGTGTCCTGGGAGATATCCCTTTTAAAATTAAGCAATTGTACCTTTAATAATACTGTTAGTAGAATAAATAAATTGACAGCTCGCCATCTTAGTTATCAAAAACTCACTTTTATAATAATCACCATAGCCTCTCATATTTTTGGACATTTTTATCAACTTTTCCATTAAAACAAGATCGTCAATAGCTATATAAGTCAGCCTGCCCCATCAGCTTGCCGCAGTCAGTGGAGGCGTCCAGCTGAGCGGTCATCCGTTCGAATCCGAGCCGCTCACGTGACAGAAATCTGTCAGCGGAACTATAACTACTTGTATCTAGAAAAAAATAAGTGAAACAAATTTAATACTTCCAAATTCGTTTAAAACCTTTTTCCTAAAATTAAAATAAAATTTCCTAAATTTCCCTAAATGAAAATTTGTGTTTAAAATACTAAAATCCCTTGATAGTTCAATACATCGAGAAAATAATTATTAAAATTATATATAATGTGCGTAATATACACAAAAGTGCCGCCAAATAATAAAAAAGTGCCACTTGCTTTGAATTAGTGTTATTTCCCTGTGGTGGGTGAGGTAGCCAGAGCTTTAGGAGATGGTCGGGGTAGCATCGACAACAGACTTGCGATGCTTCTGATTTTAAAAGTGTCCATACATGATGGTATCCACTTACCATAAAGCGACCTTTACATTTGTTTCCCACGATATTTATATAAAATACATAAAAAGTAAATTCTTATATTATATGGACACCGCTCTGATGTAGTGTTGTATGATGTCTGTCCTCGTAGGTCTCCCCACCGTGCCTCGGAGAACACGTTACACTCTCGGTCCCGGTCGTTATTATAAATGGCAGATAGCAATCATTACTTATATAAGGGAATATATATCCGTCAAACCACAGTGGCGAAGCGTGGTGGATTAAGCTCCGAACCTCCACCTACATAGACAGAAGCCGATACCCAGTAGTGGGAGGTTACAGGCTGATACAATCAAATTGTAATGAAAAAGAGTAAGAAACATACCCTCAGCTGATCTTTGTTGGGTCCGAGCAAGTGCTTCGGCTCAGGAGCGTCGCACGACTCAGAGCACTTCTGACACCGTCTGCTAACAAATGCGTTTATTTATTTTATTATTAGGCACAGAAAAAGTTATAAAAAAAAAACAAGAATGAAATATTATATATATATATATATATATATATATATATATATATATATATATATATATATATATATATATATTGTTAGCATAATCTCGATTATTTTAATACGTTTCGTGACGTCATGCAACAACGTCAATAAAAGCAGTCCCTACCCGTTCAGAGGGCTCTTTTGCTTCTCGGCTTTCGGAAAGATAGGTCGTTGTTTCATGACGAGTGCGTTGATCATTTTTATATTCAAAGTAACGATTGTTTGCTTGGTTAATTTAAATTGTAATTCTCGGTCATTATTTTCGATTAAGTTAGTGGTTAAGGTTAATTTTTGTGATAGTTGTTATATTTGTAAAAATGAGTAATAAATAGAAGTTGAGTGTTCGGTTTTCTGTCTTTTTTTTTTTAAATAAATAAGTTTGTTTCTCCTAAAATCAGAAGTGGGATTGCTCCTTACGACACCACTTCATAAGCAAACAGCTGTTAATTTGAAATCGTCATGCCGCGTTCACGATCGTGCGGTTCGTGTTTACATAGTCGATCAGGTAGGACTCCTAGCCGTGAAAATAGGCAGTCCCGCGGTAAATCTATAAGGAACGAACAAACGCGCAATAGGCCGTTACGGGTAAATCGCCGTCGTCATAGATCGCGAAGTGAATCTGACGATGAAAGGTTGTCTCAGTTGTGTGCAATCGTCGCGAGTGGGCGTCGTGTCCACTTACTGAACGTTCCCTGCGACCACGCAGGCTGTGTTCGGAGAATCGCGAACGATTATCACGCAGTAGCAGTGAGTATTCGTTACTTTCGGGTAGATATCGTTCGAGCAGTGATAGTAGTTCAATTAATCATACGATAAATGCGATTACGACTCGTCTGTCTGCTACCGAGCAATCGACAGTCAACTCATCACGAAATTCATTGCTTAAACCAAGCCGCAGAGTTATTATATCTCCAATTTTGATCCGGCTGTACACAATTTTAGAGTGTGGTATAGTGAAGTTGACGTGAAGTAGACGTGTTATAGAGAAGATTTTGAGGGCTTATCGCGAGTCGCTAATTGTTTTAAGGGTGATGCCAAGACTTGATTAACGAATGGACCAGTAATGATCGTTCGTCGTTCAATTTCTGTCGCGCGTTTAGGTCGTGTGGGTAGTTGTGTACGGGATGAAGCGCGGTCGTGGTTAAGTGATTGTGTGACGCAGGAGTCGTTATGTCCCCGTTACATAGACTCAGCTGCCGTTTTATTCGAAGTTATGTGTGCTGACTCTAACAATGAAAATCTAAATCGTAACGTGTAATAAGTACTCAACTTATGACAAATACGCTCGTAGGTCACTTCTACGTCTTATTATTATTAAGGATTAGCCAGCTGAATTAAAGACTTTAATTATTGTACGTGGTATAGTCGATCTCCTAGATATGGTAACTGGCTTTCACCAAGTTCCAATGTAGACAGACGATGATCCTATAAGTAAAACCGTGTTCGTCACACCAGAGCGACATTATGAAAATGCCCTAGGGTCTGGCTAATGCTCCAGTGGTGTATCGGAGAATTATAACTAAAATACTTAAGTCCCTGATAGATTATGGGAAGGTCCTTACGTATATTGATGATGTTTTAATTTTATCTAACACGATAGATGAGAGCTTACAATATTTACGAGAGGTTCTAACCACTTCGGTTAACCTCAAGAAGTGTATATTTTTAGAAACATGTAGAATATCTTGGTTGATTAATTCACCAAGGTCAGGTGAGGCCGAGACCTAGTAAAATTGAAGCACTTATTCAGTCACCGAAGCCTACCGTCGCAAGACAGGTTAGCCAATTTCTAGATCTTACAAGCTGTATCCGCCATTATATTGCGTCCTATTCAACCAAAACTGCTTGTATTGCCAAATTATTAAGAAACGGCGAATCTTTGCTGTAGTTGACCTTGTCTTTGTGATTAAAATCTAGCAAGCACTTACAGTGTGCTTAGCGCACTCCCGCATAATCGGTACGAGTTTAAGTTGCTGGCAGGCTCCTATGGTAAGACGATACGAGCAGCTTCTGAACACATGGTTCAGTGGCTCGGCGAGTGGACGCCAGACACGTGCTTCGTATTCTTCGATAGCGGTTGGTATACACCGCCATGGTAGCAATACGGGTAAGCAAACGTGGAGCCTCTGCTATCATTATCATTACAGCCTATACAGTCCACTGCTGGACATGGGCTTCCACAAGTTTGCGCCAAGCGTGGCGTGAACTTGTGTGTTTTGCCCATGGTCGCCACGCTGGAGAGGCGGGTTCGTGGCCGCGGGGCTGGCTTTGTCACGCCGGGGGCGCTGCTGCCCATCTTCGGCCTGTGTATTTCGGGGCCAGCGGTTGGATGGTTGTCCCGCCACCGGTCGGCTTTTTGGGTTCCATGGTGGTGGCGGAACTGTGTTGTCCCTTGGTCGCCTCTTACGACACCCGCGGGAAGAGAGAGGGTGGCTATGTTCCTTAGTACCGTAGCCACACAGTACTATATTTACACTGCTATATTTTTCATGAATTAGCAAGCTGACCAATTGCCGTATTTTACAGCAATGTACATGAATAGTGTGGTATGTGAGATGCCTTCACGTGTGGTCACGCGTGTCGGCGTATCATGCGTGTGGTGGCTCCGTATATGGGTGCGGTGTGGTGCGGAGCTGTACACGTGGATGGCACCTGCACGTTGCTGGCACGACGTGACAAAATGACCGTTTTGTTATTTGAGACAAGCGTAATACTGCCTCTGTCTGCTTTCTGTGATGGGTATTGCGTAATACTGCCTCTGCCCAAGGGATATCGCGTAATACTGCCTCTGTCCCTGGATCACATAGTGGGTATCGCGTAATACTGCCTCTGCCCGTAAGTTAAAGTAAATGTTGTGTGATGGGTATTGCGTAATACAGCCTCTGCCCAAGGGATATCGCGTAATACTGCCTCTGTCCCTGGATCACATCGTGGGTATCGCGTAATACTGCCTCTGCCCGTAAGGTAAAGTAAATGTTGTGTGATGGGTATTGCGTAATACAGCCTCTGCCCAAGGGATATCGCGTAATACTGCCTCTGTCCCTGGATCACATCGTGGGTATCGCGTAATACTGCCTCTGCCCGTAAGGTAAAGTAAATGTTGTGTGATGGGTATTGCGTAATACAGCCTCTGCCCAAGGGATATCGCGTAATACTGCCTCTGTCCCTGGATCACATGATGGATATCGCGTAATACTGCCTCTGTCCGTTGATTACATAGTGGATATCGCGTAATACTGCCTCTGTCCCTGGATCACATCGTGGGTATCGCGAAATACTGCCTCTGCCCGTAAGATAAAGTAAATGTTGTGTGATGGGTATTGCGTATTACAGCCTCTGCCCAAGAGATATCACGTAATACTGCCTCTGTCCCTGGATCACATGATGGATATCGCGATATACTGCCTCTGTCCGTTGATCACATAGTGGGTATCGTGTAATGCTGCCTCTGTCCGTTGATCACATAGTGGGTATCGCGTAATACTGCCTCTGTCCGTTGATCACATAAGTCTGCTACAGACGATGAATGTGACAATGCTCAGCTTGGGCCTTCGACGGCTCCCGCTACTGCTTACCCAGGAGTTCTCCCTGGAGACGGCGAGCTCGAGTTCTTATCAGCGTCCAACGACGGCGTTCGTGGTGAAAATGTGCACCGGGGACGGCGCACTGTCAGGAGAGGCCGTGTTAGCATAATCTCGATTATTTTAATACGTTTCGTGACGTCATGCAACAGTGTTAATAAAAATAGTTCCCTACCCGCTAATACGTTTTGTAACGTCATACAACAACGTCAATAAAAGCAGTCCCTACCCGTTCAGAGGGCTCTTTTGCTTCTCGGCTTTCGGAAAGATAGGTCGTTGTTTCATGACGAGTGCGTTGATCATTTTTATATTCAAAGTAACGATTGTTTGCTTGGTTAATTTAAATTGTAATTCTCGGTCATTATTTTCGATTAAGTTAGTGGTTAAGGTTAATTTTTGTGATAATTGTTATATTTGTAAAAATGAGTAATAAATAGAAGTTGAGTGTTCGGTTTCTGTCTTTTTTTTTTAAATAAATAAGTTTGTTTCTCCTAAATATATATATATATATATATATATATATATATATATATATATATATATATTAAAAAACGTTAGAATAAAAAAGAAAAAACAAAACAAACAAGACAAAAAAACAAAACTTATTTTCACATTAAACTAATAAATATCCTTTATATTAACAAGCTTATAGATGCACCTAAATCATTGACTATATTATATAATATACATATAACCTGTAACTGTTATTATAAAAAAAATATGGAGTTTTATGTGAGCCAAATAACCAAATTAATCATTTCAATTTAGTCCGTCTTTCTGTACGTGTATATGTTCCTAAGTCACTATTTACCACATTAAATTGGTTGGACACGGCTATCACAGTTGTATCCTTATTAATATTATCATTTTGAGTTTGGGATAATTCGAAACTATTGAAAGGGCCATTGCACTGACCATAGAAGTCACCTTATTTGTGACCATAAAATTGCGTGACCGGCAGATACTAAACAAATCATTATACATTATTAAAATAAGAGTGTGCTTTAGACCACACGACTGAAGTAAAACTTCGAAACGCAAAAAAAAGCTCTCTCTTTCGATCGTCACTAACTTATATCTCCCTCTCAACTTCCATTCGCCTCGCCCGATCACACTTATCGTAACGCTCTCGTCACGCATTCACCAGCTTACACCCCAAGTCAAGCGTGCGTAAAAAAGTTTTACTTCAATAATAAGATATTAAATTTATACTGATGGCAGTTCAAATTTTTTTTTTTTAAATATATAGTTATGTCCACAGGCTTATAATGTCCATGTTTTTGTTATTCCGATTTTTAGTTTTGTTAGTGATCGTTAACTTGGTACACTACTGCAGCTTACATTAAGAAAACTAATTATTCTATCGTAGTATCCCTAATGCAGACGTGAGTCCGCCGACCAAAATTATGGTAACTTAATTGATATCCTACATGCAAAAAGACATAGTTTTTTTTTAATGTTGTTATTTTTCTTTTTTATCATTATTATTATTTTTTTTATTTTATTATATTGCGCCTTATCTTAATTATTATTGTCTACGTTTATATATACACTTACTTGCTATCTATAATATATGTACACTTATTTTCTAGTTAACGTATATGTACAATTATGGCCTACTTGGCCTACTTACAATATACACTTAACCTATGTTATTATTACTAAGTTGTTTTTTTCTTTAGTCCTATTTCTTTCCTTAAGTACAATTAAATCAAATAATTGTTTAGAGATAAAACGATATCATACATTTTGATACAGACGCATAAACCCATAGAGGGCGCTGTTCTTCAGACGCTTGTCCACAGATTCAAAATATGGTATTCGAGAGTGGATATAAAATTTAGGAAAAATCTTTGTGTAGAACAGTGGTTTATAATTTTTTAATGACGAGGCATCATTTTTCAAAATGTACATATTGCCACAGACCACCAACTGTCACCAACTGTTTCGGAGGAAAATATAAGTGTACTGTTGTAACACGTACTTAGTTAGTACTAATTAGTAATTTATTTGTTAAAAAATCGTTAATTTACTGTACAAACAGTAGAACAAAGCCTCCTTTTAAGCACATTTTGCCTATATTGGGAAACTACGCTCTTCATGTATGATAAGTAGATACAGTACACAAATAAATATTTATAAAAGAACATAGTTTTTAGTAAGACTCACTCTGAACCTCGTTTTCGCGGACCACTTCGAGTATTTCCACAGAGCACCAGTGGACCGCTCTGCTTAAGAACCACCGATGTAGACAACCATTGACGAACAAATATATAAAGAGAAATTGGGAATCACTAACCCTTGCTTAGTGGCCGGTGTAGCGGGCGAGTAGAGTGGCGTGTTCAGCTCGTCGAAGTCCAGCGCTCCGTCGATGTTCAGCACCCTGGGCCAAAGCGTCATGTTAGATGAAATAGAACGTGATATAATCTATGAAGCTTTTTAATCACTAGGTTGGCAAATAAGCATTCCTAATGATAAGCCGAAACCGTCTGAACAGGATCGGATTGAATTATCTTTTTTTATACGACTGGCCATATTGACCTTCCTAGGGCGGACACACCTGATGGTTAGCGGTTGCCGTAGCCTATGCATAACTGCAATACCCTACCCCTCCCCTCCCCAGGAGCTCTGGTCACCTTACTCGCCACAGGAATACAACCTTGCTTAAAAGCAGTGTTATTTGGCTGTGATCTTTTGTAAACTTGATACTTTCCCCGGAATATTAATTTCTTTTTTTATAACATTATAATTTTTTAAATAACATCTTAATTGGGACAAGGCGCTTTATTCAGCGAGACGCTTTACATGTGGAATATACCAGAAGAACTGAAGTAACTGTAATGGTCTGATCTTTATTTTTACATTCACCCATTTGTACAATTTTATTACTGACCTACCCTCAAAGTAACCAAATTCTAAATTTTAAGTATTTTCATAGAACAAGTACGGTCATACCTGTTCTGCGCAGAGAACCGATGAACCCTCTCGACGACAGACGCCACGTGTTCAACGCCATTCTGGACCCCCCACACTAGGATACCGATCTGGCAGAAAGATACAAATACTCGAATAAAATAAAATAAAAGGAAATCAAAGCTTTTTGCTATGTATGAAATGGAAAACAATCATTTAAAAATTAAAATCGTTAACGGATGAGTATTATGTAAATCTATACTAATATCATAAAGCGGTAAAGTTTCTTACTTTGTTTGTCTGTGGGGGGGGGGTAATCTTCGCAAATACTGATCCGGTCAGGAAAATTCTTTTACTAACAGAAAGCTACACTATTCAGGAGTGACACAGGCTATATTTATTGTGATTGTACAAAAATTCAGTGAAAAACCTTATATAAAAAATTCTCGTGTCACAATGTGAATTTTTTTTTTTTTTTTTTTTTATAACGATATATATCCACGGGCTTATAATGTCCGTGCTCTTGTTATTCCAATTATTTGTTTGTTACTCTCGATACCTTGGCACCTACATATGCAACTTAGAGACTAATTAAACTAAGCTTAGTATCACTAATCCCACGTGAGTCCACCGACCAAAATTTAAAGTTATGCTATCTTAATTTACTTATATATATAATTACTACTATTTATTATTACTTTTTCCTTTTCTTCACTTTTATCTTACAACTGTCCAGGGGTAGAAGCTGTGTACATTTCTTGAAATTTTTGTATTTATACTGTTATTTTTATTATCTAAGTTTATATTTACACTTATATGCTAGTTATCATATATGTACACTTATTTCCTAGTTACCTTATATATACACTTATGGCCTACTGGCCTACTTACAATATACACTTAGCCTAGGTTACTGTTAGTAAGTTTTTTTTTTTTTTTTTTTTCGTTTTTTGTTTTTTTTTTTATATATATTCTTATATATTTATCACCATATATGTATTTTTTTTTTTTAAATTAATATTATATAATTAATCTTAATTAATTTGTTACACATGTTAAGTATAAATAATTTGTACACGTTATGTTATATGTAATTAATCCTATTTAATTTAGTAATTATTATTTATATTTATATAATTAATCGTATTTAATTTAGCACTTAGTACTTATGTTTATATACACACTATTTATTTATTCAACAAGTGTCTTCACACGTCAATAGTTTTCAACATGTCGAGCACACTCTCAGTGACGGCGGCATCTCTGTGATGAATCGCCATCTTGAGACTGTGCTCGAGTATTTTCTTATCCGCGGTCTCCGCTGCCCTCGCCACAAAGCGACCAATTGCGTCGTCACGGTCGTCGGTGTAATAGACACAGGTGTTGGTGTGTCTAGTCACCGCGACTACAGCGTGCGAAACGCTGTCGTGGATCCTGAGCCTCCTCGCCTTCGTCTGGAGGACAATGACGTCCTCGTAGGTCTGGCCCTGCGCCTCGTGGATGGTTAAGACGCGCGATCCCTCCCCGGATCCGTATCCCTGGTCAGTCAGCAACCTCTTCTCCTCTTGCGTAAAGACCAGGTATAAGGTTCGGTCTCTTTTTGCAGGAATACGCGCGCCCGTGAGGCTCTCCACTCGCAAAGATCGGATCTTTGGGCTTGAGCTGTATACGTCTTTATAAACTTCGCTGATGGCAAGGGCTACGTCTTTGGGATTTCGATGCGTGCATGACAACTCGCACGAGATGGTTGTTATCCGGGTTGGTCTGCAGTACCGCATTTCGAACAGGTTGTCCCTGTCGATGTACGGCAGCTGGTTTATGTCTCCGATAAGGACTACCTTCTGAGCTCCCGATAGTCGGGCGGCCATTACTATGGCTCCGAAGTGGTTCATAAGGGCCTCGTCCACCGTTAGGCGGTTGATTTTTGAGCCCTCGTTAAACCCATTAACTAGAACGGAGGCCATAGTGCGCACCTTTTGCTTGGCTTTGTTGCCGTAGCGGTGCGCCAGTTTTTCTTTTAAGTCTTTGGCCGCCTCGACTGTGGTCGTAATCACGACCTCCGTGTCCTCATCGAAGTCCCCGACTATGCGAGTTGTCTTGCCGCATCCCGGTACCCCGTTTATCCACTCCAGTGATGGTAGTTCCCAGGGCACGGTCGGTAAGCCGTCCCGGTCGCCCGAGATGGTTTTCGCCATCCGTAGCATCCGGTCCCCCAGCATTACTTTCGTGCATCTGGCCACTACCACCACTGGGTCCCCTTCAGGTGTTTCGAAGGTTTGTGGCTCCTCGTCATTCCCCTCCGACTCGACTGCGCTCACGAAGCCTGCTGTGCTGTTATATGCTGCCATATACCTACCCGACATCTTGCCCTTGAGTATTTGTCGGGTTTCACTGTTGTATATGGCCGCTTCGGCTTCCTCGAGTTCCACCTCCAGTAATCTTTGGTGATCGTACTGGTAGGCCTGCATGATCTTTTTGCAGGTGGCCAGGCTTACCTCGCGGTTTGCCTTTATTATCGCCAGGAACTCGATTAGGGCGTTCTCCGCATGTTGTAGCGGTGTGGAGGCAGGTCGAAGTCTCGGCGGTGTTACATGTCCCATGTCGGCCTTAGTACGAGCGGCCGGTGACGCCTCCGGGTGCCTCGGACTATTGTCTCTGGTGAACCTGCTCAGCGCCGCCGATTGCCGCTCACCCTGTCCAGCCTTTTTGGGAGAGAGGTGATGCGGGAGCTTGCCTGGTTTTGGGGAGATGGTTGCGTGGATAAAGGTCGCCAATGGCATCGAGCTCGGCTTAGGTTCAGGTGTGGCTTTTGCCTTAATTCGCTCTGCCTTCTGGGTCTCGATCCGTTGTTGTAGGCGCTCCGAGCCGCAGAGCGTGGACTCGTCGTCGGCCGGAGATGCAGGAGGTGTTGGTGTTATGGATTTCGGTCTTAGATATCCGAGATCCTCCCCCCTGTCTTCGTAGACTATGACCTCACTGTACTTGGAGGCCATTAGGCAACCGTACCTATCAGATACGTCACCTCTATCATATCCGACCCTCATCGAATCCACGCTAATTCTTTTGGGGATTCCACCGGGGGTCTCGCTCAACCGGCGTAGCCACACACTAGACTGCGTAAAGGGGGACGTCTCTCCCCACTCGAACAGCACGATGGATTTGTTATTCAAACGCACCAGACGGTAGGTCGAGTCGCCCTTCTGTTCTTGCGATAGCGCTGTGATTTTAGTCACAATGTGAATTATACAATACTCCTCCGAACGGATGAAATGATGAAATGGATGGACCGATTTATTATGATTTTTTTTTTGCATATTGGGTAGGGGAAAGATTAGGGAGAGGGTTAATAACATATATGGCAAAACAACGTTAGCGGGGTCAGCTAGTAATAAATAAAACGAGTGTGCTTTAGACCACACAACTGATGTATAACTTGATTAGCTCCATCTAACGTAAACAACCATTAAATAACTAAAAACGTGTTAACTACCTTCACTCTGACATCCGGCTCGTTGTAGTCTCCGTACTCGCAGTAGTTCTTTAGCTCCGGACAGTTCTGACACGTGATGGAGATGCGTACAGTACGCAGAACTACTTCTGGTACCTTCATTTAAAAATAAAATATATTAATTATTATTAATATAATTTTAGAGCCAAAATTTTGATGACGTCAAAAATTGTACTTAATAGAAAGAACTTTTTTAGGATTTTATCACTGTTTATTAAGATTTTTAGATGCTCGAAGTTTCGGATACTTTACAGCAAATATTGTGACGGGAGGACTGAGGTGTTGGGAGATTATTTTTTTTTTTAATTTTGCTAAAGTTGTATCAATCATACATTTATTTATTTTCACAAATTAATAGGATTAATATAATATTGCACAACACATTATTCTATTTAGTATTATTTTAAAAAAAGAATTGCTTTGCTCAACAAATAAAATTTAAAAAAATTAAACTGAAGCTAAAAACGAAAAAAAAAATCCCATCGTACTATATCCTATCCTAAAAAAACACAAAAAAAGGTCCAACTCACATCATAAGTGCCAGCCCAGACGATCAGCATGCTCTTCCTGAACCAGACGCCCTTAGGGTAGAGGTCCACCGTCCACTCGGACAGGCGGTCGGCGGGCGCCTCGCCCATGCTCGGCCTGGTGGAGAATATGAAGGTGCGCGTGTGGTAGCTCGGCAGGCAGTGGAAGTTGTCCACGGCGAGGACCGAACCCCACGTGTCTTCAGTGTACAGGCGGGGCGTAAACAGTAACCGACCGCTGTCGCTCTGCTGGACCTCGGCTATGCGCTCGTACTGACCTGAGGCAATATTGACATTACAGATATGCCACTATATTAGATTTTTCCGCTTTCAGGCAACATCCCACAGCTGGGCATAGATCTCATTCTACATGTAGGAGAAGGACTGGAGCTAAATTCACCAATCAGGTCCATTGAGGTTTGGCGGATATGTTCCCTACTATGAGTAACGATCGCTATCAGATATTTATGATAACAACCGGGACCGACGTCTTAACGTGCTCTCCAAGGCACGGCGAGGAGACCCACAAGAACAGACATCCAAACCAGAAAGAAATATTTGTATAAATCAAATCCCGAGCGGGAATCGAACCCAGTAAACCATCGGTGTTTTAAGCGACTACTAGAATCACTGCACTAGAATAGTTAATTGGCTAGAGCGCCGACACGGTCAGTCGGAGACGCGGTTTCGATCCCCGCTGGAACGGTCAATTTTTGATATGATATTCAAAAATGACTAGAATAGTTGTTAGATTTTTAACCTAGTGGAAATTGCAAGAAAAATCTTATATATCCAATCCAAAACTACTGTGTAAGGTACATATCAAGACTTTTTTTAAAATTTTGTAATGTTTAGACTAACGAACTTCAACCTTACAGATCATAGATAAATAATACTACTTTCAAGCAGTGTTGTGTTCCTGTGGTGAGTATAAGGTGGCCAGAGCTCCTGAGGGGAAGGGGGATGTTGCGCTTCGGTAAACGCCTACCATTGGGTGGACCGTATGCTTATTTGCCGACCCAGTGGTATAAAAAGATACACAAGTAAATAAAAATAATTTTGTCTGTTTATTTTACGGAATTTTTGTATATTAGTTTATATATGCATATAGTATGCTTATAGTAGCTTAGTAGGTTGTTTAATGTAATACAAAATATCAGTATATATTCTGTATGCGCGATAAACTATTGGCATAAAAATACATAATTACCTGATTGGTAGCTCATGGCAATCGCCATTCGTTCCATAAAGAACTCCTTGTGTTCCTGCGTCAGCGGACACAACAGCAACTTGGCCAACTGGTTTGGACACATCATGGGAAATCTGAAATTATTATTATTATGATATCAATTTCTCTTTCACAGCAAGTATCCATTGGTAACAATTTTCTTGTTCTTTATTATTTGTCTAAATATGACAAGTCCATCATCATCAAGATACTATGTCACACGTTATCGGGTGTTAAAGTTTGTTATGGTTAATAGTTATGGGTGGTCACTTGTGAGGAATTGTGACGATACATTTGTGTGAAATTGTGGTAATATGGAGAATTTGATGAGTAGCACACTAACCGGACCTGTGAGAACACAGTGGTAACAAGAGTGTCCCAATGTGCTTTCAACTCGCTCTCAGACAAGTCACTCGTGTTCAATCTCTCCTTCTGCTTGTTCAACCATCGCACTACGAACCTTAAATAAATAATAAAACAATAAAAATTTATTTCATTTACGCCGAAAATATCTGACATCACATTTGTAAAAGAAATTGATATTCTCAAATATTTTAGACCAATTGTCACTGAGCATATCTAAGATTCACCGCAAGGATGCTCACTTTCCCGAAAACATAAACAAATAAATTATTAATGAGCTATAATATTACTTGTGAACATGTTAGCTAAAGTAAAACAATATAATATAATCGCACATAAATCGCCGATCGATTGAAATCTAATATATAAAATTCTCGTGTCATGGTGTTAAACATTGAACTCCTCCGAAACGGCTCGACCGATTTTAATAAAATTTTGTGGGCATATCGGGTAGGTCTGAGAATGGGCCAACATCTATTTTTCATAGCCCTAAGTTATAAGGGGGGGGGGGGATTAAGCGGGTTAATAACATATATGGCAAAGCAACGTTTGTGGGGTCAGCTAGTATTTTAATAAAAGTCTTGTTTTGAGATTGCTTAGTGGCCAGTTCCAAAACGATTTCGATTCACTACTTGATAATATTTTATGTAAACATTGATTTTTCTATACAACTAGGTCGGCAGTACTATTTAGCTGTGATCTTCCGTAATGTCGTAAGAGGCGACTAAGGGATAACAAGGTTCCACAACCATCTTGGAACTTAAGAAGCCGACCGATGGCGGGATAAACATCCAACTGCTGGCTTTGAAATACACAGGCCGAAGACGGGCAGCAGCGTCTTCGGTGCGACAAAGCCAGTACTGCGGTCACCAACCCGCCTGCCCAGTGTGGTGACTATGGGCAAAACACATGAGTTCACGTTATTTTTGGCGTAAACTTGGCCTATTTCCAGCAGTGGACTGTACAGGCTGTAATGATGATGATGATGATGATGATTCCGTAATGTCGAGACTTGCCCAGATGGACAGCATGATTTTAAGCTTAAGGATATTCCATGTTATGAGCCACTTCAATAAAAACGGCAATAGAAAATCCTGTGTGTAAGTATTACACGCAAGCATTTCAAATACTTTTCGTACACAAATTGCTCAATCGCAAAGCTATCGTTACCGGATTGCAATAAATAGCAATTAATAAATCCTGCTCAATACTCACTGGTAAAGAGTCATCTCGTTATGCAACACGAGGTCGCTGTGCTGCAGCAACAACAGAAGGGTGTCGTCCTCCAACTCGGCCAGTTCACTGTCCACGACCCACTCCATATTCCACTTCACGAAGTTTTGACACGCCTGGGAAACATATACATGTTAAAAAGGTTGTTCTCAGAGCGTTAATATATTTTTTTTAATTCGCTGACACAAAGAAAATAGTCTTATTTACAAACTATAAATGGTGTCGAGTTCTGCATTTAATTTTTTTTTTTAATTGTCACTTCCAGAAAATTCCAGAAAATTCCAGAAAATTCCAGAAAATTCCAAAAAATTCCAGACAATTCCAGAAAACCTTCTAGTGTTAGACACCTTAAAAAAAAACCTCAAATAAATAAAGTTGTTCTCTTGTTTTGGCGTTAGCAAGATACAAAAGAATTAATTTGTATAAATATAGATTAGCACTTACGTAAAATCAAATTACAATCCGCAACATGAAATAAAGGGGTTAACCCTTTTGATACGAGCGAAACGTAGTAGACTTGGTTGGGGTTGGGTAACTCATGAGTGAATGATATAAATGAAACATATCTTTTCAAGTGAGCTAGTCTCTCATCAGCCCACTTGCGTTTCAAATATATCTCCAGCTCACTAGGTTTAAGATTCATTTTCGAAATACTGACGCACTGAGCGGGAGTAAGCGAGACTGAGCTAGTGAGCCGCTCGATCGGACGATGGCGCTTATCATGCGAAAGAGAGTGATAGTTAGCTATGGCTCTGTATTTTTTCGATTTATATTTCACAAGGTCATAGACTCAATCGTCTTGCTTTGAACAAGCGAAAAAGTATTTTTTGTTGACAACATTAGGTTGCATTTTGATTGTTTTATAAAATGAAATCTAAGCAACGGCACGCGCCCCTTGATCATTCGCTGAGCTAAATGAGCTGAAGAGCTAAATGAGTGATATGTATCATAAGATCAAAATAATCTCTTTTCTTTTCAGTGATATGAACTTCGCAAGGCTAAAACGTAGCAATACCTCTATGGTCTTTGATTATCTATACCTTGATTTATTATCTATTTTATCTATTCTTACAAGAATCAATAGTATTTTATCGGTAGGTATAGCGGGTCGGTGACCGCAGCGCTGTCTTTGTCGCACCGAAGAGGCTGCTGCCCATCTTCGGTCTGTGTATTTCAAAGCCAACAGTTGGATGGTTATCCCGCTATCGGTCGGCTTTTTAAATTCCAAGGTGGTAAGGCGGTAGTGGAACTGTGCCATCCGTTAGTCGCCTCTTACGACAGCCACGGGAAGAGAGGGGGTGGCTATATTCTTTAATGCCGTAACCACACAGCAGACTGTAAAAATAAAAACAGTAAATTTACCTTAGCAACATCGTTATGTCCGCAGGCCATAGTGTACTGCATCCACGCAATGAGTTGTCCTCTTTTAGCTGCTTGAGCGATGTGCTGCGACATGTAACTCAGGCAGAGGGTTACTAGATCCTGTGTAATAAAAAAATTACTGATGTAAAAATTAAAAATTTCACACGTCATAAATAGTTTCTACTAACCCGCAATGGAAAAATATTGGAAATTGAGCTTTAAAAATTATTTTTTACATACAGAAAAAAAAATATTTTTTATTTTTTTTTAAATTACACTATACCTCTTATCACACACTTGTCACACATAAGTAAATCAGTAAAATGTTGTATGTACATATGTACACACAAGATCTACAAAAACTTTGAAGCATCTATCCTTTAGTTTTTATACAACTAGATCGGCAAACAAGCGTACGTCTCACCATCAGGTAAGCTGTAAGCTATAACCTATCTTATAGACGCCTTCAACACCAGAAGCTTTGCAAGCACGTTGCCTGAGAGTTGCTGTTGCTATGAGAGAAAGAGAGAAAGAAAATGTGTGCTCCCCGAGTCAAACGTGCGTAAGGAATTTTTACTTCAAAAATTTACTTTTGTATGCTACAGTCTCTGGTTGAGTGAGAGGTGACATGTGAGGGAAGATTATGAGGGAAACCAAACCCAATGAAAGTCGATCTAACACTAAATTTTCTCAATATTATTTTGAGTATATATAATACAGAGATTATTCACAGCAAACAAATAATAATTTCATTAGAAATCCGCATCAGTCAAATAACAATTTCGTAATAAACAAGCTAAATTAAGGAGGTTATTGGTTTGCAAGACAATCATATTGTTCAATGTGCGCTAACCCGTACAACTTTACTTACCTTAACATTATATTTGTCAGCCAAGGACAGTACAGGAAGCACAGTTTGGTGGGATATCCTAATTTGGCCGGTGTAGAAGTACTTCAAGAAGTGTGGGAAGACAGACGCACCCGTGGGCGTCTCCTGGAGCACTATGCGACTCTCGCGCCATTCGCTCCACTCGCGGTTCATTAACATCACCTGGAAAAGATTTGGATACATTTATTAGATAAAGTGCAACTTGGATATATAACAAAGTTAGGGAATAACAAAATATTTGTTACATATAGTTTTAATACTAGCTGTACCCGCGACTACGTCTGCGTGGAATTTAACAAAATAGTTATTGTTCAGTTCGTAGAGTTATTTAAAAAAAACTAAAATAAAAGTAGCCTAAGTTACTCCTTATTACATCAGCTATCTGCCAGTGAAAGTGCCGTCAAAATCGGTCCAGTCATTTCAGAGATTAGCCGTAACAAACAGACAAAGGGACAAAAATTGTGAAAATTGTATTTAGTAAAAAGCGGTTATTTTTAACCGATTTCAAAAAAAGGAGGAGGTTACTCAAATCGACCATATATATATATATATATATATATATATATATATTTAATGTCATATATATATATATATATATATATATATATATATATATATTTAATGTATGTTCGGAGATAACTCCGTCGTTTATGGACCGATTTCGATTACCGATTAATTCGATACCGATTTTGATGATTTTTAATTTGATCCAAAGCCTATGTTTATCATGTGGTCATATTTAAATTTCATCGAGATCTGATTACAACTTTTGGAGTAATCTTTGATAATGCGTATTTACTTGACATTTTTTTGTCTACCTACGTTATATTACTTGTCGATATAATTGAAGTCGGTTTTTCTTCGTTTGCTTGCAAACACAATTATAATATTAAACAGACAGGTCAATTTTTTTTATTTGTAAATATTAGGTACCTAAAGTCTGTTAAACGAGAAGAGATACCAAACGAAATCTATGCCCATCGTTTTTTCGTAGTGACGACGGAATAATCAAAATATAGCCTATCTCCTTCTATCTTGTTTGTTGCACGTCTCTCGGCAAGGTCGAACGATATTTTAACTGGCTTTGAAAACATTCGGACATCATCATCATAATATAATAATATAAATTTAATGTTGAAACAATCATGTTGTCGTGATTGACGGTCGGTAATTTTTTTGTTCAATTTCAAATCAACTTATGTATAAATACTTTATAGTAATTTTGTAAAGTTATAATTTATTATTATACTTATTTCGTGTGAATTATTTGCACGGGTATAGCAAGTACTTATTATATTGAAAACTGAACACTGGAAAACGTATATTTCTCACTTTCTTTCACTATTTTCGTTATATGTACGATTTTATTTTTGTGTTACCCACACATTAGGAATTCTAAACATTTTTGAATATCATATCAAAAATTGACCGCTCTAGCGGGGTTCGAACCCGCGTCTCTGACTGACCGTGTCGGCGCTCTAGCCAATTAAGCTATGGAACGATGTACCCGCTAGAGCGAAATTTTCGATATGATGATTTTTATTTTCGGTTTAAGCGAACCGTGGCGCCGTCTCAAAAATATTTTCGTTATAATTAAATTAAATTGAATTCGCCACATTTTGAGAAAAAAATTTAAGCCACAAAATAAAGTGTTCATATGTAAGTACTAGACTATATTTTGAAATATTACTTTTGTGTAAAATGGGTTATTTACTATGTTTATCTTTAATTATGGTCACGAGCACACTCACATATAGTGAGAACCGTAACTCAAGACATTTGCAATGCTTCTGAAATATCGGAAACCCTAAGTAACCACCAATACACATAGTAAACATCCCATTTAATGTTTCAAAAATAATGTATATCCAAAATGTAAATGCGTAACGGAACAAAATAAATCTAACATATAATTTGACAATATATCAGTTGCTAAAAAGTATTTATTATCCATATTACCTGGAACACTTCACTGCTAGCACACAATATTAGCCGATGGGCAGGATACCCGACACCCCCCACCTCCAGGATCAGATCGCTCATCAGCTGCTCTGCATATAGAGTTGCTATCTTGAGCAGAACACTCTGTGAGTTATCCACCTAGATAAAAATATACTTTTCAAAACTATTTTCATAATTTTCAGAATAAAGGATACACAGTGAGTTCTGCCTGAACAGAACAGAAGTATAATTTTATCAATTAGTTAAAATACAAACATAAATAGAGCCAATTATTACAAAAATATCAAAGAATCATGGTAGCAAAGAAGTAACAATTTTAAAATCACTATATTTAAACATTTATTTATTTATTTACATTTTCGCACACCAATACAAGGTTTTAACAGTATTACAAATGATATATAAAAATAGAATTTGCATCAGTTGTAACAGGCAGCCTTATCGCTTATACAGCAATCTCTTCCAGGCAACCTTTGGGCAGAGGACTAAATAAGGAGTGTGGGATGAACCTTAGGTACATTACAAACTTAGGTTTTGTACCCAGGCTAATATGATGAAAATAACTATCCAAATATTAAAAAATGCTATTAAAAATTAAATTAAAATTTAAATTAAAATTCACATTAATATAATATTTAAAAAAAAGGAATGCACATATTAGTTGTTTTAAAATTGTTGTTATTATTAAGAAATATTATTATAGCTATTGTTAATTCAAAATTTATTAAAATGTAATTATTTAATTATTTAAATGTAATTGTACTAACATTAGATTATAAGCATCATTGTTACTAACACTATATGGGCTAGTCCCGAAATAAAGATTATTATTATTGAAAGAATTCTTAAATGTGTTTATTGAAGAGAAACTTTTTTACACACACTTGACCTGGGGAGCTGGTGAATGTGTGAGGAAAAGTGTGATCGGGTGAGGTGAATGGAAGTTGAGAGGCACATATAAGTTAGATGGAGCTAATAAAAGTTTTTATTCAGTTGTGTGTTCTAAACACACTCGTTTAAAGAATTGAATATACTCATCATTTACAAACAGACTTTATGAAGAAAGATAATTAATAAAAATACTAGAAAGATAAAGAAACCTCATTAGATAAGTAAGGGTATATTTATTTTTCTCTATATTATAGAAATATTTCTTAACATGATTGTCTAGACACATTTATAAACTGATGACCTTAATCTGCAAATAAGGATGATTTTTAAAAGAAGAACAGATAATTTTTTTGGTTCCAAACTAAAAACAAAAAGGATTTGTTATACGAAAATTTCTTTTTGCGTAACGATAAAACGTAGATAAGAGAAATTACTACGTCACATTTTGTGTAAATAATACCATCATAATTATTTATGTGCATGTTAAATTATAAAATATGTTTACACATAGTGAACCAAAATTGATAAACATTTATATAATTACTTCAAGATCATCGTTTTTGGTTGCTTCATCATTTTTGTCAAGGCTCGTCGATGTTGTCGCGGAATCCACTGTTAAATAATTCATTTTATCGTATTTAGCTTCTGTATCAAAGTAATAATATCATGGTGATAGTATTTATATATTTTTAATAATTAATTAAACATTTAATTTATCTACTTAAGAAATAACTATTATTATACATAATAATTCTTAGATTGCCTGACAATCGCCTGACAGATACATTGTTTACATTGACATTTGACAGCAAAAACTTCAGATAATTAATATTTCCTTATGAGCTTTGAATCTCAATTCAATCAGTTCAATCATTCAATCAAAGCTTCAAACGAATGGCGCACTTATACTTTGAAAAGTTTAAACTTTAAAAAAAAAATTTAAAGTAGGCACCTACTGCCATACGGCCATTGCTTAACAATAAAATATATAATTTCCTTTGAAGTAAAAATTAATCTTATAGCGCAACACACAAATCTTAGCCACGCTGATGTATACACATTAAATATTAGATTTTATAGGATTTTATTAGAGGTTAGATCACTTAGATACACATCACAATCAAAAAAAAAACAAAAGCTCTACCTAACTAAAATATCTATGACATAAATACATATATACTAATCTGTGGACATAAAATGGTGTCTATGGTCTATAGATTTATTTATTATTTACAATATTTGATTTAACTTGTAAATTGAAAATGAATTTTATTTATTCTAAATATCTAAAATAATGTGATTAAGTACAATTAATTTAAAAACAAAACATAGTACAAAAATGGGTCTCAAGAAAAAGAAAAACGTTATTGTTTTAACGTGTTTTATGGTTGCTTGTTTCATCATGTATCAGCTGTATTTCTTTTTAACTATAACCTCAGAGACTAACAATAATATCGTGGTGCCGGTGCTGGATCACGAGAATCTTAAGGACTTGCTACACTTGCGTTCTGAAGACGACAAATATATAAATGAGCACGGTATGATACGTGGTATCTACTACACAGACGTGAAGACTTACCGGCCAGATTCAAACAATGAATTCAAATGTAAAACTAGTCATCAAAAAATTTCCTTCGATCAAGTTAACGATGATTACTGTGATTGTGAAGACGGAACAGACGAACCTAGCACAGCGGCATGTCCTGATGGCATCTTTTACTGTGATACACAATACCCTAGGAGTGAAATTTTATCAGTGCCGTCGAATAAGGTAAACGATGGTATATGTGACTGTTGCGACGGTTCCGATGAGTGGCTCCACGGTAAAGATGATAAAATCTTGAGCCAAAGTTCACAAAAACACTATAGATATTATGTAGCCAAGTGCCCTGATTACTGTAACAAATGAAATCGCTCAATTCGTTTAAGATAGCTGTATATATTTACTGTAGCTGTAAACAGTAATGTGTTAAAACTCATGGTAGTCATACATTTTAGTGAGAAGAACCAAAATATGATAAATTAGTGCACTTAATCTACGTTTTCTATCTTAACTTGATAAGGCAGATAAATGGATAAAGTTATCTTAATCGTAAGCGACTATATCTAATAAGATTTTTTTTCATGGTCATCATGAACACTTTTGATTCTATGAGACTGACTGATTATTATGATCTCAACGACCATGGAGTCTATAACTTTGTTGAATTATCAGTAGTACCAAAATAACAACTGAGAAAAGTCCCATAGAGTCAAAACTACATATCAAATAAGTTATTGTAAATAGTTAAAGGTTTGCCTTGGCATGGTTATATTGGTGGCTACTTTATCAAAGGAGAATAAAAGATTAACTTGCAGCATAATTTTTAATATTTTTTATTCAATAGGTCCTATGAATTGAACGGTATCTGAGATTTTTTTTTTACTTTTCTCTCTTAATAGTATGAAGCTTCAAATTTCTGTTAAAATGTACTTATTAACAATAGTATATTCCTTAAAACTATGTACCAAAAAAATATGACACCTGATGTCTTCTAAAAAATTTGTAACATTAAAAATCTTTAAAACTATGACACACAACGCCTTTTGATGCCTTTTTTTAAATAGATAAAGTGATTCAAGAGGAAGGTTTAGATGTATAATACATGCATAATATGGTAGAGAAACACTGATAATTCTAGAGGTTTCTAACATATCTTTTGTTGTAGACAGTGTTTAGTATCAGTATTGCTACCCTGCGAAGCCGGGGCGAGTCACTAGTATTGTATATAGCTAAGAAACAACTAACTAACATGTTAATATGTGAAATTAAAATCTCCACCTTAAAATAAATAATAAAAGAGATGTCATCAATTCCTATTAGAGTTTGTTATCGGGACCCATGAATCTTTTTTCTGTTTACTTTGATTTTTTTACCCGACTTCAAAAAAGGAGGAAGTTACTCAATTCGACTGTAATGTATATGTTAATTTTATTTAATAAATAAATAAATATTTACACAATACACACACGTTAGTCTGTTCCTAAAGTAAGCAACTTAATGCTTGTGTTATAGGTAACAGCCGACTGGTATACTACATTTTTTTTTTTCGATAAACATACTTATAAATAATACATATATAAATATACAAATAAATATTTATATTACACCCAGACTTGGGGTGGAAATCGAACCCACAACCCTCGGAGCAGAAAGCAGGTTCACTACAAACTGCGCCAACGGGCTAGTCAAAATTTATTTCGTTCTGTTTTCATTATGTTTGGGGATAACTTCGTCGTTTATGAACCGATTTTGATAATTCTTTTTTTGTTGGAAAGGAAATATCCCAAGTGTGGTACCATGATAAGGAAATCAGGATCTGATGATGGAATCACGACGACTAGTGCGTTTGTTAATTTTTTCGTCTACTTAAGTTGTATTACTTGTCGATGTAATTGAAGTCGGTTTTTTTGTTGTCAACACAATTATATTATACTGTAAATACAGTTTGTACTTTTTTTTCCATCTTCCATGAACAGTAAAATTTCACTTATGGGAACTTAGTCTGTAAACTTTTAATAAGATTGTAAAGAAAGACTGACAACTTCTAGAAATATTTCTAAAAATTAAAAATGTTATTTTCCAATTTTAAAAAAAATCTTAATTATTGTATCGTAAATTATTCCATATATTTAAAACAGGAAAATACTTAATAAGGGCAGCAAATTGTTATTACTTTATAATTGTCTTTAGTTTTTTTTTTTTTTTTTTTAATTAATAAAATATAAACCTATGTACTTGTATTTTTATTTATCTTATTTTTCAAACATAAGGATTAGTGGTTCTAGATATCCATATCCGCGGGAAAAATGAGATCCGTATCCATATCCGTCACTTTTCACGCGGATCTTTTATTAATTTTCAAATTTAATTGACAGGATAAAATGCTGCATAAAAACTTAGATTACGTCATTAAGTAGTATAATTAAATATATTTGACTCCTTTAATTGAAAACATATATTCTAGTAAGTTATTACCATACTAATGTTATATATAAAATTCTCGTGTCACAATATAACTAACATTGTGACCACACTCCTACGAAACGGCTGGATCGATGTTTATGAAATTTTGTGTGAATATTGGGTAGGTCTGAGAATCAGCCAACATCTATTTTTCATACCCCTAAGTTATAAGGGGGGGATTAAGGGAGTTAGGTTATATATGGCGAAACAACGTTTGCGGGTTCAGCTAATAGTATATAACTCTAAGATACTAAATCTTATGATATCACTATTAAACATAGAAAGTTATGACATTAATTTTATAAATATAAGAAAATGAAAAACAAATAACTTTTTTTTGAAACATCTTGTTTGGATTTTATCGCGGTTTATTAAGTTTTTTAGAGGCCCGACGTTTCCTGGACCTGGTTGATAAACAAAAGCAACGCGCAAACAAGTAAACGGTCGCAAGTAAAAACCTGTCCTGCCTAGGGTTGCCAAATGGTCGGGATTTGAAGGGATTCTCCGGAATTTTTGTATACCCTCCCGACAAAGAAAAAATCTCCCGAAAACTAACTTCAGTTTAGAAAGCAATAATTTTTAGTTCCGAATTTTCGTCAAATGATACGTTGCCACTCGGCGCTCCGGCAGTATTGGCATGTTGTTATGCAACTGACGTAAATGACATTGAATGGGTAATGCTGGAAAAGAACAATTTTATAAAGAAGCAGAGCAGCTTTTCAAACGAACTATTAAGTACTTAGAACTCCTTATATAAAAGACTCTTCCAATTTTCATTAAAAAAGGAGACTTTGTTCTTATGGAATGAGCTCTTGGATCAAAAATGATGAATTCTATAATGGTTATTGTTCTTTAAAAGAAACATTTAATTTAAATCACCTCCCAGAAGGAAAAATGAAATGTCCAATGACAAAATATGAGCCTATTTTATTAGTAGGAAAAAAAATGAAAACAAAAATTTAATGTAACAATAACGTCAAATGTTCTTGTTTTAAAAATATATGTCCTGGTCAGCAACCATGGTCCTCCCGTGACCATGGTTGCTGTAAAGTATCCGAAACGTCGGGAATCAAAAGTTAATAATAAACCGCGATAAAATCCGAAAAAGTTGTTTCATTAAATGAGTAAAATTCGCGTAAACATTAGAAAACAATATATATGTATGAACTTTAATTTTATTTTATTTTTGTTTTCCCGACCAAAGTCCCAATATCCCGAAAAATTGTTTTTTCTCCCGATAATAGGGTCATTCAATCTGGCAACCCTAGTCCTGCTCGTCATTGCAGCAGGCGTGACGTCAACTATCGCTTCAAGGTCACGCGCCAACACCGATTGAGTAAATAAATAAAGACCCGTATCCGTATCCGCGGATCTTGACACTAAATATACGGATCCGTATCCACGGATATACATTTATGACGATCCGGCACATCACTAATAAGGATTCTTAATTTGTGATTGAATTACTATTAGTTAATGCTGTCTGCATTTCGGCCGAATACTGCGTGCTTTTCTGTAAAATACTTTTCTTAATGTCCTCAGAAGGCTTTTTTCTTGTGTCGTGAATCTGGAAACGAACGCCCAGACCACGACAAATATCTAAATGGCCAATGCAAATGTTTGTCATGTTCGGTGATCGAACCTGCGATCATAAATACAACAGCCAGTGTTGTGGCCAACGTCTGCTATACGGTCAAACACTGTGAGCTATAGGTACCGTATAAACTTTGCTATGTGGCCGAACACTTCATGATTAACGACTCATCTTCGGGCCATAATTTACTCGTCTATTTTTTCCCTTGCTCCCTCGGGGAGCGAGATACTAAAGGTTTACCTTCAGTATTCAGTATATCTATTAACAGTTTATTGACTTATTAAACAAACTGACAAAAATTTATGTGCAGGTAGATATTTAATGAATACTATATACTTATATGTTATTTATTTTTGTACAAAAAAAACGAGTGTAATTGAGACCACGCGACTGAAGTAAAACTCTCTATCTTCACTAACTTATGTCTCCCACACAACTTCTGTCCGCCTCACCCGAACACATTTTTCTTAACGTTGTCGTCACGCATTCACCAGCTTACAGTTACAGCCTTTTTTTTGATGTCGCAGGGTAACCCATTTACGGGTGATAATATAACGGGTGATAAAATAACGAAGTTTTAAAATAATGATGTATTTAAAAAAATACTTACATATGAAAGATTACGATATCTTGTATTGAATTTGACGTCGCAGATCTCTTTTTGCAGCAAAAAACAGAACAATTGTGCATTTTTTGAAGGACGTTTATTTAATCGCGCAACTAGATTTAGTCTAGTGATCAGTGCGGCTGCAACTAGTTTTATTGTACGCGTAGGACCATTTGAACTTATACCTTCACAGAGAGGAACGCGTGTACATGGCTATTCCTCTCCGTGTTGCTCTATGGCCAATACCAAGCCAATACTTAACTGTTGTCTCAATTCTGTTTAAGTTAACATGCATAATAGATTTTTTTTGTCGTACGAGTATCCGGACTTATATATTTTACTTAATCATTTATGTAATGTCTAGAAAATTCTACTCATTTAATCGTAATTCATTTTCTACTACTATTGTACAGTGATACCAAACGTACGATAATTATCATACATCATGTACGATAATTTCATGCCTACGTATGATCTACGATCGTTACCATAGGATCGTGGGTCGTACGCGATTTGTACGATAATTCTGCCTGTCCTATCGAAATACTGAATGATTTCTGAAGTAACAACGACCTTTTTTTAGCTGATTGAAATTTGAAAACAGTTTTTCAGTATTTGTACGTTAATTTGAAGCAATAACGACCTTTTTTTGGCTGATTGAAATTTTAACGGTTGTTCTATGTAATTTACATAAAAAAAACTATATACATTTACTTAAAAACTTGAATTTGAAATTTTTTTGTTGGGTGTACAATAATTGTTCCGAAAACAAAATAATTTCACGGTACTGTGTCGAGTCGATCAGACGGGCAATAATTTCTGGTAACACTGCTTTAGACATTCATTCCATTACTCGATTTTACGTAGTAACCATGGGTAGTCACTAATAATACTAATACCACAGCCTCTATTACTTAATCTGTGACTCCATTCATTCATTCTAGTAAGACTGGAGTACTCGTAGTCTCGTACGTTCAAATTCATAATTCATTCAAATTTGGTTACTGATTGCCGGTCTACTACTTCTACTCGTGCGTTACTGCATTAGTAATTTAGTAGTACTTAGAGTTTTCCATAGTTTTCCAGAAAGTTTTATAAGTGCGCTGTGCGTATAACTGGCCTTCTAACTACCTCGATACTTGGAATTACTCAGAAGATTATTCTAGTTTGATTAGTATTTGAAAATTAACATAATGACAGTAAACGAAGGTATTGATATAACCAAGGCCGGCGACCGTGGTGTGCTCAAGCGAATTATCAAGGAAGGCGAAGGATCAGACACTCCTAACGCTGGCTGCCAAGTTACAGTACATTACACCGGTACACTATTAGATGGCTCAAAGTTCGATTCAAGCAAGGATAGAAACGAGCCCTTCGAATTTACACTAGGAAAAGGTATGACTAAAGTTTTCTGTGGTTTTTGCTTCTTAGATCCTAATTAGATTCGAAATAAAATTAAATATACTTTAAGGAATGAATTAATCAATCGGTCGTAGGTTTTTATTTAATTATTTTATCGATAATCATCTCCATTAAAATTTTAAAATCCTTATCAAATATAATGAAAACTATTTTTTTTTCTCATATGAACGCCGTGCTTTTATATTTTGGGCTATTATATACATTACAGATAGATTTTTTTTATGGGAGGTTAAATTTTTGTTATTTCTGACTCTACCTTAATTCTGGTGCTGCGGGAAGTGTACTCATGCTCCGTTCTGCAACTATCACGAGTTATTTTCGAACAAATTTACGTAAAAACGATTTTTACTGCAAGATCAAAATACGATACGAACTGACCTTTAACGACTGACAAATAAACACTTTTAAACAAAATAATGCGTTCAGACATAATATTCTAATAAAATTAGTAACATTGCGTGCTAGAATATAGGTAGAGAAATTCGAAAAATACCCAAAACTGAATCGGAGCACCTCACTGTCCACGTGGTCTTGGTCTGCCCTACCCCTAGAGTGTTTTTGTTTAAGCCGGAGGCGCGGTGGGAGGGCAACTCTCGCCCGCCGTGCGAAAGCGCGCGAACGAATGCGTAGAGGAGCGGCTGAGGCTGGTCGCCTTCAGTTATAGTTGTCCGTTGTCGGCAATAGTTGTCCGGGGGGGTGAAAAACCCACCCCCTCTTCAGGTCAAAGATAATAACTCATAAGAATTAACAATTCACTTATATGAGAAATACATTGGAAAGAATACATTTTTAAATATCTACAAGTTTACAATAATTCTAGCCGAGCGTGTCGGTAATAAACAAAGTTCATTATACAATATCTTCACAAAAACCAAAAAGTGGGTAGAAACGCATTACATCAATGGTAAGACCGGTCACTATGCATTAAAAAAAAAAGCAACAAAAGCAGCAAGCGACGAAACACAAACAAATACATATATCTTCAAATGTTAAACTAGATGCGGCCAGGCGAATCCCCCCAACCCCATAAATTTCTCGCCGGGAATGTACATTTTACCACTTATTTCCATGATAAGTATTAATATGTGATTAAAATGCTAAATAATGCTATATTTATTATTAACAATTAATGCCCCCGACCTCCTAACCTTTGTTACTATCCCAGTAATACAGGTAACAGAGTTTACCTTATGTTATAACACGATTCTCATAAAATTTGCATTTCAGAATTTTAGTTCTCTTTAGCTTAGTTTTGATAATAATAAAAATAATAAAGTTTAAACTCAACAAGAGTTTTTGTAAAATAAAGATTTAAACTGTCTTAATCCTATATCAATTTATTAAAATTTGGGCAAATTTAAATAGAAGTACAAAAAATAAAAGCAATTTACATAGAATAGAATTATACTAAATCAATTTAAATGTAATGTGTTAATGTGATGAATATTCATTATTATTTAAATAAACATTAAAAATCACAATCGGAGCCCAATAGCTAAGTTTCGTTTGAAAATAATGTTATTCATTATTATTTAAATAAACATTAAAAAATCACAATTGGAGCCCAATAGCTAAGTTTCGTTTGAAAAGGATGTCCAGTAAAAGAAATATAAAGTAAATTAGAATTAATCATGAAGTGCTTTATTTATAGTTTGACAAATAAACAATTATTACAATATTCAATATTACGCTTCAGCCTGTAATATCCCACTACTGGGCATAGGCCTCTTTCCTCCTTGCTCCAATGCGGGTTGGCGGATAAATATATTCCCTACTACGAGTAACGATCACTATCAGGTGTACATGATAACAACCGGGACCGACGGCTTAGCGTGCTCTCCAAGGCACGATGGGGAGACCCACAAGGACTGCACATACACCCAGACCGCGGCAAACACCTGTATGGCCAATACAAATGTTTGTCATGAGCGGGAATCGAACCCGCAACTGCCAACGCAACAGGTACAATCCATGGCTGTAACTGTTGCGCCAATGCGGCGTCTTCAGTATATTAAGTAATAAAAATTTGTATAAGATAAACTTAAGTAAATTTTTCACCTTAAAATTGATCACAAATAAACAATAATAAAGTTACACTGGTAATATTTGACGGCCACATACTAGCCATGGACAGGCTTGCCGGTTAGTAATAACTGAAAACTTAAAATCAAAATAGTAACAGATAAGCTTTGGCACATAAACTATTCATGAGTTTTCTAGTATCTCAATTAAATATATTGCTTATATTTTATGAAATCAATTACACTGCTTGTACATGTTTTTAAATATATGACAAATATGATAGGAGAATATATAATTTTTTAAATTTAATGTTCACTAATCGTTCTTTTTTCAATTAAAATATAGATATTTATCTCTGGTTTTGCCAACTAGCGATACACAATTTGTATGTAGCTTACATCAAAATTTATTTTAATTTACTCTTTATTGCTTTTATATATATACTAGCTGTGCCCGCGGCTTCGCCCGCGTTGAAATCAGTGTGTCACAAAATCTTCCCGGCAAACTTCCAGTGAAACTCTCATCAAAATCGGCTTAGCCGTTCCATAAAACTTTCTCTTGAAGCCCTTTCTCCATTGGTGAAACCGCACGAAAATCCGTTCAGTAGATTTTGAGGGAATCGATCACATACACTTTTGGGGACTTTGTTTTATAATACACTAAATGTTGCCCGTGACTACGTCCGCGTGGTTATGAAGATATGCATTACTATTAAGATGTTTTACGCAATTTTTTTATTTTATTTCAGTCACTTGAAATGCTTATATCAATCACACTGAACAACTTTTTAAAAGGCACAATTTAGTATAATTTAATAGTTATTTATATAAAACCTCTCTATACACCACATTTTTAGTCTTATTTTCAGGCTGTATGTGTTTCATACAAACTATCAAATCCAATTAAACCCCCTTAGCGGTGGAATATCGTATAATCCCTTCTTAGCGGATGTCTGCTAAAATCTACTTCCCTGCCAAATTTTATCTTTATCCAACCTGGATGGATAGACCATCCAGCGGTTTTTGAGTTCTCGTGATGAGTGAGTTAGTGACCTTTCTCTTATATATATATATATATATATATATAGCATGCATTATTTGGACACCTCCTCACCATCTATAGAGCATATTATATTTTAAATTTCAAGTCTCTTACTTAAAAAACATAAGACTTTCATACAAACTTCCGACCCCCGTTATATCCACTTAGAGGTCGATTTTCGTAAAATCAGCTCTTAGCGGATATCTACGCCCTACAAGGAACCTACCTGCCAAATTCCAAGTTTGTAGCTATTATAGTTTCGGAGATTTCGTGATGAGGGAGTCAACCTACCATCCCCCGTTTTAACCCCAAAAAGGAGTTGATTTCTAAAGATACATTTTTTGGACACCTTCTCACCATCTGAAGAGCGTACATGTTAAATTTCAAGTCTCTTACTTCAAAAACATAGGACTTTCATACAAATTTCCAACCCCCGTTTTATCCCCTTAAGGGTCGAGTTTCATAAAATCAGCTCTTAGCGGATGTTTACGACCTATAAGAAACCTACCTGCCAAATTTCAAGTTTGTAGCTATTATAGTTCCTGAGATTTCGTGATGAGTGAGTCAATCTACCATCCCTCGTTTTAACCCCAAAAGGGGGTTGCTTTCTAAAGATACATTATTTGGACACCTCACCATCTATAGAGCATAAATATTAAATTTCAAGTCGCTTACTTCAAAAACATAGGACTTACATACAAACTTCCAAACCCCGTTTTACCCCCTTAGGGGTCGAATTTCGTAAAATCCGTTCTTAGCGAATGTCTACGCCCTATAAGGAGCCTATCTGGCAAATTCAAGTTTGTAAGTGTTATAGTTTCGGAGATTTCGTGATGAGTGAGTAAACCTACCATCCCTCGTTTTAACCCCGAAAGGGAGTTGATTTCTAAAGATACACTATCTGGACACCTTCTCATCATCTATAAGGCATACATTTTAAATTTCAAGTCTCTTACTTCAAAAACATGGGACTTTCATACAAACTTCCAAACCTCGTTTTACCCCCTTAGGGGTCGAATTTCGTAAAATTCGTTCTTAACGAATGTCTACGCCTTATTAAGAGCCTATCTGTCAAACTTCAAGTTTTTAGGTGTTATAGTTTCGGAGATTTCGTGATGAGTGAGTCAACCTTCCATCCCCCGTTTTAACCCCAAAAGGAAGTTGATTTCTAAAGATACATTATTTGGACACCTTTTCATCGTCTATAAAGCATACATTTTACATTTCAAGTCTCTTACTTCAAAAACATAGGACTTTCATACAAACTTGCAACCCCCGTTTTACCCTCTTAGGGGTCGAGTTTCGTAAAATCCGTTCTTAGCGGATGTCTACGTTATATAAGGAGCCTACCTGCCAAATTTCAAGTTTGTAGGTGTTATAGTTTCGGAGATTTCGTGATGAGTGAGTGACCTTTCGCTTTTATATATATTACTAGCTGTGCCCGCGGCTTCGCCCGCGTTGAAATTAGTGTATCACAAAGTTTTCCCGGCAAACTTCCGGTGAAACTCTCATCAAAATCGACTTAGCCGTTCCGTAAACCTTCCTCTTGCCAATGGTGGAGCCCCTTCTCGAATGGTGAAACCGAGTGAAAATCCGTTAGTAGATTTTGAGCGAATCGATCACATACACTTTTGGGGACTTTGTTTTATATTACACTAACTGTTGCCCGCGACTACGTCCGCGTGGTTATGAAGATATGCATTACTATTAAAATGTTTAACGCAAATTATTTTTTTATTTCAGTCACTTGAAACGCTTATCAAACTGAGTAACTTTTTAAAAGGCACAATTTAGTATAATTTAATAGTTATTTTTATAAAACCTCTATACACCACATTTTTAGTTTTATTTTCAGGCTGTTTAAGTTTCATACAAACTATCAACCCCAATTAAACCTCCTTAGCAGTGGAATATCGTAAAATCCGTTCTTAGCGGACGTCTGCTGACTATACCTCCCTGCCAAATTTTATCTTTGTCCAACCTGGATGGACAGACCATCCAGCGGTTTTTCAGTTCTCGTGATGAGTGAGTTAGTGACCTTTCTCTTTTATATAGATATATAGATTACGATGCATTTTTTGGACACCTCCTCACCATCTATAGAGCATATATTGTACATTTCAAGTCTCTTACTTCAAAAACATAAGACTTTCATACAAACTTCCGACCCCCGTTTTTTGGATCGATCCCCCCTTAGGGGTCGATTTTCGTAAAATTAGTTCGTAGCTGTTTACGCCCTATAAGAAACCTACCTGCCAAATTTCAAGTTTGTAGGTGCTATAGTTCCCGAGATTTCGTGATGAGTGAGTCAATCTACCATCCCCCGTTTTAACCCCAAAAGGGAGTTGCGTTCTAAAGATACATTATTTGGTCACCTTTTTACCATCTATAGAGCATAAATTTTAAATTTCAAGTCTCTTACTTCAAAAACATAGGACTTTCATACAAACTTCCAACCCCCGTTTTACCCCCTTAGGGGTCGAGTTTCGTAAAATCCGTTCTTAACAGATGTCTACACTCTATAAGGAAATTATCTATCAAATTTCAAGTTTGTAGCTGTTATAGTTCCGGAGATTTCGTGATGAGGGATTCAACCTATCATCCCCTGTTTTAACCCCATAAGGGAGTTGATTTCTAAAGATACATTATTTAGACTCCTTCTCATCATCTATAGAGCACACGTTTTAAATTTCAAGTCTCTTACTTCAAAAACATGAGACTTTCATACAAACTTCCAACCCCCGTTTTATCCCCTTAGGGGTCGAATTTCATAAAATCCGTTCTTAGCGGATGTCTACGACCTATAATGAGCGTATTTGCCAAATTTCAAGTTTTTAGGTGTCATAGTTTCGGAGGTTTCGCGATGAGTGAGTCAACCTACTATCCCCCGTTTTAGCACCAAAAAGGAGTTGATTTCTAAAGATACATTATTTGGACACTTTTTCATCATCTATAGAGCATACATTTTAAATTTCAAGTCTCTTACTTCAAAAACATAGGACTTTCATACAAACTTGCAACCCCCGTTTTACCCCCTTAGGGGTCGAGTTTCGTAAAATCCGTTCTTAGCGGATGCCTGCGTCTTATAAGGAGCCTACCTGCCAAATTTCAAGTTTGTAGGTGTTATAGTTTCGGAGATTTCGTGATGAGTGAGTGACCTTTCGCTTTTATATATATTATAGATAGATAGACGAGTGCTTGACTGCGATCTCAACTGATGGTAAGTGAAGATGCAGCCCAAGGTGGCGCACGCTTGCCTAGAATATGCCTATTCACTCTTGACTTAAAGATACCCAAGCTATAGTTAGTGGGAAAAACACATAAAAGGCACTTTACAATGTATAAAAAATACACAAAAAGAAATGTACAACAGGCGGTCTTATCGCTAAACAGCGATCTCTTCCAGACAACCAGCTTTATATATATAAAATTTTATCTCTAGTAACCAAAATTTCGAGATATACAGAATATAGTAATGGGCTGTTAGACTGTAAATTATGTGTTAAATGGGATATTTACCTTTTAAGTATATGTAATATGTGTATTATGTGAACTTTTATATTGCTTATCTATGTTAACCACACCTTCCTTATTTTGGTTTCTGTTCATTGATAAGAGTATGTTTGGTTATATTTTGCCTTGGTTATTTATTATTTTACTTGATTCAGTTAGTAAGTTCCCATGGTTTGGCAAAGGTTTTTTTTTCATACAACCAGATCGGCAAACAAGCCTACGGCTCACCTGATAGTAAGCGATTACCGTAGGGCGTAGCCTATAGACACCTGCAATACTACAAACATCGCAAGCACGCTGCCAATCCTACCCTCAATTCACCCAGGACCTCTGACACTACAGGAACACAACACTGCTTGAAAGCAGTATACTCCATGAAAGCAGTATTATTTAGCTGTGATCTTCTGTAAGGTTGATTTACTTTACGAGATGGGCTGTTCAACCTCAAACATTTAATTAGTTAATTATTTTTTAATGATTAGGACAAGTAATAAAAGCATGGGACATCGGTGTGGCGACGATGAAGAAGGGAGAGGTTTGCGTGCTGACCTGCGCCCCAGAATACGCTTACGGAGCTACCGGCAGCCCACCCAAAATACCGCCCAACTCTACCTTGCAGTTTGAAGTAGGTTTTAATATATATTTTTTTAAAACGCTTTTCACTCAAGTGTCGGCCTCCAGTAGAATTTTCCTGTGTGTGATTTTATTTATTTGTTTTTATGATAAACTGCATGTTTTTAACAGGTTGAAATGATAGATTGGAAAGTTGAAGACCTGAGTCCCAACAAGAACAAAGGTATTCTTAGACATATCATCGAACAGGGCACCGGCTCCGACAGCCCCAACGACGGTGCTCAAGTCACGGGTGAGTTGTTTACTTACGTTTAATAAAAAATCTAAATATCGTTAATATACTTAATTTTTTCTCTTTACTTATAATCAACGATGTAACATGTTCGATGTACAATTTTCTGCATATTAGAAACAGTAGCGAAAACATGTAACCAAATCCTTCCTACTTAAGAGCCATTTCACAATTTTACGCTCTGCAAGTTTAGGTAAATTTGGTCGCATCGCGCGAGTCGTACGAGCCGCGCGATCTTTGTGCTAGTACGTATAGTGTGACAACCAAAAGACCATCGTGATCATTTTCTGATGTATAATAAAAATTATAACTATGGTATAAAATGTTTTTTACATAATTAATTTGTTAAAAATTTCAAGTATGTTATATAACAACAGTCAATAAATTTAAAATAAAATTAAAAAAATCAATTTTATGAAACAATTTTTTTAAATTGATTTAGTTTTTTCAGTTTACGAATGAATCTAATATTTACGATATGAATAAAAAAGCATTTAATGACATCGACACCGACAAACATATTAATTAACAAATAACAAGACAAACAGATTGAAATGCCTATTTGTATTGATAGTGTGAGAAAAGAAAATTAAATTATACATTTGTTTACAGAAATTATCATTATATTATTTTACAGTCATTTTCGTAATATGTTTATTTTATTTATATTTTATTATGAAAGTATCAAATGCGTTTTATCCGCTATAACAACAGGCGCTTGGCGCGTGTGAGCGAAAGAGACGGCTGCGCAGAATTTGGCGTGGACCTTACCTCTAAGAGCGCTAGCGCTCGACTGATTTACCGGGCTTGATGCGTGGTAATATATACTATATTTTTATTATTTAATATAAAATGTATTAAAAATAATTACATCTTTTAATTATTTTTTTTTGTATTCCTTAACGATGTAAGTTTACTTTGATGAAGATAGTTCGCTAAAATTTCTTAGTTTTCTAAGAGAAATATCGCTTTTAAAATTGTACTTATTTGGAAAATATTCGTAACTTTAAATTTTTTTTATCGTTTAATAGAGATACAAATGGAATAAAAATCTATGATAGTGGACAACAAAATTATATTCCACATATTATGATATTTTTTTTAAAATGGTTTCAACGTAGAGGTTATTGAAAAGTAGGACTTCAAAGTATACATTGCGACCGTTTACCCAGGGAGGAGGCTGATGAAAAGGTTAATAATTTTATACACATAATATAAATCAAAATTCTGATCTGACTATGGACTACAACAAAGGTTGCTCTATTATATTTCAAGAATATAAATTACATTATTGCATCCAACACTGAGATTAACGACGTCAAAATATTACAATTTCGCGGATTGTTACCGATTTTTGTGAAATGGCTCTTAAGTACCTTCAGCGGATCTGAAGATTTATGTGGTGTTTTAAACAAATTTGAACATGACAATCGCGTCAATAAAGCTTTTAATAGTAAACAACTGAGAAATTATGACACAAAGATCTAGTCACTTGGCGGTATTAACACGTTTTTTTAACCGACTTCAAAAAAAGGAGGAGGTTACTCAATTCGACCTATATGTTTTTTTTTTAATGTATGTTCGGGGATAAATCCGTCGTTTATGGGCCGATTTCGATAATTCTTTTTTTGTTGAAATGGAGATATCCCTAGTTTGGTACCATGATAAGGAAACCAGGATCTGATGATTGGATCCCAGAGAAATCAAGGGAAACTCTCGAAAATCCGCATAACTTTTTACTCGGTGTACTGATTTCGATGATTTTTAATTTAATCGAAAGCCGATGTTTATCATGTGGTCACATTTAAATTTCATCAAGATCTGATTACAACATTTTGGAGTAATCTTTGATAATGCATATTTACTTGACTTTTTTTTGTCTACCTACGTTGTATTACTTGTCGATATAATTGAAGTCGGTTTTTCGTCGTTTGCCTGCAAACACAATTATGTTTAATTTAGAGCACTTGAGAGCCACCTGGGTGCGGACTAACAACTTGATAGTACAATTAACAAAAGTAATTGTTCGTAACAATATCCATCTTAATATATGTAAATTACATGTCACGTTGTTTGTCCGCGATGGACTCCTAAACTACTTAACCGATTTTAATCAAATTTGCACACCGTGTGTAGTTTAGTCCAACTTGAAAGATAGGCTATATTTTATTTCGATATAAATAAGTATTATATTCACAAAAAAATAAGGTATAATAATAGGGAAAAAATTATAAAATATATAAAAATGATGCTATTTTCCTTGGGCTGTAATTTGAGAACGATTTTGCCGATTTTTTTTTTTTTTTTTTATGTTTAAAGTTCCTCTAATAAGTTATAGGAGATTCTTACGTTGTCAAAATTTGCAATAAAAATTCATCAATAGACAAAGTCTTTCTATAGGTTAGTTAGTTTAATAGATGCTTGATTGCAGTCGGCCTCATTTACAAACAAGAACCATAAAATGGTCTATATATATCTATAAACATTTTACATGACCTATAATTGAATCTGTAACGTTTAACGCAACAGCTAGGTGCGATAACCACTGCGCCCATCAGTCACACATACTCTACTAAATAAGATGTCCCGATTTCAGGAGAAATTTGTTAAGTTAAAGAAAATGCGAAAAAAACAAAAGTATTTTGAATCTGTATAAATCAAGATATTTAATTAAAAAGTAAATATTAGTTATATAAAAAAACATGGCTCGGCCTTCTCTTTATATAATTTTAATTAATCTAATTGCGTCGCAACTCGCCGCGTACCGACACAATGTCGACATTTTGTTTATAAGGTTTCCTTTGTTACTTTCAGAGAATGCTGCCATTTTTGTAATGTGTACTTTTAAACAAACATTTTTTTCCTTTTTTTTTGAGGAAATAAATCACATTCGTTCGAGGATATAAGTTTTTCAATCGTAAAGCCACACAGGTCGAAGACGGGCAGCAGCGCCTTCGATGCGACAAAGCCAGCCCTGCGGTCACCAACCCGCCTGCCCAGCGTGGTGACTATGGGCAAAACACATGAGTTCACGCCATTTTTGGCGCGAACTTTTGGAGGCCTATGCCCAGCAGTGGACTGTATTAGGCTGAAGTGATGATAATGATGATGATGATGAAAGCCATTTAAAAATTCAATATAAATGTGTCCTTGAATTTTTTCAATTATTTTTATCGTTTTACTTACCGCCGCTCTTTGTCTGAAATCAAAAAGTTGATCTGTTTAGTTTAGTTTTTACCCAAGTAGTCACGCAGGACATATCAAATTCTTGAACCTTATATATCCCATCATAATTCTTTATAGTCCTTTTTTTTTAAATAAACTATTCAAAAAGGTTACAATAAAACGAAAATGTACAGATTTATTTTATGACCATAGACCTGGTCACGGTATTACATGGTACTGAACTCGAATAATAATTGTTAATAATCCCTTTCAAGTGGAACTGCAAGGCAAGCTTCAAGACGGGAAAGTATTCGACACACGCACAGTATCGTTTACCCTCGGTGAAGGAAGCGAGAACAACATTTGCGAAGGCATCGAAAGAGCCCTGGAGAAGTTCACCCTAGGAGAAAAATCAAGATTAACCTTGCAACCTAAATATGCCTATAAATCTGAGGGGAACAGTGAAATGGGTATACCTCCCAATTCGGTTGTGGAGTATACAGTAAAGTTGGTCAACTTCGAGAAGGCCAAGGAGTCTTGGGCAATGGACGGGTCAGAGAAGTTACAGCAGGCGCAGATAATGAAGGAAAAGGGAACTAGTTATTTCAAGTCCAATAAATTTCAGCTCGCGATCAAGAAATATAAGAAGGTTGTGTCGCTGTTGGAAGGTTAGCTTATTTATTTTACTTATTAAATACACAATAATTTATATTGTTTGAACGCTAACGGCCATTTTCAATTATTTAGCTATCTTTAAATTCACTTACTTACAAAAAGACATACAATTTTGATGTAAACTCTATACAAATTGTGTCAAAAATATAACGTTAGTAGATAAAACCAGAAATAGTAAGATTATAAATAAAGCAAAGTTTAAATACTCTGATATTGGCAAATCCGCGAGGGAGCCATTTCAAGAATAAGAATAGTAAGATTATTGAAAATGGTCATAAAGAACCTTTAAAAAAAACAAATGAGTGCCAGGATTTCATTACAATTGAAGAGACTACAGTATTGATTATTTTAATTCTTTCCAAAGGAATACGTACTAAACACATGGTATTAAATGTAACACGTTAATACGTCGTGACGTGAGAGTATTTATTTCAACAGATTAATTACAATTTTACACACAATATTAATTACAAATATATAGAAATTGCACTTCCCACAGCTCATTCAATCTCGCGGGATTGAAATATGGGATTGATCATATTGAAATATTTAGCACTAACTTTTGAACTTACGAGATCCACTTTTTATATGGGCGAGATCCCGCTAGTCAATAAGAGGAACAGGATACCCAGAAATTGCGGGATTGTAATCCCTACTAAAATACAACTATTTGTTTTACAGATCTGCCTGAAGACGCAAGTGAAACAGAGGATATCAAAGACCAAGCAAAACAACTGCTCATCTCTGCGCATCTCAATCTCTCTCTCGTTTACCTAAAAGTATCTCCCGCTCATCACTATGAAGCAAAAGATCACTCTTCCAAAGCTCTTAAGTTTGAACCGCAGAATGTTAAAGGTCTTTTCAGACTGGGACAAGCGTTGTTAGGTCTCGGAGAGGCCGAACAAGCCTTGCAAAACTTCCAGAAAGTTGTGGAACTGGAACCACAGAATAAGGTGTGTTATTATAATATAAATTAAGTCTAGCAGAAGTTATATGTTGTCGTATTAAAGACTAATTAAAAATTGTGAAATAGCAAACAATTTATTTGGTACAGATCTTGTTTCATGGTTGTCTCCACTATCTCGGAAGCTTGTACAATGTATTCTTTAACAGAATTCATTTTATATTAAAAAAATCTTGCACAAGTAATTTTTGATTTTTAAGTAATACTTAAAAATTAGTAAGTTTTCAATTATATACCTCAAGTTTGAACTTATGCCATGGATACTTACTAGCTATGTATATATAATAGTGTAAGATATAAAGAAAATAAATAAAAAAACTAAAATAATAAAATGAATAAAGACAGTAATATATTGCCCTACAGGCAGCAGCGAACCAAGTGATCGTGTGCAAGAACACGCTCGTCCAGCAAAAGAAGCGCGAACAGCAGCTGTACGCTAACATGTTCGACAAGTTTGCGATTCGCGACACACAGGTAAGATAAACGTTACGCTCGCTTCGGTCTGTAATATGGCCCACTGCTGCATAGGCCTCTTTTCCCATGTAGGAGAAGGATCAGAGCTTAATCCACCACGCTGCTCCAATGCGGGTTGGCAGATGTTATGAACGTTACGAACATTACCAAACTCTCAGTTGACTAAAGAGGTTACTTTACTATTATGTCGCTTAAAAGTTCTAAGATTCCTAAATATGATTGGATTTTACATGTAAGACTTGTGTAATGGGTTCTGTACCTCTTAGTTTTCAGATGTTTGTTTCAATTCAGGAAAACATTTTCCGTAAAAGTAGGCGTGGAGATCTGAATGTTTGGCACTATTGTATAGTACACGGAAGTGACGTCTACATCAATGAGTGTAGAAAGGGGCAGGAGGGACTTCTGGTGTCTGAAAAGTGTAAAATGGAGCTGACAGAAGTGTTAATTATAACAATCCTCAAGGCCCGTACCAACGCAGGATCTCAGGCCTGTCAGAATGATCCACACACTAGTTAATTAAAAATAATTTCATTTAAACTTAACAATACTTCAATCTAATACTACTATTTTTAGGTGGAGAAACAAAAAGCCAAAGCAGAAATTGACGTCATCGGAGAGAAAGTAGGAGAATGGGGGATGGGAGAGGGGGAATGGACAGACGAACAGAGAGACAGAAAACCAACAGAGTTTGAAAAGGAGAACCCCAACATACTCATGTTGGACAAGGACGGACAGTTTGAGAACATGTAAATGTGAAAATAGGTTTGAGAAGATATGAGTCGACAGTCTACTGGAGTTTGTAATGTGAAAACTGCATTTATCTAACACGTGTATAGGATGGAGATATTTTTACTGTCAATTATAATTTTAATGAACTATGTAATATTTTTTAAATTAATCAAATTTTGTTTTTTTTTTTTTTACATATTTTTTAAGTTACGGAATTTATTGGTGTTTTCATACAGTTACTATAGTTCTGTAATGAATTTTCGAGTATTTGATGAATTGTATTTAATCAACAAATTTGTTGAGATGGCTTTACTATGAAATGAATAAAACCTTTGAAAAAGGTTTTACACAAGAAAAATCAAATAAAGTACTATTCGTTCAATCATAAATGAATTTGTGCAGTTTTCACAATATTAACTAAATTTTGTTGTCAAATGTATTATCTTTTATAAAATGAAGTCCAAAATACATTTACATATTGAAAACGCAAATCCTGTTTGATCATAACCTCACGAAAAAAAAAAAAATTAGATCTACGCACCAAAATGTACTTTAATTTGTATCTACAACATTTATAGTTTATATAATATCGCTGGATGGCTAGAACTAAGTTTTTAAGTTTTAGTCGACACGGAACGTTTTTACTTTACCGTGAGAGTGGTGTTTGGTACACCTACGAAATATCGGGAGTTTCAAAATGATAATCAAAGTTATGTATCACTAAAAACGTATATATTGTGTCATAAAAAGGTGAATTTCAGTTATTTTATTTATTTCAGGAACCATGAGCGTAAATATTCATTACAATATTTCTAGAAAAATATATATTTTTTTTTTACAACCAATACATACTACAAAGTACTGGTATAAATAACAATTAACACTATATAAATTTAGAAAAAAAAGTGTCAACACTTTGTTATCATTCAAAAAAAGGGTAAGTAAATAATCTGTGGCTTTGAAACTGTCAATTGAATTTTGTTATTCGGGAACACGGAATTTATCATGAAAATGAAACCACATATTGTTTTCTAAAGTTTCATATTTAACTCATTATAATGAAACAACTTCGTATTTAGCATACTTAAGAAGATATATCTGACTTAACACACCGTCGCTACACTAAATCCGCAATCTGTAAGCGTAGTCTAGATAAAGCTCGCCATTATATTAGATTTGATAAACCACAGGTCCTGTTTTGCGAGGATACCGATTCCAACTAAGGATGATCCGTAAGGCTATTGAAATAAAAAATGAATCCAAATTTCAATAGAGAAGATGGCTGGCCATTACCACCTGCTTGGGACTCTATTGTTAAAAATTATAAATAAAAAAAACGAGCTTAATATGCCACAGATTAAAGGCTCAGCACTTTCTGTGTAAAGAGGACTAATTTAAATATAGGTGTATCATAGGGTAGTGTAGCGACATCTATCGCGCAAAATACTAACTACGTAATTAGAGAAAAGTCGGAGGATCCTCCCTTTGCGATGGCGAACAAGGAACAACACCTTGTTCCTCGCTTCAGCCTGTAATATCCCACTATTGGGCATAGGCCTCTTTTCCCATGTAGGAGAAGGATCAGAGCTTAATCCGCCACGCTGCTCCAATGCGGGTTGGCGGATATATTCCCTACTACGTTACACCTTGTTCCTCGCAACCCCCCAAAGTAGTTTCGAATAACTTTGTAACGCAAGGCCGTCTGACACCTGTCCTACCGTGACTATGATTGCTGTAAAGTATCCGAAACGTCGGGCATCTAAAATACCTACATAATAAACCGTGTTAAAATCCGAAAAAGTTGTTTCATTATAATGAAACCACAGACAGAAATACAAACACAAAAGTTTTAAGTGCAATAAAGAATATACATATATATATAGATTTTTTTTTAATGATTATTTTGATTAGAAATATATTCTGTCGGTTCCTGAATTCAAATGTAGTACATATTTTACCTGAATCTTTAATTCTTTACATACCTATTAAGCTTAAGCAGTTGTAGATTATAAGCCTTTGTGTTGTAAAATATTCTCTACTTACGATTGGGATTTGAAACCATATTTATGTACGCAATATGTATCCTATTCCTTTCACGATGTGTGATTTATGTATATAAGTATGTACAACAGTTTCTCTTTGTGGTACAATGAATTTACTAATAAACTGTTACAACTATTCATTCGTTTTATTTTGTTTTGTCCTTACCGTGGCAGTATCTAAAACTCGTGCGGACTACTCATGGATTCCCACTGGGGACGTACCTCGACCTTACAGAAGATCACTGCTAAATAAAACTTTCAAACAGTGTTGTGTTCCTGTGGTGAGTAAGGTAACCAGAGTTCCCGGGGGATATTAGGGGTTGCAGGCGTTTATAGGCTACGATAATCGCTTACATCAGGTGAGCCTTACGCTTGTTTGCCGACCTAGTGACATAAAAAAATGAAAAGTGAGAGCGCTGTACAGGCTCCAAAAGATGGCGTTTGAGACAGGATTATAAAATTAAGAGACTAAAAGCAGGCTAAACATTTTTTTTTTCTATTTTTATTTTATTCAGGCTAATTGATTAATTTTAGATACATAGAGCAACAAATATCCATGTCGCAGATAAACAACAAAAGACCGTTGAGTTTGTTTCACACTAAAATTGTTCTAGTTCAAACATACTAGTGGTAGTTGTAATAAAACCAAAAATTACATTCAAAATAGGATTTAATTTTAGAATCTTTTATTAGACATTTCCTTATTTACAAACTGTCAATAAATACGATACATTGACATTTTGTACAGTCTAAATTTAGTCGATTTTTTTTTTATATTTACAAGAATAGATAAAAATATAATATAAGCAAGAAGTTTTATCTAGCTAACGAAGAGCAAAAATACATTGTTTTGCAGCCGATTTATTACTTTAAATGCGACAGCTACCCCCCAACACTACTGAGGCAGGGTACATTCTTTAATATAAGTTAGATTTAATTTAATTTTATTAGATAATATATACATTTATAATGTCGCCCTTTGATATTATATAAATAAACTTATATAAAACTATTATAATATAAATACATAAACTTAAATAGAGTTTAGATTTATAATCTAATGTCTAAAGTTTATAATTAATTTGCTACTAACAAAATAGTCCATATTATTAATCTATGAAACAATACAAGAATAAATTAACTAGAACTAAATAATTCTTAGGTTAAAAGTAGAACTTAAGTTTTTTATTTATTTTATTTATAAAAATACAACGACATACGAGTATATAAAGAAAAATATAAAAATCCTAAGATTACACATGAAAAACCTTTAACAATTCTCAGTAGTGGAAAATTGAAATGTTATCATTAAGAAAAAATACAATGGGTACAAATAGTTTTAAAATTTTCATCACTATAAATTTCAATTGTATACCGACAAAAATTATTTTATTTACACAATTACCTTTAAATTTCTAAAAAGATCTTTTCATACATACTACGTACTAACATATTTTTGACTTTTTTTAAAATAAACGTCAACTTAGGCGAAAAAGCATCGAACACGTCCATAAATCAACCGTACGCAACGGCACAACTGAAAGCCATAAAACCAATCAATCAATCACGTCCATAAATATACAAATTAATAATTAATTTTTACTATAACCTAGACCACGCGTTGGCGCAACGTTTACAGGACTGGTCTACGGCTGTTGCGCTGACGGTTGCGGGTTCGATCCCTGCACATGACAAACATTTGTATTGGCCATACAGATGTTTGCTGTGGTCTGGGTGTTTGTGCACTCCTTGTAGGTCTCCCGACCGTGCCTCGGAGAGCACATTAAGCAGTAGGTCCCAGTTAAGTAGACCTGATGGCGATCGTTACTCATAGTAATGATGATCATGGGAATATACCTGCAAACCCGCTTTAGAGCAGGATGGTGGATTAAGCTTTAATTTTTCTCCTACATGGGGAAAGAGGCCTATGCCCACCAAGAGGACATTACAGGCTGAAGCGTATAACCTTAAATCAACTGTAAAAATAGACAACAAAATAAAAAAAAAATTAATCTTCTAACAACATTTTCGTTTAAAGAAGAACTCAATAACACGATTGCAAACACAAAAGACCTAAAACTTTAAAAGGAATAAACAAGGATCTAGGCTCGATAAGTTTCCTCTACCTTTATACAGACTCTGCCCCAATAGGATACGAGAGTCCGAAACGAAGGTAGCGGAGACAGTAAATAGGTTTAGAGAGTTCAACAGAAAAAAAGATAAAACCCTTCCTACCATCTTTGGGATTAATATAGAACAGTTGCGTTGGAGCAATGAAAAAGAGGGATTCCCCTTCAATGAAATTACTAGCAACTTGCACCTTGGTGAATTTTACCGTATGCTAAGAGTTTACTATACATCAAACTCTTACTATACATCGAATATTATAATTGATAATATAATAAATCACGTGATGGAAAGAATGATGTCTCAAAAGTCAGATGTCCTAACCAAGGGCCGACAGACCTGGGACCCTTATTTTACAGCGTAGTGTTCCTAGTTCAGTGGCATACAATAGAACTCTTAAGTTATTCAAAGACAATTTGGGGGTAACTTGGTCAAATAATTTGGAGTAGATCCAATGTTTTTCTAGACGTACGTCCATTTCGAGGCTTAGAATTATCTCACTTCAAAAGACCAGTTCTAGGAAGAGAGAGTATAACAGTGCAAAGAAGCAATATCATGAGGTGGAATCGAGACTACTAATATGCCTTCGGTCAAATGTGTGATTCATAATGGCGAATGTGGACGGGTTTATGTACTCATTCCATTTCGTTGCGATTTGGGTAGCTTGGAAGGGGATCCCGAGCTCATTCCTGCGATCCTCTTCTCGTCGCCGCCGGTGGAAACCGTAGAGCCCGGGACGTGCTTTGCAAGCTGGTGAGCTCAGCGAGGTCAGCTCTCAATTACGTCCCTCCACGAAGGGTTACACTCTTTTGAAACCTCACGTTTACTTAAGTTTGTTTATCAATGGACGACCCCTTGTAATGTTGTACGCACATAATTCATATAAAAAAACTTGTGTAGGTTAAGTTCTCAACCGTTAATAAGTTTTATTACCACCGGGTTAAATTTATTTTAAATTTATTTATTATATATTTTTTAATATTAAAATAACTATTAATTTAAGAATTTTTAATTCAAAAATGTATTATTTCCACATATACTTATGTAGACCCAGAGACAAAAATTAATAATTGTGACCCTACCATAGACAATAATTAATGCATTTTTTATATGACAGTAGAATAGCCTTGCGAAGTTTATATCACTGAAAAGAAAAGAGATATATATATCATTTTGATCTTAGGATATATATCACTCATTTAGCTCTTCAGCTCATTCAGCTCAGTGAAATAATTTTATAATGCAACCAAAATGCAACCTTATGTTGTCGTAAAAAAATACTTTTTCATTTGTTCAAAGCAAGACGATCAAGTGAAATATGAATCGAAAAGATACAGAGCCATAGCTAACTATCTCTCTCTTTCGCATGATAAACGCCATCGTCCGATCGAGGGGCTCACTAGCTCAGTCTCGTTTACTCCCGCTCAGTACGTCAGTCTCTCGAAAATGAATCATAAGCCTAGTGAGCTGGAGATATATTTGAAACGCAAGTGAGCTGGTGAGAGACTAGCTCACTTGAAAAGATATGTTTCATTTGTATCACTCACTCATGAGTTACCAAAGTCTACAGTTGAACCTATAAATACATAAAGGATGTATTGTACACGTAACGCGTTAGCCTGTTACATCCTACTACTTAGCCTCTTTCTCCGTGTAGAAGGATTAGAGCTTAATCCATCACGCTGCTCCACTGCGGCTTGGCGGATATGTTCTCTATATAGTAACAATCGCTATCAGGTAATTATGATAACAACCGGGACCGACAGCTTGACGTGCTCTCAGAGACACGGTGGGGAGACTCACAAGGACAGATGTCCATCCTGAGCGATTTAAAGCTACAAGCACCACTAATTTGAAAAAATATTGAATATGGCAATGACGAACAAATGTTTATATGTATACATACGATTGTTGTGTGGGTGTTTATAATGTTTATGGTTTCTAACGTAAGATAACACTCCACTGTTGGTCTTTTAAAAGTCGCCATTATTATTTATTTACATACAAACACATATCTTTGTGCAAATAAACTAATATTTGACAGTAACTTTTCACACACGCACGCGCACACCCACGCACATACACACACACATTAGTAGTTTGTCACATAGCGCGCGAATATCATTTTCATCACTTACATATATTTTGTTTTCAAAACCTATTAATCTATTACAATGATATTTCAGAACTTGCTAAGACATCAATACATTATTTTAATCAAAAAAGCGATTGGCATTAAGTACTGACTTCATTTCTATTTGCCTAATAGCTTCAAAGTATAATTTTAGTACTTCATTCAACAGTTATGTCCTATTTCCAAAGAGCAATATTTGACTTCTTATCCTTCTAATTTCGTTATACGTCTATGATAATGATATTTAAAGCATTTTTATAAATAACTTCATCGAAAATATATAAAAGTGAGTCACTACGTTATTACATACATGTCACTTCACTCGCTATTCTGTTAAATTACTAACAGCTTAGCACAAAAGTTGCCAAATCGATATTAGAGCGAGCAACTTCTGACATCCTATGTCAATCTTTAAAATGGAAAGTGACACAAGAATGCTTCTAGTCGAGTGCTAGTTAACATCTGCTGGGTAGGTTGCCTAGGTGGGTGTGAGCTAGGCGTCCTCATCGGAGGCGTCGGGCAGGGCTGCGGGGCAGGAGTCCTGCAGGCCCTTGAAGCCGCCCAGCACCTCGAAGTGCATGTGGAGGGACTGCGGAGCCCCGGGCTGCGAGTGGAGGTACCGGCTCACCTGGCGGGACGTTTATTTATCTATTTGCAGACATACCAACAACATAAAGGATACTTTTACGGGGGGCAGCGGATACTTTAGCCCATGAACGCCTGGAATACCAGCTAATAACACAGCACACTTTCAGAAGCTGTGGCCACCTTACTCGCCCCAGAAAAAAAAGTTCTGTAAAATTGATGTTCATCCACAGTTGGGCTTCTCCAGACTTTGAGCAAGATTTTTTTATACTGTTAGATCAGCAAACAAGCGTACGGGTCACCTGTTGGTAAACGATTATCGTAGCTTATAGACACCTGCAACATCGAAAAAGCGTTGCCGACCCTCTCCAGGAACTCCACCACCTACGTCTACTGACCACAGGAATACAACACTGCTTGAAAGCAGTATTATTAAGCTGCGATCATTTGTAAGAGTAGCGGTACTCCCCAATCTAGCTGCTCCAGATTTTAAGCAGGATATTTCCTGCTGTGCACAGCCTCAGTTAAATTTAAATAAAGGTATATTTACCTTTGCTCCTAACTTCTTCAGCAGCCCGGTGAAGGTCTTCTCCTCTCGACCTATCCAGGGCCGGCTTTCGTCTTGCACTTGATATGGGCTCACGTGGATAAACACGTTCACATCTGGAAAGTAAACAGTATATATTGATTGATGGAACTTGAAATTTCCTAATGCTGAGGATAGGCTTTTTAACCGACTTCCAAAAAAGGAGGAGGTTCTCAATTCGACTGTATATATGTATATTTTTTTCTATGTATGTTACATCAGAACTTTTGTCCGTGTGGACCGATTTCGACAATTTTTTTTTTTAATCGAAAGGTGGTGTGTGTCAATTGGTCCCATTTAAATTTATTTGAGATCTAACAACTACTTTTCGAGTTATATCTAATAATGCGTTTTTACTTGACGCTTTTTTCGTCGACCTACGTTGTATTATACCGCATAACTTTCTACTGGATGTACTGATTTTGATAATTCTTTTTTTGTTAGAAAGAGGATATCCCTAGTTTGGTACCATGATAAGAAAACCAGGATCTGATGATGAGATCCTAGAGAAATCGAGGGAAACTCTCGAAAATCCGCATAACTTTCTACTGGATGTACCGATTTTGATAATTCTTTTTTGTTGGAAAGGAGATATCCCTAGTTTAGTACCATGATAAGGAAACCAGGATCTGATGATGGGATCCCAGAGAAATCGAGGGAAACTCTTGAAAATCCGCAATAACTTTTTACTGGGTGTACCGATTTTAATAATTTTTAATTAAATCGAAAGCTGATGTTTGTCATGTGGTCACATATAAATTTTATTGAGATCTGATAACTACTTTTTGAGTAATCTTTGATAACGCGTAGTTACTTGACTATTTTTTCGACGATCTACGTTGTATACTCGTCGATGTAATTGAAGTCGGTTTTTTTTCGTTTGCGAGCAAACACAATTATTTCCATATAAAATAAACTTAGTTAACTACACTACTCCACTTCAGGTTAAAATAGAGTCCGTACAACTATTTCTTATGTTTACAACTGGGAACCACAGCTTTACGCACTCTCTGAGGCGCAGAGGGCCATAAGGAAATCATCCTGACCAAAACGGTTGGTAATATTATGTAAATCAGATGTACATAAGAAATAAAAGTGTTATTGAAGCTTGAAGATCAACCTGATCACAGACCTAGGCGAGTAAGAGTCTCCAGTAGGCTGCGCGACGTAATCCAAGTGTTCTTGCCGCCCGCGTGGCCACCATCTAGCCACACCATGCTCTGAACCCGCGCTATAAACCTGCACGGAGGACATCTATCATAACTCCTTCAACATATTTCTATACCGCTAGGACGGCAAATAAGAATATGTTCATCTGATGGTAACCGGACCGACCGTTGACCGTTGTTTATGGACGCCTACAACACCCGGTGCATTGTAATCTCATTACCACCCCTAACCCTGAACCTCAAGAGTTCTGACTATCTTATTAAAACACATCTTTTGTTAAAAATTTACACATAGTAATACCTAGATGGCGTTACTTGAAAAATTTTACAATTTTGTCATCTAATAATAATAATAATAATAATAAACCACTTTATTGCAACTAAAGATAGTATACATAACAAACCTTAATTCTAGATACATATAGTGCAATGGGCGATCTTATCACTAAATAGCGATCTCTTCCAGATTACCCGACAGAAAAAAGCTAGCAGTGTAACGGGCTTGCGCAATAGTAATAAAGTTTAATCAAAATACATATATAAATTTCAACAGACATACATACATATATACATATGCAACTAAAATACAATAAATAAATAAATAAATCATTTAAGTTTATATATATTTATATACACACATTCATACATATACACAAACACGGGTACACAAATACATACATACATATACACACACATACATATATATACACACACAATATACACAAAACAAACGTATAAATACACATACATAAGCCAATGAATAAACGTACGCGATAGAGAGATGGGTACAAACAGTGAAAATAAGTATGCATAGACATGCTATTTAAGGCATAGTGAGGTAGAGATGCTTTACGCGGTTTTTAAAGACAGAGATAGAAGGAGACTGACGAATTACTGGTGGTAGCGCATTCCACAATTTAACAGCCTTTAACGTAAAAGATTTAGAATACGAACTCGAGTTATGAATTGGCACACTCAATTTGTTGTCGTTTTGAGAGCGAAGGCATAGATGAAGAGAAGGGTTGCCAAGAAAAGAAAATCGTTCTTTGAGGTATAGCGGTGAAGTAGGATAGAAAAGGGTTGTGTAGAGGAGAGACAGAATATGTAAGTTACGTCGATGTTTTATTGGCAGCCATCCAAGCCTTGAGCGATACTGTGATATGTGGTCAAACTTTTTTAAGCTGAATACATATCTTATACAGAGGTTTTGCAGGCGGTCGAGTTTATTAATCAGTTCCTCCGACAAGTCTGGATAGCATGCATCCGCATAGTCCAAGATTGGCATCATAAGACAGTTGACTAACGATATTTTAGTCTTAATAGGTAGGAAATTTTTCCATCTTTTCAGAGAATGAAAAGTTGCGAAAATTTTGCGACTAATTTCAGCAATTTGTGGACGCCAAGAAAGAGAGCTGTCTACAATAACACCTAGATTTTTTATCACGTTGGAGTAACATACCGCGGAGCCATCGAATATAACGTCAGGAAGGTTATAGCAAGCAATCTTTGCTAGTTGTTTGGAAGTACCTAAAATAGAGAACTGTGACTTGCCGGAATTTACAGACAATCCAAACGACCGACTCCAGTTGGTAATAGTGCTCAGGTTAGAATTTAGGGTGTTTATAGCTTCTACAATATTCTCAACAGGCGTTGTCAAATAAACTTGCAAGTCATCAGCGTAAAGATGAAAGGAGATGGTGAGAAGTTCAGTAACAGTGTTTATGAAGATAGAGAATAGTAGTGGAGAGAGCACGCTACCCTGGGGAACCCCAGCACTGAGACGGCAATACGAGGAATTGCGACCTCCGGCACAGATACGCTGTTGACGCCCGAACAGATAAGAATGAAACCATTCTATGACTTCAGCAGATACATTAATGGACTCTAAAATAGCTAGGAGTATATCGTAATCAACGGTGTTAAATGCATTGCTGAAATCCAGTAATGCTAGTATGGTTACTTGCTTGTTATCCATTCCAAACCGAATGTCGTCAAAAACCTTCGTAAGTGCCGTCACAGTACTATGGCCGGGTCGGAAACCGGACTGGAAAGGGCTCAAGACATTATGTTTAGTTAAAAACAAGGTAAGTTGGAAATGAATGATTCATCAGGATTTTAGATAAGAAAGGAAGTATAGATATAGGTCGATAGTGTGAGGGTACTGAAGGATTGGAGAGTTTAGGGATTGGTATGACATTAGCAAGACGCCAAACACTAGGGAAAGTCTTTGAAGTAAGAGAGAAGTTAAATATGTGACATATTACAGGCATAATCTCTTCCAATACCAACATAGCCATTTTTCTACTTATTCCGTCAGAGCCAATGGCATCAGATGAGATAGCTGATGCGTTCTTTTTAATGTCAGATGATGTTATTTGTTCAAATTTAAATGAAGGGTGATTGGGTTTGGTCCGGCCTTTGAGGAAAGAAACAGTTTGTGCTTTGTAAGGGTTGGGGATAGAAGAATTGGAAAAGTGGTTGTTGAGGACGTTCAGGTCTATATTAAGGGAAGTTTCATTTTTTGGAGCGTCCTAACCCAAGAGAATGAAGGAATCGCCACACCTCTGATGAGCTCTTTTTATCCACAGACAAATGTACATATTGTCTTTGAGCGTCCCTGCACATCTTATTGCATTTATTACGTAAACGCCTGTAATTATTGTGATTTAGTTCAGATGGCTTCAATTTGTATTTACCCTTTGCAGCATTACGTTTGGTCATTAATGCTCTGATATCCTCAGTGAGCCAGGGTGCTGGAAGATGTTTCAATTTTATAGGCCGCAAGGGAGCGTGTTTATCAAAAAGATTAATAAGATGGGAATTAAAGATGTTTAGTTTCTCATCAATAGAAGCAGCATTAAGAACAGCGTCCCAATCAATTGTGTTCAAATCGGTCGTAAAGTTGGAGTTGTTGAAATTTTTGAAAGAACGGCGCATAATGACTGTAGGCTTCATTTTAGGAGGTCGAATCTTATAGGATAAATAAACTAAATCATGGTATGAAAACGCTTCGGCTGAAAGTTGGCCGTGCAAGCAAACAAGGTCTAAAGAAGAGACGATCATGAGGTCAAGAAGTGAAGGAGAGCAGTTAGGGAAAAAATGCGTTGGATTAGTGTGGAGCAGAGAAAGGTTAGAGCTGGTGATTATATGCTTGAGTTGATTAGCACGTGAGTCATCTTTAACCAAGCAGGTGTTAAAATCGCCCATAATAATGGTGTGATCGGCATTAGGAACATAAGTTTCGAGCAAGCTTTCAAAAGTTTGGAAGTAGTTAATTTGGAGTGATGGAGAATAAAATACTCCTAAGAGTACTTTTAGCATCTATATTCTAAAATACCTTTCTCATAACAGGAACACAACACTACTTGATAGCAATATTATTTTGCTGTAATATTTTATAAAATCGAGGTACTTTTTCAGTCGGGTACCAAATTTTGAGCCAGATAAGATATACGCTAACACGTGATTATATTAAAGCAAAAGTAGTCTCGACGTCTTACCTCATCATGTGAGCGTCACCGGGTGTCAGAGTCTTAGTGTAATGAAACTCGTAGATGAGCTGATTCAGAACAACGCATCCTTTGCTGAACCCCACCAAAGTGAGGTTACTCTCATCCAAGGCCAGGTTTTCTCGCCACCACAGCGGGTCTGATTCTCTGAAAAACAAAAAAAAAATACAATAGAACTGATTATTGAGAACATTCTCAGTATATTTTAAAAATTATAAGTTTTAAAGCTTTTGCGGTCACTTAATGCTTTTACTTAGACGGGACTTTTAGACTTTAGTAACGTTGTAGACACCATAATATCACCCTTTCTATATCTCAAGTAAAAGTATTTAGTTACCAAGCATGTTCTAAGCTGTACTTTGATACACACAGTAGCTAACATTAATAGATCTGAGAATAATCATGACAAATTGACATAATCGCACAACATGTCTACACATAAACATAAATTACATAAAAACAGCCATTTAAAAATTAAAAAGTATGAGAAAGACACTTAGAACTTTTAAACGAAAAAAATAATCTTAAAACGATGAAATTTATTTAAAAATTTCAAACTATTGTAGACTAATTTATACATAGAAAGCGATAAACATGCAACGAAATTAAATATATATGTAATGAAAATATTTCCAATTTCAAAATTATCTAAACGTAAAAATTTAATCAATATTGATGACGTACCCAGCACGTTAAGCTAACATTGGGGTCAGGTATTAAAAACCTACCTTTTATAGATTAAAAAAAATATTAAGTATGTAATAATGCCAGTTGTAACCCATAATATAGTATATTATAATAAATTGTAGCACACCTTATTTGTAAGAATAAATTGTAATTTAATGTAAGTAAAAAAATAGGATTAAGGAAAAAAAAATACTAATAATAATAATAATAATAATAATGACAACAACAATTAAAGTAAGGCGCAAAATAATAAAAAAAACAATGTTTAAAAAAATCTGTCTTTTTGCATGTAAGATATCAATTAAGTTTAGCATATTTTTAGTCGGTGGACTCACGTCTGCATTAGGGATACTAAGATAGAATAATTAGTTTTCTTAATGTAAGCTGCAGTAGTGTACCAAGTTAACGATCACTAACAAAACTAAAAATCGGAATAACAAAAGCACGGGCACTATAAGCCTGTGGACATAACTTTATATATATATATATATATATAAATATATATATATAAATATATATAAACCATAATATAGAGGGCGCTGTGCGACAGACCCAAGAGTGGATATTTATACAGACGCCGTTCTCCATTCTAGATGAGATTGGTGAAATCATCTGTGCCATCTTGGCACAAGACTGGCAAAGGAATGAATGAACGAATCAGACGCGTGTCCACAGACCCAAAAAGTTCGCGAGTGGATATTGAATTTACGATAGTTAAAAAAAATTAGATGTAGTCTGTAATTGACACTAGATAGGTATATAGAGCAAACTATCAGTATATCCGGGCTATTATGGTTGTAAATTTTTGGATACTGAAACGATTATTTGAATTATAGCGGTTATGGATATTATAAATACGTAATCATTAATTTTATTCATTCATACGTGTTATAATAATTTATGTAAATTATTTTAATAATTGCATTTACTCAATTTGATAATACAATTACAATACAATTTAGATCGAAATATTATGAGTTAATGATAGAAAAAAGTCGTTCCCTATGCTATTACTCACGTGAGTGAGTTCAGCTTTTGTGTTGGTTTGACTGAGAAAACAAAAAAAACAATATATATTATTTAGACCCCAGCTTTTTATTATTTATTATTATTATCTTTTTTTGTTTCAATGGGGTTTATATGTATTTTATTTCAGAGTTCCGTAACACCCTAGTTCCCTAGAGCACATCTATCACCCCTCCCCATGTTGTAGTAACGGCTGGGCACGCGTGGAATTGAACCTACTCACGACGTGTGGTCGAGAGCGCCGCCCCGCGAACCCGCTCGCCGCAGCCTCTGCACACACAACACACCGCCCTGTACCCGATTGTACCCATTGTTTACAGCTCATGTATCCGATTGTACCCATTGTTTACAGCTCATGTACGGGAATGTACCCTAAATCACTGTTTTCACTTATCTAAAACAGGCACATTCGTGGTACCCTATACGTAGAAGTGCCTGTTGGCTGTTTTACCTTAATAACTAATGTGCTTGAATATACCCTGTAGTTTTTTTTTTTTGTGAATCAGTATACTTAAGTTTTTCTTCTCAGAAACATTCTTAATGGAAAACATCGGTGTTCAATTATTTGATAGATTTTTTTAGAACATTAATTTAACAAAACTATTTTAAGTATCTCAAACAGCAAATATCATTTGCCTAATAGCTCCTTCGTTAGCAGTAAAACAGCTGACAAAATTATTGAATTTTCGATATCTCTCGAGACATCCCGCGATCTCAATTACTTTCCTGCTCATAAATATTATAGCGCATTTATTTAATCTATTATACATAGTCTGGCCATAAATACTGTTATAATTAAAAATAAACAAAATATTACTTTTGAATTTGGAATCTGTCATTTTTATATGTGTCAACACTAGCGCTGTCATACGCAATTAGAAAGGAATTTATAAACAACAGATGCAACGATCGCGCCACCTAGCACATCGCTCGATAGTCATCTACCCTCATTTATTATATTACTCGAGTTATTCTGACGTGTACGAAACGAACGGTGCAACCGCCGCTAATGCAGTCTTGGCTCTGGCTTGGCACGATACACTTGTTGTATTTTGCTAGTAGCTTAACCTAGACTCGTTCAATAATTAATTTGTGCAAACGAATTAATTGTTATCTATTACGACTAATTTGGCTAGGTGAGGCGTATAACTCGAGCAGTGAAGGTGAGCGTTGATACGTATCTCAAAGGGGGCCTCCTTAAACCTACACCTGGGTCGCAAGTCCTAGGCACTGCTCTGAGTTACTCCCTCCGCCACACGATAGACTCGATCGGAATGCTGAAAAGCACGCACGCATCCACGTGTTCGATGGGCATTACAATTTTGTTATAATCTTTTTAAGTACTACCTACATAATATTGTAAAGAGTGTGAGTATAAACTACGCCCGCGCCCTGCAAATATAGAAAAGGAGCTTCCAATAGTCAAAAGACTACATATGATTGTTCATTGTGTTTTCTCATTTTCGCAACAATACATAGTAAAATATTTTGTTATATTAAAATGGAGTGGGGTGATAAAAATACAACCGAATCACTGTGATTGCATTACACAAAGTAGGTATGGGACCAAACACAATTTTTAAAACACTCCACATCCTTAGTAGTTCAATGAAAGCTCCTCTCTTTGTGACAGAAAAAGATCTGACCGTTCACGTAATGTTCGTACAAAAACGGCGATCAAAGCAGTAAGTGGAAGAATTCTAAGAAATCCTGCACGAAAGTAAAAGATTTCATCTCGGAAGATGAAGATAGCACCTAGAACCATGTCGCGTATTTTAAAAGATGACTTAGAACTTGCAGCCTATAAGAGACTCACTGGTCATTTCTTAACTAATAATTTAAAAAGAATAGGGTGCTAAAATCAAAACAACTACTTAAGTGGTACGCAAAGGGAGGTTACAGAAAAAAATTGTTTATGGATGAGAATTTTTTTTTTACAATTGAGCAATATTTAAGCAAACAAAATGACCGTATTTATACTCATAGCTCTAAGGAAGCTTCCCAATTAGTCAACAGAGTACAACGCGGGCATTATCCGACTTCAGAGATGGTTTGATGGGGTGTTAGCTATGAAGGAGTGACTGAGCCATATTTTTGTGAAAAAGGTATCAAACCATCGGCACAAGTTTATCAAGATACCATTCATAAGAAGGTAGTTAGGCCCCTTAACAATACAATGTTCTATAACCAAGAATGGTCCTTTCAGCAAGACTCAGCGCGGGGCTCGACCCACTCAACCAACGTACCGGACTTCATTTATACTAATATTATAAAGCTGAAGAGTTTGTCTGTTTGTTTGAACGCGCTAATCTCAGTAACTACTGGTCCGATTCCAAAAATTCTTATTGCGTTAGATAGCCCATTTATCAAGGAAGGTTATAGGCTATATATCATCACGCTAAGATCAAAAGGTGCGGAGCACCAATGAAGAATGTTTCGAAATCTTTCTTCTTCTTTTTTCCTTTTGAGAGCTTCCGCTGCGTGCGCTGTGAAAACAGTTAAAGTTTCGCACAAATCATGTATGGCAGAATTAATTATCTTCAAAAGTTCTAAAAGTCCGCGACAGCATCTATCTATCTTTTAAGGTTGGCTCACTTTTTTATGCTAACCAAGTTTGTTCTAAAATGATGCATTATTTGCGAAGATGTTTTTATAAACATGATATTAATCCTTATCTAAATAAATACGTTATTCATTAAAAGTATTTTATTTAAAACAAAACAGCCTTTTACATAATTCGATTTCAATGAGTATCTCAGGAGATATCGCAGTTTTAAAATAACATCGCAGCAAAATAATAATCAAGTATTGCGCGCGCCTCTGTTCCACGCGGACGAAGTCGCGCGCAGAAGCTAGTCAGAGCTAAAGACTGGCCCGATCTTAATCTGCTTGATTATGATTTATGGTCAATTTTAAAGAGTATGGTCTGCTCTAAATGCCATGATAATTTGGAGTCCCTAAAACAATCCATACGATTGGCAGTTAAGAATTATCCCATAGAAAGAGTGCGTGGTTCTATTGATAATTGGCCTCAACGTTTAAATGGCTGTATTACAGCCAATGGAGACCATTTCGAATAAGTTATATTTAAAGAATAGGTTATATTTATTATATTGGTTTTAATGTATTAAACTAACACACTGTAATAATAGTAATAAATGTTACGTGCAATAGAATTTTTTTTCTTTGTAACAATATTTAGGACAAGACTATGTATATAATAAATAATATTTTCAAAAGAATTTAATACTCACATGTAACTCTTCTATATCTATTTCTTCGGGCAATGATACTGAAGAAACTGCTTCCAACAGTTCAGGAGTTGGGAAAGTCTTCAACCTGTTTGTTACACCTTGGAGTAATCTAAAAAAAAAATATCTTTGTAATAATATATAACTGTCCTCCAGTTAAGCTTCCTATGTTTAAGTTACCTTATATATAAAATTCTCGGGTCACAATGTTAGTTGCAATACTCCTCCGAAACGGCTGGATCGATTTTTATGAAATTTTGTGTACATATCGGGTAGGACTGAGAATCGGACATCTATTTTTCATACCCATAAGTTATAAAGGGGGGGGGGGGGGGGATTAAAGAGGGTTAATAACATATATGGCAAAATAGTTTGCGGAGTCAGCTAGTCAAATATATATATATATATATATATATATATATATATATATATATATATATATATTTTTATGGAGTGTGGGCAAGCAAGAAAAACCCTGCTCAAAACCTCAACCTTGCAGAAGATCACAACTATATAATACTGCCCTCAAGTAGTATTGAGTAAAATAGCCAGAGCTCCTGGGGAGGGTCGGCGTAGAGTCAGCAACGCGCTTGCGATGTTTCTGGTGTTGTAGGCGTCTACAGGCTACAGTGACCGCTTACCATGATGTGAGCAGTACGCTTGTTTGGCACCCTAGTTGTATGGTAATTAATAATTGTGTTTGCTCGCAAACGAAAAAAAAAACAGTCTTCAATTACATCGACAAGGGGGCGTTCAAGTATTACGTAACGCAATTTGGGGGGAGGGGGGGTCTTGTAAAACGTTACGATGCGTTACAGGGGCGGGAGGGGGGTTTTAACAACGCTTTACGTAACACGTATTTTATTTAAATAAATAAAACTAGGGTATTAAAATCTCCCAAGTTGGCAATCCTTTTCGTTTATGGTTTACGAGGAATCCCCCGATTGTATTGTACGACATTTTTATTTTGCTCTCCCAAGTTGGTAACTCACGGGGAATCCCTCACTGAATTGTTACGTGTAAGTTTATTAGGACTTTGAGCCAATTTAATATATTTGAAACTTTAGTAAATGTTTATTATGTGCGATTATTTATTAAATAAATATATGAATAAATAAAATACGCATCTATTGCGAATTAGAAATCTAATGTTTTATTCATTAATTACTACCGCAAACGCGATTAGAACAATAACAAAAGTAATTTAGCGACTTTCCGGTAGTTTGTTCAAAAAAGTTGTGACATTTGGATAAAAATGGTCAGTTGAATGTTACGTAACGTTTATGAGGGGGGGGTACAGGAAAACGTTACTGCGCGTTACATGGGGGGAGGGGGGGTACAGGAAAACGTTACTGCGCGTTACATGGGGGGAGGGGGGGGGTACAGGAAAACGTTACTGCGCGTTACATGGGGGGAGGGGGGGGGGGTCAAAAATCTTCAAAATTTGCGTTACGTAATACTTGAACGCCCCCCAAGTAATAAAACGTAAGTAGACGTCAATCATGTTAACGTTGTTTAAAAATTAAAGCCGACAGTGGGCTGCATTGCTGTATTGTGTCTCAATGTATATCTATATATATAATTTTAATAATTAATTAATTTACAAAAACAAAAGCAATAATATATTTTTTAGTTGTTGATGCGGGTAGATCAAGCAATTATCTATAAAATGATATATAATTTATGTGAAGAAATTGTGTTTTTTTCTAAAAAAGGGAGAAAATCATCTTAACCTTAGCGTATATATATGATTAAGTACTCTTACAGACTAACAGACAAAAAGACTACTAGAGTGAAGATACCTTTCAAGGTGATGGAGCGCGCTGTGTGTGGGCGTGTGGTCGGGCACGCCCGCGTTGTTGCTGGGAACGAAGTTATCGTAGCAGCTGAAGCTTTTGTACTCTATCCTGGACCGAAACATTCCAACTTTTCATTCATTCATCCATTCAGGGAAATAAATGGCTTCAAAACCATTCGTTAACTCAGATCAATGTCTTCCATCAGTGTCATAGTTAAGAAACATGGAGAAGACACGATTAATAATTGCGAATGAGATAACAACATCAATAGACTTGGAACATCGTATGTTCATACTTCATTCTAACTAAAAAATTATGTAGGTAGTGGCGTAGCGGGTTAACAAAAACGTAGCTAAGATGTTCTAAGAGGAGATTGGGTAACAGAGAGAATTAATTTGTTTCAATATAAGTAGTTACTGCTACTGCTCCACAAATCGCCTTTGCCAAACTTCATAAATAGGGGTTTTTTTTTATAAAGAAGAAAATTCTCCACTTCCGTCGTATATAAAATACAAACTCCTTGCTATGAAATTCAGTGTAAACCTACTTATAACAGTTTACTTTATCTGCAGTAACTGGTTCGCAGACAGAACCAATTGTTTTCTGAACAAAGGAAGGTGGGCTGTAAAGGCTGTAAATCTCTACATACCTGGCTGGTCTTACGACCACTATGTGTTTGGTGGGGTAGTTGGTTGAGAGCAGGCGCGCTGTGTTCTCCAGGTTCCATTTTAAGTAGTTTCTATTATCTCGGTGAGCTTGCATCACTTCCGGATAATCCTATTTCGTAATGTAACACGTTATTCCCATTAAATTTATTTACAATTCATTATCAGGCCGTGGCAATACATAAAACACTAAGGAACTGTAACGAAAGGCGCGGTTAAGGTTGTAAAGCCAAAAGGACATAATTATTATTACTAACTTCACACACAACACTGCCTACGCCAATACATTAAGATCTCTAACAATCATTCAAGAGCACCTTTTTGATTAAAGAATTGAAGAAAAGATTTGAAAAAAAATAAGATGTTGAGTTCTATCTCACAGTCGGAATCTCAGCTACACTACTGCAAGACTATATTTCATTATGGTAATATCATAGCATGACGACGCGTTGGCACATCGGTCACATCAGTGGTATGTGGCTGTTGCGCTGGCGATGGCGGGTTCGATCCCCGCACATGACAAACTCTTGTATTGGCCATAAATATGTTTGCCGTGGTCTGGGTGTTTGTGCAGTCCTAGTTGGTTTAACCATCGTGCCTCGGAGAGCACGATAAACCATCGGTCCCGGTTGTTATCAAGTACACATGATAGCGATCGTTACTCATAGTAGGGAATATATCCGCCAACCCGCAATGCGGCAGCGTGGTGGATTAAGCTCTGATCCTTCTCCTACATGTGAAAAGAAGCCTATGCCCAGCACTGGGATATTACAGGCTGAAGCGATTTCAGTACTTCCAGAGATTAGCGCCTTTTAACTAACAGATTTTTTAGCTTTGTAAAATGTAATCTACACTAGTAGATTGGTCTTGGCACAGCAGGAAATATCCCACTCGTAATTTGGAGCAGCCTGTCTGGGGAAATTGAGGTACTTACCTCAATCTTAAAAAAGATAACAGTTAAATAAAGCTACTCACAAATAGTGTTGTGTTCTGTGAGTAAGGTGGCCATATTAGCTCCTATGGAGGTTCGGGGATAGTTTCGACAATAGGTTTGCAATGTTCTGGTGTTGCAGGCGTATACAGTAACCGTTTAACATTAGGTGGCTCGTACTCTTGTTTGAGACCTAATTGTATAAAATATATATACAGCATTAATGTGTGACTGTACCTGAACATCACCCCCAAAAAAGACGAGTGTCTCCGGAGATTGTAATGGCCTCATAGCGGGCATGAAGAGGATGTCGTTAGCACGACCCTCGTGGCCGCTCACACGTCGCAGACGGAGCGGCAACATCGCCGCGCTCACTCTCGACACATACCTTCAAAGTTACATGCCTTCAAAACTATATACCTTCCAAATAACATACCTTCAAAACTATATACCTACAAAATATACAAAATAAACATATAAATAATTGTGTTTGCTCATAAACGCGTTATCAAAGATTACTCAAAAAGTAATTATCAGATCTCGATAAATTTATATGTGACCACGTGATAAACATCAGCTTCCGATTAAATTAAAAATTATCAAAATCGGTACACCCAGTAAAAAGTCCTGATTTCCAGACATCAGATCCTGGTTTCCTTATCATGGTACCAAACTAGGAATATCCCCTTTCCAACAAAAAAAGAATTATCAAAATCGGTACATCCAGTATGCGGTATAATACAACGTAGGTCGACGAAAAAAGCGTCAAGTAAAAACGCATTAATAGATATAACTCGAAAAGTAGTTGTTAGATCTCAAATAAATTTAAATGGGACCAAATGACACACACCACCTTTCGATTAAAAGAAAATTTGTCGAAATCGCTCCACCCAGTCAAAAGTTCTGAAGTTACATTAAAAAAAAATACTGTCGCATTGAGAAGCTCCTCCTTTTTGGAAGTCGGTTAAATACAGTCCAACTCAACAGCCAAGATATAAATCTTGTTTCGGGGGTTGGGAATGTGTTTATAAATATCTCTTTTTATTAAACTTTCTATTTTGTATTCTATAGCAGCATTAACAAGATATTTTTAACTTAAAAAACCTTTTTTTTACTTTAGTATTTTTTTTTTTTAATTAATAACTATTTAGGATTACTGAAAGTTTAATATGCGTTAAAATATTACTGTGCAATATAGAAATAACTAAAAAAGTTTCATTATTAGATATTTAATTGTATATTCAGTAAGGACTTAAAGTAAGAACTAATATAATAAATTTTTGACTGTTCTATATTAGACCATTAAGCAATTGTATTAAAAAGGCACACAAAACTGTGATAAAAACATGGCTTCAATTTGTTGAAGAGTTTATTAAAATATTAAAAAAATAACATAGCTCTTACAATATAATAATTTTTAAAATATATTTACTAAAGAAATATAGCATAAAAATATCATAAAGTTATTCATACTTCCTTTTTCTGAACCTTTTCTCAATAAATCAGTAAAATATGAATTAAAAATTTATAACAGATAGCAAAACACAAATTGTAAATGTACTAAAAACCTTTCAATATAAATGCACTCAAACAAGAAAACACTCATTTAAAAATATGTGCACTTCTCACAACCGACATTATTCTTCATTAATACTACTAAAATTACATAAATCTATTTCCAAATTATTTAAATACCGAAAATATAACCTAATAATTAAAAATAACTCAAAAACTACTCATAAGATTTGCTCAAATTTAAATGGGACCACATGACATGCACCTTTCAAATATAAATAAAATATTTCGAAATCAGTACACATAAAAATGTTGGATTAAGAATCACCTCTTTTTGAAGTTGGTTACAAATATTAATAAATGGAATGACAGATTTTTTTTACATCATTTTATATTTCTCGTTTGTTTTTGGTGATAGTATTTAGTATCATTCATACAAACAGTTATTTTCAGAGTGATATCGTCCAGGCAGTTCTTCAGATCTTCTCTCAGCTCCCGCACTTTGAATCTCACATCTTCACACATTAAATTATAACACATTGCCACTAAACCCATACCAAGCAAAACATATATGAAATTTATAACGAGTTTCAAATGGGACCCTTCAGCTGAATCAGCTATATTCGCTCCAGGAACAAAATCACCAAAACCAATCTTACACAAACTAATCACACAAAAATATGTGGAGTCCAGGTAATTCCATTTCTCCCAGGCTCCAAACATGATTGTCCCCGTCAGGATGTAAAATGATATCACCCAAAGACAAGCAGTTGACGGGACAGTAATCTTCTTCTTAGCAGGCTGTATTTCTCCATCTTCAAGGAGTGGATCCTCTCGTCGACTGCACTCATGAGCAGTTATGTATAACCATTTGAACGTCTTTGCTAAAACTTTGCCCATATTGCAAAAATACAACACATAAATTGGAATTCCAAAACAAGCATATGCTATAGTTACTATTTTTCCCCATACGGTTTTAGGTACAACATTACCATAGCCGATCATCGTAAACACAGACAATGAGTACATAAGTGCCGCTGGGAACGACCATATGTCTTCTGAGGACCGACCGTTATATCCCAAGTGTATAGCTGATGTGACATTGTTTTGAAAGTCTTTCAATACTCTGTTGCTATTGGACATCCAAGCTGTGTAGTTTAGGATGTTGTATTTATTAGTTATGTTCCAAAGTTGTTCGACACAATTCTGCCTCCACTGGACCACATTCTCGAGCTGCTGATCGGGACTGTCCTTCTCAATGTGCATGAAACTCGCGGCGCCTAAAATCGCATAACACACGACGAGAGCGCCGACACCCACTTGTGTAAACATAAACGCTATAAACTTTCTTAGACAATCTTTAATTTTTTCGCGCGGGTCACTCTCGATGGTCGACGAGGAGTCCCGACTCCTGAAGGAGCCGTGGACGCTAGAATGTAGGTTATACCGCTCCATTTAATAGAAAATAAAAACTGCGGTTTTATGCGATTTACACATAAACGTCGGACGCGATTCACGCAGTTTATTTTTGGAATACGTTGGCGCGATGCCAAACCGTTTTGATTATAAAATATTTAAACTAGTTTTGCCCTTTGCAACTACTGAACAGCCACATAAACATGCACTACGAAATTCGAAAACATTGTATAGCTATAGCTTAAGTATTTTTATGTTATCATAATTGTTTTCTTACAAAAGTATAAAGGTAAAAATATGTTTTACACGGAATAGATACTAACCGTAAGACATTAAAACTTTTATAACTTATTTTTGATAGTAACTGTTGAGTATGATGGTAATTAAATTATATTACATTATTTACTTCAGCACTAGCAATTTCGAATTAAGTACTTTAATTTCTAAACAGTCGCTATAACAAATTAACAATGATAAAACGAAAAAAATCTTGTTTATCCTTTAAAATGTCATAATGATTAATGACAGCCAAAAATTACATAGGTACCAAAATTTTTTTAAGGACCTTAAATAAGGTTACTAAATTAATTTAACAATATTATATAAAAATTGTTTTATAAATAATATACTGCACATATATTATCTGGATTATCAATAATAATATAATTTTAATGATAATAACAACTCACTATACATAATATTGTCCTATTTTAAAATACTCAAAAGTCAAACCAAATTGAGAAATTGAGAATATTACAAATGAAAGCTTTAACTGAAAGTTAAAAATGTTTTCCATAGTTTTAAACTTATAAAACCATTACTTATTTTTCATTAATTTTTTTTCTAGGAAATGTAAATTTATGTGAAAATACATTATTTTATGTTTTCTCCTATATGGGGAAAGAGGCCTATGCCCAGCTGTGGGATATTAGAGGCTGAAGCGATTTAGCATTATATGGACTATAATTATAAGCTTTACATGAAAATAATTAATTACAACAAAGAATTATTTAAAAAATATATCGTTCGAGTAAATTGAAAATAAAATATGATGTGTATTCAACTTAAGAATTATTGTAGACCGGCATTATCTGATTTGAATATTGATTTTTTTTTACAACACATCTATCTTCCACAGATGTCAAAAACCAAAATTCACACGTTTTCTTGGCGTTGTTTGTCGTCCGGCGTTACATTTTTTATCGTTTAAGTTTTATTTCGGCTGTTGTAATGTAAAATGTAGCGTTGGACACCCGACCGCTAATTTATTATTTTTAATCCAATTTTGTGAGTACTAATTCATATTTTTGTAGTATTAAACTATACTTAAGCCGACTTATAAGATTAGTCGGCCTATAAGATTTCAGTGATGACTCGAGATGTTTTATCGAATTTCAATTTAATTTATTATAATCTATTAAAAATTCAAAAATGGAGCTTGAAGTCGATTTCCTAACTATGATTTAATACATGAATATGCATATCATTCTATTTTTTTGTAATAATAATGCTAGAGTAGTAGTCAAGGTCGTTGTGACGGAAATCTCGACTGATCTGTATGTGTACATTGATATGTATTTTTTTATGAATTAGGAATTGAATTTAGTATAACAATCTATCGTTTCGCGGCGGTTTCTAAACATATCTTCATTAACTTTTGAATAAAAAACTAAGACTGATAATCTTTTGACCTTTATTCTGATAACATTATTTATACATCTCGATTTTCGTACGCTGAACTATAGTTTTATTTAATGTAATAACTTAGACCACAGTTTACAACTTATTTTTTCCAAGATAAGTTTACACAATTAATTCATTAATTTTTTTTTATAATTGATTATTTTGTTTTACATCTTTGAAGGTAAAACTCAAAATCCAAAACATGTAGGTGCAAAACAAGCATATAATGAAGATATTCCCCATAGCAGTCATGGTAACCCACATTTGACAGACATAATTGCTTAATAAATGGATTGCACGTAGCAGAGGAACCCAAAAAATGGCTTCACTCACAGATATGGACTTTGAGAGTTCAGCTTTGTACCGGAACCCTAAACCCACTACAATTGATTTAGTCGGTGGTATATACTGCCACATATGTCATATAACATACGCCAACAAGAGAGAGTATGACATGCATTATGTTAAACATCAGACTGGAAGCAAAGACATAATATACACATGTGTGGTCTGTCACAAGGAAATAGCTGGCTATCCGAGTTTCCGCGGCCACTGCTACACCAGCCATGTCATTAAAGAGAGATTCAAGTAAGTTCACCTATCACATAATAATCTATCTACGTAAATAAATATGTGTTACTAAGTTTGTTATACAGGATAAGGTTCGAGAACTACTGATTATTAAGAAAATTGCAAGCTTAAAAATTTCAGAAAATATTATGATTATTGCAAATTCACATGTTTGATAGTTTGAAAGACTGGATAAAGTTTGTAGGGCTGCTTGTATTAAATAATTTTTTAGCGTTTCTTTATTATATAAATATGATCTAAATAAACCTTTTTATTTCAGGTGTGAACACTGTTCTAAATTGTTTTCAAAGTCTCCATCGCTCAAGGAACATATCAATGTCATGCATAGATTTAAATGTTCGTCCTGCAAAAAAGAGTAAGTGCCAGCCACATCTTGTACTAAATTTGTCAAGTGTAGTTGCTGGTTTAAAGAGATTATAATAGGTGGTGCATAAGTTAAATAAAAACCTTGGGTGCACAGTGACAAATTTTAGGGTCTTAATTGAAGTGCGGGATGCGGACGCAGCGCGTAACCTTAGAAACGCATATACTCAGTCGCTTTATGTCCCTCTCCACCCGTGCACATGCTTGTCGTACCCTAGAGTACAATTGCGAACAAAAGTTTTGACTTGTTTGACCATTTCATTGACCAGTTTACTTTTGCGAGTCAAAACAGCCAATTTAACAAAGACAAGAGAAAAGACTGATATTTGATGTCGTTACATATTTTTCAAAAGAAAATAATAAAACCGATTTTTGAGAATTTCTTTTTATTATTGCACGATGCAATTATTCAATTGCTGACAAACTTATACTAGAATATATTTTATACTATGATATACTTTGAATTTCGCGGGCAATCGCAGAGGTTCATGGAGCTTTCGCCTTAGCACTTTTGTCTACAATAGTACCTGTGCAAAACGACAGTCATTTTTGTTCAACTTATGTGCCGCGACCTATGATATGATATTGAACAAGATAACTAAATTTTCCTTTATATTTTCAGATTTACATCAAAGAAGGAGCTTCAGCTGCATCAAATTATTCACAACAACACTGACATGCCACCTTTTAAATGTCAGGCCTGCTACAATCAAATTGATTCACTTGAAGGTTGCAAAGACCATGTAGATTTGCACTCAGCTTCTATATATTTTTGCCCAATTTGTAACGAAAACATTTCAAGTCGAGAAAACGCTAAAGAGCATCTCAAAAAGCATTTTGGTGATGATGGAAACAACCAGCAAACATTGATTGCTTTCGATAAAGGGGAAAGCTATATAGAACAGTTGGGTGGTATTTCATGCAAATATTGTCCCCTTATTTTCAAGGACAGGGTAGAGTTTGATGCACATTTTTCTTGCGAACATGGAAATGAAGATATAGTTTACACTTGCAATGTTTGCGGCAAAGAATTTGAAAAATACTCAGTGTTCAGTGACCATTCCTATAACCATTTCATGAAGGATAGATTTTGGTGAGTGTAACGAGAATAAATACCGTGTAGGGTATAAAGTTGAGGAGAATTTCTGAGCATATTTTGCACTGATGTTTATCTTTACGTTGTCATGCTAGTTTTACTGAATAGACTTGTAAATTAAAGTATTTTTTTTTTTTTTTTGAAGGACCAGCTTAAATCACACCTTCAATTTATCCAGAAATAAGCTAGAACTCTAATAAAAGTTTTAAGAAATTTAAAATAAAAATTTATTTAACATTGTGATTTATTTTCCAGCTGTGACATATGTCATAAGACGTTCAGCCGTCTCTCGCTACTCGTGACACACATGTCAGCGTGTCAAGCGAACATAGAGTCCAATGGGAAACCATTCGCCTGTCACCAGTGCGGACATCGCTACGCCACTGAGATGCGACTCCGTGAACACCTGCGAGACGTCCACAATATCCATTGCGTCTTTTGTCCAGAAAATGGTTGCCAGAAAATGTAAGAATTTTATAATTTACTAGACTTTTACTGTTCAACAGGTTCGTATTCATGTCCTCGTTTTTCATTAGCTATACTGTTGATTGCACGCACATATAATTTGAATCCTAAAGCTAGCAACAATTTTTATTTATTACATTGGTCCAGACACTTGTACATACTTATATTTGTCATCTATAATATAACTAGTCTGACTATAAATACCGTTACATAAAAACTTTTCTTTTTTTCCAACTTTTTAATTATTTTGAAATTGGAACACGTATTTTATTTTAAAAACTTATTTCAATTTTGCGCCATTTTACATATTTTTTCGTGTTCATCATCAAATTACAATATGGAATGGGGTGTTAAAGAAAATAGGATTGCAGTGATCGCCTTGCACATAGTGAGTATGGAGCCGTCGATCATATTCTAGACACTTCAAAAGCTTGGTATCAGCCGTATGTTCGTATATCGTACTGTCAACAGATACAGCAACACTTCGTCTGTCGAAGACCAGAAAAGCTCGGGCCGGCCGCGTGTTGTTAGAACTACAAAGGCTGTTAATGCTGTTAAAGCCAGAATTCGTCGAAACCCCATTAGGAAGCAAAAAATCTTATCGCGAGAAAAGAAGATTCCCGCTAGGACTCTGTCGCGTATTATAAAATAAGACCTGAAGCTCGGTGCTTAACGCCGATATACAGGACGTGCTCTAAATCAGTCTTTACAATTAAAGAGAGTGGATCGATCAAAACGCCTTCTGTCGCGATACGCAGGTGAAAGGCACAAAAATATCCTCTTTACCTATATATAATAAGCAAAATCCTCTTTACCGATATACAATAAGCAAAATGGTAAAGTGTACGCTCACAGTTCTAAAGAAGCTGCTCAAGTCGTCGGAAAGGTACAACGTGGTCATCATCCTGCGTCAGTGATGGATTGGTGGGGCGTGTCTTATCAAGGAGTCACAAAACCACATTTTTGTGAAAAAGGAGTGAAAACTTCAGCCAAAGTGTATCAAGATACAGTCTTGGATCATGTTGTGTAACCTCTCAGCAATACAATTTTTAGAAATATACTGTGGACTTTCCAGCAGGACTCTGCACCTGGTCAGAAGGCACGAACTACTCAAGCCTGGCTTGAAACCAACGTTACGGACTTTATAAGAGTTGAAGACTGGCCCTCATCTAGCCCAGACCTCAACCCTTTAGACTTTAAATTATGGTCAGTTTTAGAGGACATGTCCTGCTCTAAACGACACGGCGACATTGAGTCTCTTAAAAAATCTTTGGAGCAAGCAGTGGCGAAATTTCCCTTGGAAACAGTGCGTAAATCCATAGATTCACAGCCAAACAGATTAAAGGCCTGTATAAAAGCTAAAGGTGGCCATTTCGAATACAATATTTTTTTATTTTTTGCTGAGACGTTAATAAATATGTAGGTATAAATTTTAATAATATTACATTACTTGATTTAAAAAAAAATGCATTTTCATTTGTAACAGAATTTATGGCTGGACTAAGTAGATAACATTATTAAATAAATCATCATCATCATCATCATCATCATCAGCTCACGGACGCCCACTGCTGGGCATAAGCCTCCCCTAAAGCTTTCCACGATGATCGGTTCTGCGCAGCACGCATCCAGCAGCTTCCCGCGGCCCTGACCAGATCGTCGGTCCACCTCGTTGGGGGCCTGCCAGCGCTGCGGCGCCCCTTCCGCCCCATCGGCCATCGGTTCGTCGAGCTATATGTCTTGCCCATTGCCACTTCCGCTGTGCGATCCTTCGAGCAATGTCGGTTACCTTGGTTCTCCTACGGATCTCCTCATTTCTGACTTGTCACGTAGGGAAATACCGAGCATTGTCTTCTCCATCGCCTGCTGAGCGACTTTAAGCCTTCTTATGAGGCCCATATTTAGCGATCACGTTTCGGATCCATATGTCATCATTGGCAACACACTTTCGTCTTCAGACACTGCGGGATATTGGACGCGAACATTCTCCGTAGTTTTCCGAACGTTGCCCATCCGAGTTGGATTCGACGAGAGATCTCGTTCTCGAAGTTGGACTTACCTTACTGTTTTGACTTTCCGAGGTACACGTAATGGTCAACAACTTCAAGAACAGTGCTCCCAATGCGAACTGGAGCGGGTGCGACGCCATGTTCAGTTTAAGACCCACTCTTTGGGAAAGTCTGTTGAGATGCTCGAGCATTGTGTTCAGGTCTTCCAAGATCTCAGCCATAAGGACTACGTCATCGGCAAACCGGAGGTGGGTAAGGTACTCGCCATTGATGTTGATGCCGAATCTTTTCCACTCCAGAAGCTTGAAAGCGTCCTCTAACGCGGTGGTAAACAGCTTCGGAGATATAACATCCCCTTGCCTCACGCCTCGCTGAAGTGGTTATTGGCTTCGAAATCTGGTCCTGCAATCGGACCGACATTGTAGCATTATAGTATGAGTAACTTAGCACCTCGACGTACCTGCAGTCCACTTGGCACCTCTGGAGAGCCTGCAGCATTAAATAAATACTAGTTCATAATTAGTAAATAAATTGACAGAATTGGTTATTCTTATAGTACTAAATAATTGATCTGAATAAAGGTAACAAATTTCACAAGTAGTACTACATTACATCACAAAATCACTTTTATGAAAGTTTTGCTATATATTGTTTTTAATACCAGGCAATTTTTTTTGTGTCCAATACTTTCTTGTCTGCTGTGTGGTCTTATTTTATTCTGAACTAGTTGACCTGGCGATCGTACTTGCATACCGCCTTATTTTTTGTCATAGCTATATCGATTGTTTTTTACACTTTCCTTTATGTAACCTTGACCTGACAACAAAAAAAGAATGGGTGATCCAATTTTTTGCAGTCATTCTAAAATTATGCGCATACATGCGTACATTTCGGCTATTCTTTTTTACATGCCTATACTAATATTATAAAGCTGAAGAGTTTGTTTGTTTGAATGCGCTAATCTCAGCAACTACTGGTCCGATTTTAAAAATTCTTTCAGTGTTAGATAGTCCGTTTATTGAGGAAGGCTATATATCATAATGATAAGACCAATAGGAGCGGAGCACCAATGAAGAATGTTTCAGAATCGGTTTTTCTTTTTCTTTTTGAGAGCTTCCGCGGCGTGCCCTGCGTAAACAGTAAAAGTTTTTCAAAAATCATGTATAGCCCGAATTGTTCCTACTCTACGCTGACGAACTCGCAGGCAGACGCTAGTAGTAGCTAGTAGTTCTTACCAAATTTGGCTAGGCAGGGCTGGAAACTCGAGCAGTGAAGGTGAGCGTTGATACGCATCTCAAAAGGGGCCTCCTTAAACATACACCTAGGTCACAAGTCCTGGAAACTGCTCTGAGTTTCTCCTGCCACACGTTGGACCCGGCACCCGCACGGTGAATCCATGGAATGCTAGGAAGTTTGTTTCTCTCATGAATGATATATCAATGTTTATCACACAATATCTTAACCTCTAATGCAGAATAATCTAGAACAATACAAATAAGAAACATACTCAATTTATATTTTATCTTTTATTATAGATTTTCCACACCGAAAGATTTAATCAACCACCAACGTGAGCATCACTCGCAGCAAAATTGGTGCCGGCAGTGCGGGCTACTGTTCCCTACCTTACAGTCCTGTGAGCGACACCTAGACCTCCACAAGAAGAAGCTCTATGTCTGTCCCATCTGCAATCGAAATTACGGCGAGAAATATCTCATCCTCAAACACGTGCCTCAGCACTTCGAGTCCGTTTTGCACCTCTGCAAAGTCTGCGGCAAGGTTTACAACGCCAAGAATCGTCTCATTGAACACATTAAAACGCATTCAGAAACGAAAAGTCATACTTGTACGTACTGCGGTAAGGGGTTTGTGAAAATTGCTCAGCTACAGCAACACTTGAACATTCACACCGGTTCCAAGCCATACAAATGTCCGATATGTTCGAAATCGTTTGCTAGCTATCCCAACTGGCACAAACACATGCGCAGAATGCACGAAGTCGACGGTAAAAAATTCAAAAAAGAAACAGATAAAGCTTCAAACATTATTGATGATTCAGAATCCGATAGTGTCGATAATTTAGACGGGGAAGAATCGCCTACAGACATTGAATTAAAAGAAAACAATGCAAAGCAATTAACAACAGAAATTCTGCTGGACCAAGTCGATACCTTTCCAAAAACAGAGCTACACGTTGGGATATCTGATGCTTATGTGTCACAGGAACGGGACGACAGCACCATTACCTCCCCAAAAACAGAGCTACACGTTGGGATATCTGATGCTTACGTCTTACAGGAACCGGACGACAGCACAATGGAGTCGGATAGTATCGATCAGATCATTACAGAAAAGGAACTAGAAATATTTAAAGATGCAAAAAATGAAAATATGAAAAATATATTTGAATTTATCAATGTCCTACCGAATAATAATACCCCCACATTAGTTAGCGGTAAGTTAATTTTAACAATCCATCTCGTAATTTTTCTGTCTATTTCAATGAACTTTTGAGTGAATCGGTTTTTACGAAATATAACACTTAAATCTAACTAGCTACGCCACGTGTTTTAACCTGCTTAATTTCCGATCCCGTGGGAGTATCATCTAATCTACATACCAAGTTTCATTAAAATCGGTACGTTAGTTTTCGCGTGAAAGAGTAACAAACATACGTCATACATCCAGCCACACAAGCCGTCGGTCGCAATTATAATATCAAAATGTTTTTGGGCTGGAAAACTTTAGTCAAGTCCAGTAAACAAGTTGTACATACTAAAACTTATTATACAGATTTTTGTATGGTTATTGAAATTCAAGTAGATAAAAATGTTTTCATAAATAAAAATATAAATGTTGAATTGTACATAGCCATCATTCCAGTATGATAAGCCATTATTAGTGTTAGTGTCTACGGCAGTCAGAATATAGCCACCCCCTCTCTTTCCGTGGCTGCCGTAAGAGGCGATTAAGAGATAACAGCTCCACTACCACCTTGGATCTTATAAAGCCGACCGATGGCGGGATAACCATCCAACTGCTGGCTTTGAATTACACAGGCCGAAGACGTGCAGCAGCGTCTTCGGTGCGACAAAGCCAGCCCTGCGGTCACCAACCCGCCTGCCCAGCGTGGTGACTATGGGAAACACACATGAAACAAACTTGTGGAGGCCATGTCCAGCAGTGGACTGAGATAGGTTGAAGTGATGAAGCCATTGTAATCAAGTAGTATTATGTCGTTGTGGTGATTGAGGTAGCTCTTGGGGGGAGGGTCGAGGGTAGGGTACGGTATCTGCTTAGTCACCTCTGTAATGAAGAAAAAGTGTAGTTTTTATAAAGAAATGAATGAACATTGTGCTAGCGGAGAGTGCGGGCCCCCCGGCGGAGTACGGGCCGGAGTTCATCACGCCGGAGCCGCTGCCGCACATCGACCCGCTGCTCACCATCAAGCCCGCGCAGGCCTGGCCGGCGCCCTGGGAGGGCTGGGAGGGCCCCTGGGAGCCCTCCTGGGAGCCCTCCTGGGAGCCCCTCATCACGCGCGTGTTCGACGAGGCCCCGGGCCGCCTGTCGCTCATGAACACCGATATCTTCTGAACGCTACCGCTCAGCTACCTCAGACGGAAACGACGATGTACCTCACTTATACAATAGGCTCTATTTTAATGTTGTGTAGTTTACATTTTTAACATATATCCCACCAAACATTAATTAATGTTATCATAATTCATAGTGACGCTACCTCATTTAAGTTAAGTTTACCTTATTCGCTTACACTGTCTCGTCGGGTTCGCTGCCCGCGTCGAAGAGTGACCGCTTTGCTCGTTCTCTTCGTTTTAAAGGTATTTTTTTTTTTTTTTGTATTGGCGCCGATTGTCGCTTCGATTCGGAATGGAAAATTTAAAATTGTATTCGATTTGTTATAATGAAACGACTCATTCGGATTTTATAGCGGTTTATTAAGTTTTTTAGATGGCCGACGTTTCGGATGCTTTACAGCAACCGTGGTCACGGGAGGACTACTCCGAAATTCGAAAAAGTTGTTTCATTATAATGAGTGAAATTCGCGTAAACATTAGTAAACAATAATATGTATTTGATTCGATTCATAAATGATATCGGATTTCTACGATAAACGGATATCCTGGTCGAAATCATCCGACGTGGCTCACATGAAAAAGTAGAAGTTCTGCATCATTCGTGTGCCGGTAATTTGATTCGAGTTTTGTATTCGTATTTATTGCCACGAGATTGATAAACATGCTTCGAAATGATTGTTTATCGTATTTGAAATTTAAAAAAAAGAAACATTGATTTCCAAAGGTTTAGGCTTAAGCAGTTTTGGTTAAATCGGCTTTTGTATATATTTTGGTAAATTTTTGCGGCACGTTGTAATTTGGATTTTATTATGCTTGATTTAGTTGCCACCGCCCTTTACGGCGTATTGTCTCGAGGATGGGGGGAAGGTCGGTGGTGTTTTCTTGCATTTCAAGTTCGATTCCTTTTCTATTGTTTTATTAAAAGTTGCGCACGCAAAGCGTCGTAATTTTAGTGTAAGTGAATCGATAGTGCTGTGATATTTTTATGTATATTTAGGTGTAAGTCTAGAGAGTGTAACGTAACAGCGAGTACAAAGATACATTATTTATGATAGACAGGTGCGCGTCCTCGTTCTATAACAGCCAACACTTCAAGTATTGTCACTCAGTTTCGATATTACTACGATACTACCGCAGTCTCGTAATGATCTCGGAGTACCCGAGCGTCTCCTGTACGTGGAATATTGTCATGGAATGTGTCAACAAACTCAAACATTATTTATAAAATATTGAACAAGGACGCCAACACATTATGTATGCCCATATGTACAAATACTAGCTGTTGTCTGTCTAAATTAATATTGTAAACTTTGGTGTTACATGTCGAGCGGTTTCGACGCGTGTCATTCTTTAAATATTGTCCATATGGGCTCAGAATTTGCGTAAGTTCTCACGTTAATGTGACAGTAGAGATTCAAAAAGAAGCAGGTTACTGCATGACAAAATATAGAATTTAAAATGATATGAGAAATGTATGCTAAGAAATGAACTCCGAAATATATTTTCGAGAGAGTAAACTATTTACAATTTCGCAGCGAAGGGGTCTTAGTGATAAAAGTATCCAAAGACTGTAATGTATTTATAAGTTCAATGAACTTAATAATGTAATGGAGGTAAATCCGGGACAAAATGTCAGATGTGAATTTAAAAAAAAAATATGAAATAGCTGTTTAGCTTTCGATTATAAATTGGGCTTCGACGGAAATAGACACGCGAACTGCCTCCACCCGGCGGTGCGGGGCGATAGATATCAATCAGGTTTAAAAACCGATTAGAAATGACAAAAACACGTGCAAGTCAAGTGACAGCATGCTTGATAAATTACAAAATTTATTGCATTACGACCGAGGGGGAAGACTCAACTTTTCTCGTTCTAAAGGAAACTCATTAAGCTCTTTGTAGCTAAAAATCTGCATCGTCAGAGTAAAGAGTACTTCCCTCGTCGATAATTTCATTCATTCACCTTTGGTGTTACTGCGCTGTAGTCGTTCTTTTAAATGCGTTTTTATGGAATTATTCCCACTCTCGAGTAAATGAAATTCAACGTTTTCGTGTAAATGCAATTGTTCAGTGGGCGAGTGTGATGAGTTATGTTCAAAATTAACCGACTACGGCGCAGTTTTAACTGTCAATAAACGATAGCTTTGCTGCAAAATACACTGCGACCTTCTGGTTTCATGATAAATCGTAATTTAGAAGATTTTGAGACGGATGAAAAGAAATGTTTTTAAAAAATAAAATGACTGATGATTCGTCGTCGCAGTGCATTTTGTTCCGTTACGACAGTAAATAGCATATAAATATTTGGTGGTGTTTCATAGTCTTAAATAAACCTCATCGTTCAATGTAATAGTGCTTATTCAAAACTTCTATATTCATAATAAAATGATAACAGTTTCTATGTGTATTTCGTCGCAAAGGTGGCAATAATGTCAAGATTTTCAATACTTATGAGACATTGTGAACAATGATGGTGAGAACAGCGTCTTTAGACACTATTAGTCGTACCTGATAAGGATATCGCCTAATCGTATTTCTATTTAAAAATTAACATTTTTTTATAAAATGCATATTAATTTAAATTTAAGAATGAATCGTATATGGATCGATTTTCATCACTATTTACTATTTTTACAAACGGTACTTTTTAATAAATTTATTTTTGATAAAAGAAAATTTCATAATTGTAGCCTTTGCGATCTTATTGTCCCTAGCTTTAGGTTATTAGGTTATAATCGAGCACAGGGTATTGTGGTTCTATTTTACGGATGTGTTATTATGATAGCTCGATAAGTAAGCGAAACAGCCTCCGATACTGATGGATTCACAATACTACCTCAATACCCGATATGTGTACAAAAAGATTCCATCTAAATCTGTCTTAAAATGTAAGCTTTCGGATCGGGTTTAACACGTCACTCGCATTTAATATCGATTGAAAAAAATCGTTAAAATTTGAAAATTGTGAAGAAAAACGTAAACCCGGTCTTCATTACGTGTAGTAAGCAAAATTGCATTTCAATTATTATTTTAGTGCTTCTAAAGTATTGCATAATAGTCATCGATAGATTTTATTTTCTCTCGTGTCGAATCTAATTTGTCGATGTATTTTGATATATGAAAATGTTTATGTAAGCTATCCTTGTCGCGGAAGATATGGAATATAATTGTTACATTGTCATAATTATTACAGCAATAATAGTTAACCAAGAAGTAAAGTTCCTACTGTTTTACTTTTTATACATTTGCAAACTGAACAACCTGGTGACATTTTGACATTTGAGTCAAATTGGCGGCAATAGTGTTCTAATAAAGTTATACCTACGTATGTTGTGCGACAAGCGTTTAATTGTAAATAGAAATTGCTGTTCTTTATGTATTCATTCCTAAACGGATGTTTTTTTTTGTAAGATAGCTCGTATCACTTGTAAGTTTATATACTGTAAAGCATGATCAAAGTTAAAAAGTTAACTTTTCATTAGAATTTAATGAGACGCGGTATAATAACAGCATAATTTTTATATTTTACTTTTTACAATTCATATAATTTTCATAGATTTTTAGCTTACGTTTCTTATGTTTGTTATTTTTTTTTGCATAATTTTAAAGAATATCAGAAAAGAGAGTAAGGCAATGAAATGAAGATAATTTTTTTAAACTTGCATAATTTTCTCTTTTTAAAGGTATTGGATAAGTCCATTAATGTGGCATTAGATGCATTTTGTGTTTTTGTTTCTGCTCTAACGACATCCAGAAGTTTATCTGATCTGGCTTTACAGTAGTGTTATAATGTACCGAACTACCTCTGCATATGCATGCCTCCATAAATACAGTAATTATAGTTTTTGTTATTCATATTTTTGTATGTTATATAAAACAGATATAATTATAGGGTAAATAGGTTTTACGTGGTATTGTGCTATTTCAAAAAGTAACTAAAATTATGTAAGCATATTTTCAGATAAGTAGATGGGACACTTCAACCAGAATTGTATTGAACCATTTTCGACATAATAAACAATCTGACTGTACAGTGTGTTCATGTTATTACCCTTTTTAATTTTTTTAAAAGTTATATGTTTGGAGCACCTTTTTCTTGGTACCAATGAAATTTAAGAAAAGGTATATAATTCATATGGACTCGAATTTAATTTTTTATTTAAAAATTTTGATCCACGGGCTCAAAATGCCCGTGCCTTTTGTTAATCATGTATGCATTATAATTTAACTACATATTTATTTATTTATTTATTTTATTTTATAGGTACATCCACAGAATACATATACAAATAATACAATAAAATTAAATTTTATTAGAAAGCAATTTTGTTATAACGACAAGGTCGGTAAATGAGCGTATGGCCCACCCGATATTACGCGGTCGCCGTAGCTTATATACGCCTGCAACACCAGAAGCATCGCAAGCGCGTTGACCTTATCCCTATCACCCCCAGGAGCTCGGGTCACTTAGCAAAGGAACACGACTACTCGAGAGCAATATTATTTAGCTGTGATCTAAGCTTGAGGTAATTTCTCTAAGCGGGCTGCTCTAGATTTTGAGCAGGATATTTCTGCTGTGATCTACCTCAACAAATACGTACTTGAAAACATCTAATTATATTTCACTATCTAATTGTGTATATTGAAAACGAAAATAAGTCATAGAAATAAAACAACTGAATTCGGTAAGTTCCTTTTATTACCATCGAATTACTCACCTTAAAAACTAATAATATAATCAATTAGCTAAAACTGGCTTGTCAGAGCTACGACTAAGGGATAATACAACCAAATATTTATCTATTAATGTTTTAACACTAGTATACCTTGACACTAAATTATGGAATTAACAGCTTAAATGAAGCTAGTGGTATTTTCTATTTTTATAATTTAATGATAAGGGAAATAATAGAAATTAATTCCTTTATGTACATACGATGAGGGAACTTATATGACGTTAGTACAAATCAAAAAAATTTATCCTTCTATCTTCAATTGATATTTTTTTTTAAATTCCTTAACTCAACTCATTGTAATATTTTAGACAAAGACGATCCAAAAATATAAGCAAGATAATATATTCCATTTCAGTCTGGTTTACATTGTTCAATTGACAAGTTTTTTTTTTCAACGAGGAACGGTTATGTGAAATTAAAAAATCAGTTCTAAGAACGCTTATGACACCCACAAATATGTGACGAATTTAATAAGCCAGATAACTTTTCGGAGCAAAAAAAAAATTCGCTTTACACGAAGCATTCCATACCAAAAAACGTAAGCCGAATTCACTACTTCGCTTATCTAACATTAAAACTGACTAGACGTAAAAAATTACGACATAACAAACTATGCCATCATTTTTACTCCGAAGCGGCGTGATTGCATTTACAACTACAATATTATGAATAATTATGAAAAAAAATATACAAATATGAGTATGGTAACCTTAAACAGGTTATAGAGAAGTATTTACAATGATGTAATCCAATGATAAAATACCACAATGAATAGTATAGAAGAAAAGCTCATGTTTTCATGCCATAAATTCTATGGTATTTTCTTCGTTTCTTTCTTTTTGTGAGAAAACGGAGCGGTATTGATTCTAGAACAGTATTTTATCTGGATATAAAACATAATAGTGAATAAATCAGTTCGTATATAAAATTGTGACGTTTAATTACCGTGAATTACTTATAACTACGCTTTTCATATTGTTAATTCTATATTTTCGTCCCCAGAGTAAATAAATGCAACAGATATACATATTAAAAATTAAAGTAGAACAAAAATATCGTCTCAAAACGAAATCATTTTTTTTTAAACAAAACAATTACGCAGACAACAATCACTTAGAATAATTTAAAATGTGATATAATTTTTATAATTGAATTATATAAATCGTAGTAAATCAACTCATTATCAAAGATTTTCTAATATTCTCTGTTGATTATTGCTGTAATCAATATAGTTTGGTTTTAGACAAACCGACACCCATCTACAATACACTTTATAATACGTTTGTCGTATTTCCAAAGTTAAAAAAAGCAAGTTTGAACCCAAAATTAAATTCGGGACGGTTAGAGTTCAATCGGATGTTCCGATCACGACGCGATCTGGCCGCCTCCCTTGCGTAAAAACGGTCTCGTAATCGCCGGTTTTTTATTGACATTAGTTTGGCTCGAGGTTTTACTCGGCGTCGACTTCGGCCTCAAGCTCGGAATCTGCGACACTCGGATACCGATGGCGGACTTCTGTTTCGTGGCTGTAGAAACCTGATTCTGTTTCGGTTGACCTTCGAAAGTAGAGCTCCTTATTAGCTTCGGTGTTTCAGTCTTGTCGCTCTCGATAAACACTTTCTTATCACTCTTCGCCGGTAATTTCTTGGCCTGCTCGACTTTCTTCCAAAGATTTGCTATTTTACTTTCCACATCTTTAGTTTTCGATGATGAGATTGAATTAACACTAGACGTGCTCCCTTGCCGTGAGCCGCGGGCTAACACTATTGTTTTCCCGCTATCATTGCTTTGGAGACTGTGGTTCGACGGTGAATTCTTCATAGCCGGCTCTGAACTACGCTTTGCAGATGTACTTTGCTTCGGTTGTTGTTTAGTAGTTTTAGTCACAGTGGGCCGGGCGCGGTTGAACTGTGGGAGCCGCGACGGGGAAGTATTAGCAGTTTGTTTTGTTGGTGAAGTAGCTGTTCCCGCATGCGAACCAGTCGCTTTCTTATCAGGAACAGGCAAATCCTTTGCCGGGACTGAACTTTCCTCTTTCGTGAACGTTCCTTGCCTTACTAGAGGTAAAGGCTTACTTGCAACCGGAGGAATAGTCATGGGTTTTTGAGCTATTTTTGACGGCGATCTATTTGGTACAGCTTTCTTAGGCGAAGTTGTAATCGATTTAGTTGTAAATGGTCTACTGGGCGTTTTGGCACTAGTTTGAGCTTTCACGGTGCTTGCTGGAGCTTTTGCCGTGGGAGTGACTTTCGGGGATGTCTTAACTGGGGGCGTAACAGATTTTTTCGGACTTGGAGCGTTTCGTCGGTATGGCGATACGTACATAGCCTTTTTCCTTCCTCGCACAGCTTTTGGAGCTTCATGTTCTCTTTCCCCAGATTCATTGGAGTCCAAGCTCCCATCTCTTTTCTCAGGTTTGATTATTTTTGGCTTAGGTCTCGTCGATGTTGTTTCCGTATCGGATTCTGAATGTACTGAATTACTGTCACCCTCGTAGCTGGCGAAGTCGCTACTGCTTGGATTTTGATTTTTGTCACTTTGCAAAGTGCGTCTATAGGACGCCGTCATTTCTATATTTTTTAGGTTATTGACTACACACATGTCGACCGCCGCAGGGCTTTCGATGACTGGTAAATAATTCCTAAAACTTTGTTTATATGTTTTTAACTGTGTCGAATTCAGTTCAAAGTCGTCCTCATTGTTTCCGCTGTCTGCGTCTCTGAAGACGTCATCGCTTTGTCTATCATCGAGTAGCTGTTGATGGTTTAATTCATTAGAAGAGAGACTGTCATAACCAGTTGTAGTTTCGACATTTTCGAAATTCGCGTCTTTCGTTACAAAAGTAGGCGATGGAGGAATATCCTCACTCAACGTTCTAGTTCTAAATCTTTCGGCGTCCTCTATTCGTCTCTGCTTTATAGATTTTTTTGCGGCTAATCGTTGTTTCAAACTTTCAATTTGTGGGTTAGGTTGATCGTTTGGTTGCGGTGTTTCTTGTGATGAGGAGAGAATGTTGTGAATGTCGACTGTTTGAGTTTGGTACCGAGCTCGGTCCTCTTGTCTCCTCTGTTTTGCACTGACTCGCTTCCTGGACTTAGGTTCAGACGTTGCTGTGACGTAATCGTCTGATCTATCGCTCTCAGATTTCGTCCAAGTTACGAATTCTTCGGACTCTACTTTTAGAACTACATCATCTTCAGACGCAGTGTCTGTAATGGTGTACGTTTGGTAGCGATACTTGGCCGCGTTCCGTTTTTCTTTTGGTGTCAAGTAGTCGCGCTGTCTTTTGGGTGTCGATTCAACGCTACTAATATCTGAAGGTAAGGGTGTACAGTTTTCAGATCCGGACGGTAGGTCTGTTATTACATTCAGAGTGTTTGAGACACAATCGTCGTACACTTCTTGTGCGGTCGTAGGTTCGACCTCTAACGTCGATTCTGCCATTTCATCGAACAATGACGGAGGATTAACTTTGTCTAAATCGTGGAAGACGTGAGTGAAGGTGGTACAAAGCGGGAAATCTTGTACTGGTTGCTTAAAATCGAATACTATTGGCGTTTTATTATCTCTCGTCTCGGCAACTTCAGACACAATACTCGATACAGATATCATGCTGCCGTCCATATCGAGATGTTCCATCTCCGAAGGGGGCTTTACGTTATCTAAGAAACTTAGCGGTATGCTGTCCAGGTGTTCGGAGCTCCCTTGATGAGCCGAGTTGCTGAGCGCTCTTTTAACCATCAATGCAACCGGTAACGACTTCTTCCTACTCCTTTGAGACTTCTTTGACGTTTGAACGGATGTGTCGTCGAGGTGTCCCGAAGCGCTTAGTGAAAGCAAGCTACCTAAGTTGGAAGGCGGTTTAACGTTATCTAAGTCTATAGACGTAAGGGAAGTCATGCTGTTTTCTAAAGCGTATTGTGAGTTTTTCAACTGAGCGGCCAATCGCGCCGCCTCCTGTTCGATGGCGGTCGACACGATCGAATCGAATTTCGGTTCACCGTCGTCCACCAACGAGGTGAAACTCGGTTCAGGAATATTTTCTAGTAAAATTCTATCATCTAGTTTACAGTCGTCGCCGACTCCTAGGTCTCGGTCAAGTTTGTCCGTTAGATCTGGCCTCGAAAAGACGGGTACCTGGTGCCTCTCGAGCAGGTCGGGTAGCGCGGCGTCCCCCAGCTCGCTACGTAGCGAAGAGGCCAGGTGTACGGAGCCACTGATGGTGGGGAACGTGACGTCATCGGGGCACGTGTTTTCGTTCCAGGTGTCGCTGCGTTTCGACACATCGTCGGGCAGCCCGTCGCTGCACTTGATGTCGGGCCACTCGGGGCGAGGCCTGGCCTTCCGAGTGAGCGTGGCGGCGTCGCAGGCCGGCGGCCGCTCGTCGTCGCTCCAGGAGCCGTCGGGCACGTCCGCGTACGACTCGTTGGATCGGTTGAGCTCGTCCCTCTCGGACTCCAGGGTGGTGTTGCCGGACTTGGGCGCGAGGCACTCGTTGGAGTGCTCCATCTCGTTGCAGTCCGAGTCTAGCGTCGTGTTCCCGGAGTCGACCGTGGCCAGCTCGTTGGAGCGGTCGAGCGGGCCCTCTATGTCGATAGTGATGTCCGCGGTAGTGAGAGGGTTATCGATAGTGTCGATAGCGGAGTCGTCAGAGCCAGTGCTGTCTCGCGCGGTGCCGGCGCGCGCGCCTGCGGCCGCGAGTACCGCAGACGGCGCTGGAACGTTTTTTGACTGGCCGGCCTCCCCTCCCTTGGTCTCTCCTTTCGCCTCCGTTTTAATCCCCCCCGCCCCCCTCGCTATCACCTCCTCCAGTATGGCTCTGTCCCTGGAGTACTCCTCGCCGACCATCTTGTCGAGCGCTCCTTGATGCGGCTTCGTGTCCTTGCGTCTTCTCCGATGCGAGTCCCTGACTTCGAGGCGGTCGTCGCTGCGGACTCTCAGTTTACTTTCTTCCCGTTTCTTCGGTTGCGGTTTCGACATGCCCATGCGGACGGAACGCTCGAATACCTCTTTATCGGTGGATCCGAAAGAGTCGTTGCTCAGGGAACTCAGGGAGTTGCTTCTGTCCAGCCGTCGATGATCTTCGATTCTTGCCGGCAAGCTCGGGGGCCCGTCGTCGTAAAGCCGCGAGTGGCCTCTGAGCCTAGAGTTGTGGCTCCCGGAAGTCTCGCCGTGGTACGAATATGGAGATCTAGTTATGTTCATGTTTGCGAAGTCTTGTTCTAATTTTTTAATTTTAATCGGCGACTTGATGTTGTAAGCGCCCGACGCGAGATTCCTTTCGAACTCCGGGTCTTTGACTTTAATTCCGCGGTGCGATATTTTGTCGCTTCTGTCCAGTGACTTGTGATGTCTGTTGTGTTTGTTCGCTTCCGGTTTTCTTTCAACGGAGTGTGCCTTGATTTTGTCGCTGTCTAGAGCGTACTGCGCTCGAGGGTTGACGCTGGACAGTCCCGCTTTCACGGTTTCCTCGAATATCTCTCTGTCCGTGGAGCCGAAGGAATCCAAGCTGAGCGAGCTGAGTGAGTCGTTCCGCGCTAAGTTCTGAGTGGCGGGTAGTTTCGGCTTGTCGCGCTGCGTCTTTTCCAGTTGACGACTTTCGTGTCTGCGGCCCGTAACACCTGTAAAATTATCACATATCTCTTTATATATATATCAAATCTAAGTTTCTATTTCAGCTTTATGTTGGTTCACTTCGAATCCAGTTCACGAAACATATTATACAGTTTTCTTTATACTATTATAATAAGGTAAATCAATTTTTGTACTTATGCAGCAGAACTGAGTTTTTTGTTAAGCATGCTTATCTCGGTCCTGACAGAACCGATTTGAAAACTTACTTCTGCGTTGATAATCCAATTTTTTTATCAAACTAAATTATAAAAAAAAAAAAACACATCGTCCTCAGACTCACTAGAAAGACATTAACGTGGGGTGTATACCAAGACGAGTTGTGCATTTATTGTTAGATTAAGTTCCAAGTTCTTTCTTGCAATTAACTGGTAAACAACATTATAAAATTCAAAAAAGTTATTTCATTATAAACAATATGATGGTAAACAACAAAAATAAGAAAATAAAGTGTTAAAGCGTGTGCAAGGGCAGATATAACAAAGTGAGTATACCTTCGGCAAGGTGCAGGTCCGCTAGGGGCGGCGGGCGCGGCGGCGCGGCGCGGTGGCGCTCCTTGGGCGGCAGCGGGGGCGGGCTGCTGGGGGGAGGGGGGGGGGGGAGTACACGTTATAGCGGCTACTTCTCATTATTGGTTCTTTATTTATTTATCCATATTAATACGTGAGGAAAAACTTTGTACCCCTTTTTACGAAAATTGCGCGGACAAAGGGGTATGAAATTTCGTACACTTATAGTTTATATAGAGGAGTGCAGAATGCAGAAGAATATATTATTTAATTGTGTATAAAAATACATTAAATTAATAAAAAAAAAACACAATACCAGGTATTTGATACACACACGCATATACTCTTTTGTTTAATGTTCAGACTTGTAATTTTAATTAATTATGGTCGAATTTCGATCACTGTGCGACCATTAGTACTCTTTATTGCACATCGAAATAAATGTAGGTACGTAGCAAATAAAAGGAAAGGCTCATACGAGATAAGCCTATCACTAAAATATATATAAATTCCAATCGACCCTACTTAGAGGTATATTGACATACATACATACATACGAAATATTTACATGTTAAAATATTATATTCATAAAATATATATATCTAAACTGTATAGAGACAACTAAATAATTATATACTAAAGACGACTAAGACGTTGTCTACAAAAACTAAATACGTGAACAATACCCACATTATTATGTATTATGGATCTAATAATTATAAATAACTAGCTGACCCGGCGAACTTCGTATCGCCTAACAGTCGATTCTTTAATTTTATTATTTTTTTTTTTTTTTTTTAGAATTTTTCCCTCCGTAAGAACCATCCTCGTACTTCAAGGAATATTTAAAAAAAAAGAATTAGCGAAATCGGTCCAACCGTTCTCGAGTTTTGCGCTTAGCAACACATTCAGCGACTCATTTTTATATTATAGATTTCGTCTTACCAATCACGAACAGTCCTGCCGAACTCGCGCGACATCATGACGGTTTCAGTTGAAGAACGCAAGTGCGGTGGCAGTGAACGCTGCGAACGAACAATTATTAAAGGTATATTTTTAATTGCACATCAAAAAAACCTGTCACCCATCAATCAATATATTATGTCGATCAAATAATTCATTTTTACATTAAATTTATAATTTCAATAGCGATTTATAAATAATAACTAGGGCGGAAAAAAAAAACACAAAACACAATACAATCAAAGTAGCCATAATAATTGTAGAATTTTATCCAAAATCATTATAAAGAATATAAAACAATTACAGAACGTATTTACGTTCAAAGTATTCATTAAATCTTTTAATACGTCAATATTGACTGTTGGCTATGTCTATGTTAATACGAGTAATAAGTATACATTATCTTATTGTTAGTGATTTAGTCTTCAACTGTCAAAGTATTATTAACACGTATATAACTACAAAAGTGTTACAACAGTTTTACAAAAGTTTGTTCACTCGGGCGCCGAACTGTGAGTCGCCGGATTTTATTTTATATAAATAGGTCGGCAAACAAGCATACCGCTCACTCATGGTAAGCGACTACCGTAGCTTAGAGATGCCTACAACACCAGAAGCATCGCAAATGCGTTGCCGACCCTATTCCCAATTCCCCCAGGAGCTCTGGATACCTTACTCACCAACATAAACACGACACTCCTTGAAAACAGTATTATTTAGCTGTGATCTTCTGTAAAGTCGAGGTACTACCTCAGTCAGGCTGCTCCATATTTTGAGCAGGAAATTTCCTGCTGTGCCACACTTCAGTTAATTGTAACGATCTTACTAATAAACTGACATGTCAACCAAATAGCGTTTCATTGCAATACTCATCACAGACAGACAGACAGATCGGACATACTGGTAAGTACAGTACTGTGGTGACTCCGACGTAATTTGAACACGCAACCTTTCTAATCTGGAGTCAAACGCAACTTTCAAGATCCTCACCGATACTGTCTGACTAACTGTGCCCGCGACTTCGTCCGCGTGAAATTAAGCAAAAAAGTTATTTTTCAGTTTGCAGTGATAAAATGAACAAATTTCTAAAATAAAAGTAGCCTAAGTTACTCCTTACTACATCAGCTAGCTGCCAGTGAAATTCCTGTCAAAAATCGGTCCAGCCGTTTCCGCGACTAGCCGGAACAAACAAACCGACAGACGCAAAAATTGTGAAAAATGTTATTTTGGTATGTGTACCGTGTATACATACATCCATATATATGCATTTAGTAAAAAGCGGTTATTTTAAAATTACAAACAGATACTCCAATTTTATTTATTTGTATAGATGTCTATTATTTTTTCTTGTAATTATATGTATACTTACATAGAGGTCGTCTCTCAGTGGATAATGGTTTACCGAAGACACATCCGATGGCGGACCTTTGTTCTTTACGACCTGTTCATAAAACATTTTGATTATAATTTTATAACAAATAACGTCATTTATACATACGTCAGAAAAAATGTTTATAATAAATTTATTCCTTCTATATATAAAATAATCTATGTTCATTTTCCAAAGCTTAGTTCCAGTTATTCATTGAACGATTCATTTTTCTAATGTACGTTTCAATTTCTAACAAATGTTCAAAACGAATCATTTTCGAAGTAAAACTTCTTTACGTACGCTTGACTTGGGGAGTAAGCTGGTGAATGCGACACGAGAGCGTTACAAAAAATGTGATATTTTGTGACGGAGTAAGAGTGAGAGGTGTGAGCGCACATTTTCTTTCTCTCTCTCATAGCCTAACAACTAAGAAGTAAACATTGAAGGTACCTGCGCGATGCCCTTTTCAATACACTCGTTGAGCAAGTCTTGGTCGCTGGCGTCGCTGTCTGACGAATGCGTTCCTGTAAGGATACGAGTAATTTGTTATAACAGTTATTCTGGTCAATCCACCATGGCCGTATTGATACATACACTGACGTAATATTATTGACTTAATTTCAGAATTTATTATAATTATTATTAAAAAACGCTACTGCAATCTACGTATCACAAACCGGCGGAGACTAGATGAGTACATTATTTTAATTGATTTTTTTCTAGCCACTACGATAAAATCTATATTTTTTTAAAGTGTAAGTTACCTTGATTGGTCTCAACTGTTGTGTTCATTCTTCTGTTTTCTGCGTGTTCGTCGTCTGGTCGCCTGAAAAGAAAATAATTTATATACAAATAATGGTTTAATGTTTTAATTATCAGACCTCTCATTTATTTTTAACTTTGAGACAACCACCCATCCGTACAAGTATTAATCAAGACAGCTTTAATAAAGTTCAAATGAAAGTTTCGCCTACTTTCATGTTGTATCTAAATATCTCACTGCTGGATGAAGGTTTCATACTCCTCTGTTGCAGATAAGTAAAAAAAAAAAATATTTTTTGTATTAAAAAAAAAAAAAAATTTTGGATCATACAAACATATTTACAGTATTGGAATTAATTTAATTCTTTTTAAACGAAGTTTCATACAATGTAAATACCAAAAAGATAATTAAAAGTATCTTAAAAAATAGACAAACATTATTGAACAAATATTTTTGAAGTGAAACTTGTTTAGGCGCATGAGCATTAAAATTTTACGGTTGAAATGGCAAAGTTTTGATGAAACGGCAACGTTTCTGTCGATAGAGCTGGAACAGAAATCTAAAGCTTTCATCATCATCACTTCAGCCTAGCGCAGTCCACTGCTGGACATAGGACATGGGCTAAAGCTATAGATTTGTATAAATATAAACGAGACTTAAAAATTAGTTTGCCAAAGAAGTTTCACTTCTGACATTTGTACTCTGATGCACGCACTTTTTTGCTATCCTAGATGGAATTGTGAAAAATTAAAATGACTTCCTGACTTTTATAATTTATCCCCTGATATATAAAACGAATTCTAAATTAAGAGCTATCATATCTGATACATACTCATTATCGACCATTTCAGAATGTCCGTGCACTTCATTCTCCGGCGGAGAGGTGTCGAGATCGGATACTGTTTCCTTGCCCGCGTCTTCCAGGAGCAAAGGCAGCTGAAAGTGAAATATAATAAAAAATATTACTTACTAATATTATACGTACGGGTATTAGAGACGAGGAGCTTATTATTACGCTTGGAAATGATTTTGTTTATTTAAATCATAAAAAGTAATCAGTGAGAAAAAAATTAATCAGACTTTTTTTTAGCATAGGAATTGTGTTTCAAAGGGTTAATTCGGATTTTTTTTTGTAGACTTCTAGGTCGGTAAACAAGGTTACGACCCACCTGATGATAAGCGATTACCGTAGCATATAGACGCCCGAAACATCGGAAGCATCGCAAGCGCATTGCCGACCCTTACCTTACTCACCATAGTAACACAAAACTGCTTGAAAGCAGTATTATTTAGCATTAGAAATTTTCTATAAGGTAGAGGTACTTCAGTCGGGCTGCTTCACATTGTGACGAGGATATTTCCTGCTGTGTCCTTCCTTGGTATTTTCATCCATCTATCCATCAGCCCTTAACGGTCCACTGCTGGACGTAGGCTTTTCCTATAGTTGGTCGCTCCGTCCGGTCTTGGTGTTTTCTTAGATCACAATTGATGTACAGGTAGTAGCCTCACCTTGGGCTCGTCGTAGATGGTGAGGCTGGACAGGCTGGTGTTGGCGGAGAACTGCGCCGGCGTGTTCTCCACCACGAACTGCGCCGGCCGCTCCTCGAACACTGATACGTCGCGCGCCTCCACTGGACACGCACGGGACAGTTACTACAGACCAGTTTCGACACGATGTATGTGTATTTATGGTTTTTCATTTAAGTATGAAGTGTAGTTTAGTGTAAAAATACCCTCTCTACATACTAATGCTCACACTATCTTACTATGTCAGTATACTTATTTTTCTAATAAGACTAGATCTATAGAAGTTAGAATTATTAAAGTCAATATTAAGTTGATACATAAAAATTCTGAAAAACCTTTTATGTATGTATGAGTGTATACAAATTAGTGTGCGCGTGCGTGCAAGTGCGTACGTGTACGTGAACGCATACGTGTATATGTGTGTCTGTGAGTCAACTGAATGTTTCCGGCATATTGACGTGGGCAGCGCATGTCTGTATATGTGTCCACATAGGTGTGCGTGAGACTGACCGGGCGGCGTGTGCGGCGCGGGCGGCGCGTGCGGCGGGCGCGCGTGGCGCGGCGACGGCGGCGCGCTGTGGCCGGGCGAGTCGGGGATCTCGCTGGGGGAGATGCAGCCCGACGTCAGCCGACTGCGGGCGGTGGACGGGACTATGAATTAGCTCGCATTCTTGATGGTGGAGTAACAATCCACTGTCGGGGATGCGCAAACGTAGGCTCGGCTAAACAATTCAGTCTGTAACAGCCTCGCTTCGGCCTGCAGTAACCCACTGCTATGAATAGGCCTCTTTCCCCATGTAGGAGAAGGATCCGAGCTTAAATAACGTAATAACGTAGCAGGCCTGTAGGAGCTTGATCCTCTCGCTGTTCCAGTGCGGGTTGACGGATGTATTCCCTACTATACGCAACTATCGTTACCAAGTGTCAATGATAACAACAGGGACCGATTGGTGGACGTGCGCTCCGAGGTACGGTGGGGAGATCAACAAGCTTTGATATAAATAAGAATAAATTTTATTTCAAAAATCTTTAAAATTATCAGACACCTTATATTTCTTTTACAAATAAAAAAAAAACAACAACCAAGTATTATAAATTCGCCTTCGCAGGAATACTCACATACTAACTCACTTACTCTTACCGACGTGAACGTTTTAAGTATCTCAGTGAGTCTCATGAGCGAAGCCTTCGCTCCGATGATAGTTTACTTCTTAAAATTCCTCCCCTCTCCACTACTTTCTATACTAAATCATTTACTGTCCAAGCTGCCTACCTTTGCCCATCAATCGGCTTTGGAACTCCCTACCTTTGCCCATCAGACGCGCTGAATCCCTTCCAATTTTTAAGAAGTCTGTGAAACACTATTTCCTTCAATTTTAATCCTTCTATCTAGTCACATATTATCTCCTGTCCTCACTGAATCTTATCACAATAATTCATTAACTTTATATACGTCTATGTATGTTTATTACAACTTTCCATTTATATATGCCATGTACGTACATATACTTAGATTTTTTATTTTTATTTTACATTATTTATTTGTCTAATTATATTGTATATGTTAAGGTAAAACTGTACCTAACCTAACCTAACCTAAACTGTCTACATATATACCATTTCCTCTGCCCAAAGGTTGCCTCGAAGAGATCGCTCATTAGCGATAAGGCCGCCTTTTGTACTTAATCTCCTGTTTTTATTTTTGTAATTTTACTCACTCTTGGTGTACAATAAAGAGCTTTTATTATTATTATTATAAACTAAAACCTGTGGGATATATCAATATAGTGTTTTATGATTTTGTCATCACATTTTTAGAATGTTTTAAGAATTTAGTATGACCCCATATTAGTTCCTCTCGTACACAAAATTTTATTCTGCTTTAATATTTACACTCAATCTTATGAAGCAAATTTAGCAATTGAATTTTAATATTTAAAAATTGAAAACAATATTTAAAAAAAAATGTTGATATTTTTGTTGACTATAATATATATATATATATATATACCTTTCATTAACATTATCTTAAACATTTTTTTAAGCTATATGTAACACCATAATGTAAAGAAGCAAACGAGTGAAGCATAGGACCCACCTAACTTCCGAAACAACAGAGGCTTGATCATCCAACTGCTCGCAGTCAGGCAGCGAGCCCAGCGAGCTCGAGCGAGAGAACATGAGCGGAGTGTCCTCTACGAAGCGAGGTGACGCTGGCGACTGGGGCGACAGAGCCTCCTGGGCAAACGTTACCGCCTTGGAACCTGAGAAGGAGGGAAAAGGGTCTTGATTAATTATTCACACGATTTTAGCAAGTGTTTTGGCATTAGGAAGCTTATTTATCTTCGTAGAATATAAATCGTATGCTATGAAATATCACGCTACAAAATGTATGGGTGGTATTGTTAACAATTAGTCTCACACTTCGCGAACTACAGGATCGAGGTTCAGGAGGAGGAAGCACGAGTAAGGTTTATATATTAGAACATTTGCTAGGAGCAGAAATCGAACTTGTAAGAGTTAGCGAAACAATTACATGACGTTAACCATTGTAGAATTGTTTGCAGGCGAAGGAAATAAAAACCGATTTCAATTATATCGACAAGTAATACAACGTAGGTAGGCGAAAAATTAGTCAAGTAAATACGCATTATCAAAGATTACTTCAAAACTTGTAAACAGATCTCGGTGAAATTTAAATGTGACCACATGATAAACATCGGCTTTCGATTAAATTAAAAATTATCAAATTCGGTACACCCAGTAAAAAGTTATGCGGATTTTCGAGTTTCCCTCGATTTCTCTGAGATCCCATCATCAGATCCTGGTTTACTTATCACGGTACTACACTAGGGATATCGCCTTTACAACAAAAAAAAAAAAAAAGAATTATCAAAATCGGTTCATAAAAGACGAAGTTGTCCCCGAACAAAATTGTGTCCTGTCGGGGTATATATATTCGACCGTATATTTTTGATTTGAAATTCTATCATCATCAAGATATCGTTATTGATAATTTAATGTTAAAGAATTTTTAATTTAAACTAATATTTGATATATATAAATAACCGTTGAGTGTGAAGCGTTTATTTATTATTAATATATTTAAATTAAATCAACGAGTTAAGACACGTACCTTCTTTATCCTTTCCAGAGCTGCTTGTGCTTTGTTCCTGCGGACTCGGCTCAACATTAATGGATGCTTGTGCGTTCTTTTTTGCCAAACTATCCTCTTCAGTGGGTTCCCCGAGACTACTCAGTGAACTAACTCTAGAGAAATAACCTGGCGTTCCTTCGTCGCAGTAGTTTACCGGTTTCTCTGGACTTATCATTCCCGAACTAAACTTAGTATCAAAAACACTCTGCTTTTCTACTACTGTATCAGGTACCGATATCATTGGTGGCGTTGGCACAGCGATGTCGTTGTCATGTCTTGGAGGATCTTCAATTGAGCAGGTGTCTTTTTCGTCCGAATGGGTCATCACTTCCGGATTTTCTTTCACATTAGAAGTTTTAGGCTTGCCGTCTTTACCAATTATACGAAGGTCCGACATAGACGTTGCTGTCGAAAATATTATAGGAGTCTCGTAAGGCGTGCCCTCCGTGGCGAAGTGTTTGATTGTGTCCTCGTGAACAGACGGCGCTGGGGGCTCGGATATGTCCGAACCGTTCTCAGACTGGTGTTCTGCATAACGTAATGAGTAATCGGTCGGTTGATCTAAATCAGTTTCTTGATAGTCACCGAAGGTGTTTGGACTTTCTTTTTTCGAATACTTTTTGTTTTCGGACTTCGGTTTCTCAACAGGTTCAGATTCGCTCTTAGTTTCTGAGTATTTTCTACTAAAGTCTATGGGTTGGTCGCAAGAATCTTGGTCGACGTCATAACCAGATTCTGTGTAATTTGTCCTCATATCTGTTGAGCTTCTTGGGGGTGGAATGGGTGGTTGACCTCCATACCTCAGGTAATTGGAGTCTTTCGTTAGGGATTTTGAAGACCTTAATGTGTCGCTACCGGTGTCCATCTTCATTAGATCTTTGTTTCGAGGAGTTGGTACTGGAACTTTCCCCGTGCGCATACCTCTTTCGAAAACTGAATCAGAATGAGTGCTGGTAACGGAATCTTTGCTTTCAGATCTGTTCACATTGTTGGAACTTCCTTCTGAGGAGCGTGATACAAGGGCACCTTTTAATAAAGTGTTACTGCAACTTAGATAGCTAGCTAAATGTGCACTATGACTGAGCGATATTTGTGACGTCAATGAGCCCATTAGAGGGGAACTGGATGTCATTCTGTGCCTCTCTAGATTCATAGCAATCTGTCTTTCGGTAGCTGTAAAGAGGTTCTTCTCTTCTCTGTTGCTGGTAGTCGGAGAAGTTGCCGGTTCAATGTTGTCACAAGTTTCCGCCAAGTTCTGGTCTAATTCTTGTTCTAGAGCTTTTTGTTTTCTCGCACCGAGAGTAGGTAATGCGGGCAAATTCATACTTCTAGCTGTTGTATCCAATGATATTATGTGTGTCTTACCAGGTTTAGAATTCAATAAATTTTTAAGAGCAGCGCTCGACCCCATTGCGATCATTTTGTGTTTAGAATGAATTAAGCTTCGGAGCATCGGAACAGCTCCTTGGTCCCACAGAAATTGTTGATCTTGAGGACATCTCGCTGACAGATTCCACAGAGTACCGCACGAGTTGCTCACCACTGTTAGACTTGGAGACTTGAGGTGCTGCAGTAAGACACTTAGACAATTTCTCTCTCGGAGAATTTGTCTGTAATCTTCGCGTACTGCGATGTGACTCGACACGTTTCGCATTATGCCACCCGCGTTCTCCACAATTGCCAATGTCTTTGTAGGGGAGTTATAGCTAAGCATATCTACGAGAAAACCCAAAGCTCCATCAACAGAGCACAGAGCAACTTTGTTCATGGAGCAATGAGCTGTAAGATTCCAAAGGGCTGAAAGAACAGACTTTAATGTTGCTTCTTTTTGGCATGTCATAGCCGCTTTTGTTAATCCCTTTACAGCACCAACTTCTCTTAAAACTTGTTTGCTACTTGTATCTGCCCTCCAAGACAGGTTCCTGAGGACAGCCGCTGTGACCTGAATCATAGATAATACAAGCACGTTAAGATGTAATTTCTACTGCTCAAACCCACCGTACAATTAAAATAGTTAAAAAAATATTATAATTTGATTTTTTCAATATTCTTACTCACCTGTCGCATATCGTCGTTAGGTGACTCCAGTTGTTCGACCAGCGCCAACATGAAGTCTTTGAAGGAACACAATAAGGATTTGTTGTTGCCATCTCCAAACGTCAAGTTTGTCAGCGTCATACCAGCGTACTTTCTCATTGTCAAGCACGTGTTATCATCAGTTCTACTTCCATGTGCTGCTTGGTCTCCACTCACCAACGCTGCTAGAGCTTGCAATCCACCTAATTGACAGACTACATGACGATGTTCTTCGTCAAACGACAATTTCATTAAAGCAGCCACACTTTGGCTGGGGTGTTTGGTAACATCGTCTTCTATTGCTTCTTTACCCTCTTTTCTAGCTTCTACCAAATCTTCTAATACATAACAATATTCTCTAACTTGTTCTAGCAGTCTCCATACCCTTGCCTCCCTTCTTCCAGCTTTATCATCTGTTTGTGTGTGGATTATATTACGGAGAGCCTTAGCAGCACGATCTCTAGTTTCTCTGGACACTTTTGAGTGGATTAATTGTACCAATAAAGGAATACACCCCGCCTGCCTCATTGCAATACAACTTTCAACAGATCTACTCATGTCGAGAAGAGGGCCGCTTAGATCGGCGTTATTTTCAGGCGATAGACTTAGCAATGAAATTAGCGAACACACACATTCCATTTTGTTTTCTAAGTTCGAAGACGGACGTGGACAATCTGATCCATTACTGGAGAAACTGCGTACACTTGCAGAATCATGACCTGTCCAAGCATCGCGTTCTCCGGGCCATGTCCCTCTAAATAGCTGTGAAGCTCTTTTGTCACGTTCACTTGATCTGGCTGCGTTTTCTAACCCATAATGCAAAGTGCTTCTGTAATTTGTTCTGTGCGGTCGGTCTTCTTGGGATGAACCATTGGAAGACTGCGGTTTTGCTGTTCTTTTCGGAAGAGCACCAGCTTTCTTTTGTGCTTGACTGTCATCACCGTCGACTTCGTCTTCGAGAAAATGTGGATTGGTTATATCATTTCGTTCATCATACTCATCTGGAGAGGGAGAGTGGTCCAGAAAATGTGGTTTGGGAATTCGACATTCGATGTTTGATTTTGACGGTAGATGGTAATCGTCGTCAAGGAAATGCGGTCGGCGTGGGAGCGACTCGGAATCGAGATTATCTAAATCAAGTGTTAGATCCCGGTTGCGCACTTTGTCTATCGGTTTCGGAGTGACGTGTTTTGAATATCGGGGTTTGGTATCTTTTGGGTTCGATAAGCGGCGCGCGTCCGGCAATATTGGAGAGGAAGTACTTATAGGTCGTCGAGGTTCACTGGAAGTCGAAGGAGTGTCTTCACTGGCGGAAGGTTCAGAGTCAGTCAATGGTGAATTTGAGGAGTCCATACTGCTCCAAGGATCTACCATAACTTCGTTCTCCAACTGGAACAAAAATACGTAAACTGTTAATTTAAAATATAAATATTAAATAAAACGAAATAACGGTAAATAATATATATTTGCGACACTGGAAACTCACGCGTATATGATTAATTGCCAGAAGCACTTGAAATAATAATATTCTTTGTAATACAACACAATGGAAATATTATCATTAATTACATATATTTTTAAATCAAATTAAAATATATATATATTAATGTTCAAATAAGCACAGAAATCATACGGAATTGGTGGAATACCGATATCAGTTTACATACTGAACTTTCGAGGAGGTGTTATGTTCACAATATGAGTCATTACTGCGATACCATAGAAAAACAAAAAGTTATAAAATAAAAAAAAAGCAAACAGATGGTTTGCTTTTAAGTTTAACAGGTTAATATTGGCACTTAAATGCGAATTAAAGTAATGATGACTGACGCTTTTGAGGAGACAAGAAAACTGTAATGTTCATATAACGATCAAGCTGGCGTCTTTAATGGAGAAAGTTGATTGTGGTTGCTATTAAGCATTTCTTTGTGTGTAATTTATTTTTTTAAATAATACTCTTCTACTTAGTGCATATAGTGGAACTTAACCTAGATCATGAACACTTAACATTAAGGTTTTTGCTTTGTCTATATAATTAAGTTTTAATTTAATTTTTAAATAGTACGCAAATAATTTTAACGCATTTATAAAATATATATCAAATAAGTACAAGGAAAATTATTCAATTGTGTGCTGATTATAGCATTAGTTATATTCTTCAGTGAGAGAATGGACAGTGGCTGACGAATGGACAATAAACGAGGCATGCTAATGTTCCATTTCCAACACAATGGCTCGGCACCGACAATTGGCGTTGGGAAACTGACTAATTGGATCCAAGTACGTATAAAAGTTATTTATTCTAAAATCTAACTCTGTTCGTAGTTTACAACATCAATCGATCATGATTAGACATATTTACCAGTACCTACACTCTATTTAACTTGCATATTAAAAATTTTGAAATACAGGATGAGATCGTACGGAAATGATTTATTTTTAATGATACGTTTACATGATCATGCCCCTGACGCTACGAACTTACCAAATCGCTATCATTAGACGTGGTTGCGTCATCCAAGGGGTTTCCATTCTCAACGTCCACACCGGAATCGTTTGGATCACCTCTTCGTCTAACTTCGTTCCTGACAAAGTTTCTCAAGGAATTGAAGTTGTAACGGAGGTCCGTCGCGAAGTCGTCGTACAGTTTGAACTGATTAGCATTGAACTCCGTGTCGTTGTCTAGGATGTCCCGACTGTCCATAACATCAGAACGATTCGTGTTCTTGTTTGTAAACATCACTTTGTAATAATCACGATTCATCGTTGTATTATTGTTAACGTTCTTCTAACTTTAGATAACGTTTCCGTTGCGTATTTTCATCGTTGTTTATTTTAATTGATTCGCCTGTACGATGTTAACGAGTTAGGAATAATTCGAACAGTTGCGTCGGAAGCCGGTATAACGTGAGTGATGCGTTGGGTACGGCCGTAGTAAACTTGGCACGGTTATCTAACGCGTATAAAATTAGTATGGTATCAAACTAAAGATAACGTCGTTTTAGTTTTGGATGACTAATATTTAAAATTTCTATTTATTTATTTTAAAACTTAATTTCATTATTTCATACTTTCTCTTCTCTTAGATATCGATGTACTTATATTATTTCAATTTATACTCACGTACAATTCATTTGATAAATGCATAATTATAATATTTATTGATAATACATACATAGTGACACTATATAATTTCAAAGTAAGAGACATTCCACTCGAAAATACTTAAATCTCTAAATAGGTCAAATTTAACAGAAACGATGTGGCATTGTACTTACTAAAATATTGAATCCACAAATAGTTGAGATATCCCAGAGTTATTTAGTATTTGAACCGGACTCAGCTATTATCGTAAAGAGATCATTACTCTCTGTCGGACAACAATAAACATTGAACTAACACTGTTTTAGACTAGCTCGGAATTAGGTCATATTTATCATAATATTTTGAAAGAGGAGTTTTTATGGCAGCTTTGGATTATTACGGACACTTAACTTTAAGAGTTATTTAAAATAAAATTATTATATTTGAAACTGTTAAGAAACTATAAGATTCTAATTCATGATCTAGCCACATAAATTATCATTTTACATCTTAAAAAATAAGAGAGCGCGCATATAAAAAAAACTACGGTTTATTTTAAACTAAAGTATCAAAAATCAAACTACATAAAATGGGACACATGCCAAGTCGTTATAAACGCGGTCTATACACATTTCTGAGAAGACTCTCGTGAGTCTTTTGTTTTAAAGTTTTGACAGGGGAGACGGTGAAATTCATGTTTACAAATTTTTATGAATGAGTTTCACGCGGTACTGAGTGTGATCTCATGCAAATTATTTGTACTAGCAAGTGATGCCGAGATAAAGACAATTTGAGTGAAATTTACTAAGTGAATATGTTTAAACATATTTCAACATTTAAGAATTTTACGGCCTCGATGATGACTCGGTTATCAAGATATTTATTTACACGGATTCGTATATATTTGTATTGTCATTCGAGCTGAAATATTTTCAATGTTAATGATAACAATTTCAGACGAATTTAAATCACCGTGACAATTCTGTTTGAGTTTTGATAGGTATTTAACTATTTATTTGATAGTTAATTTTGAAAAGTTAAAGTAATTTAAATTTTAGGAAAAATCAAAAAGATTTGTCGTCATCACCATCATCATCATCTTGATTGATGTAGTTTTAACAACACTAGATCGTAGTTTACTAAATGAATATTTCACTAAAATCATTAGTCTAAAAGCTTCATTATACTAAATGAATATTTCACTAAAATCATTAGTTAAAAGCTTCATTATACTGAAGTACACACACTAGGACACAATAGGAAATATCCTGCTCAAACTCTGGAGTAGCCCGACTGGGGAAGTATCTCGATCTTAGAATAGAAATAAAAACGAGTTTTTAACTAACATCTCAATAAGATAGACAGTGAAGCAAAATAGATAAATTATTAGGTGTAGGTATAAAGTTATAAGCCGTCCTATTTATTATATTTACTGAGCTGCCCGGCCTGTCGGATTTCTTTTAATACTACCTTCATAATTATGTTGTTTTGTTTTGATTAAGAACTGCATAGTGATTCTTGTGTTGCAAATGATTGTTGAACGACATATTCCTATGTAAACCTTATTTTTTTTTGTGAATGTGTAATTTGTAGTTATGTGTGGTAATAATAAATAAAAAAAATGTAAAAAAGCACGATAGTTAAAGTTTGTAGGTAAATTAAATTATACCTTTGATGATTGTACACAACCAAGGACTTCTCGAAAGTATTTTTTTTATATAGGTAATTATAAGAAACGTTCGATACAAGGAAGCCCATCCGCCAATTGTTTTAAAAATTCAACGCTTGCGTTCTCACAACAATTATTTTACCGAACCACATGCTCAACACGTTGCCGAGGACAGACAGAAATACATCGAAACGGCGTTTCTTTATACTCTATCAACCGTTTACGACGGACGCTAGTCAAGGTTTCGTCAATTTTATAGACGAAATTTATCCTTGATGGTGGAAATTACTACAGAATTCTATTAACTCAATAAAGTCAATGTTTTTTGATGTTTCTACCATATTAATTGATTTATTATAAGTCATATTATGGTGTTATTATGTTTGTAAATTTACTAAAAAAACTATAATAGACCTTTATCAGAATCACTTTCAGCTCTCATTGAATGACCCTCAGTAATATATTTGGAATCACAAAAAAGACCGCATAAAACAAATATATGGCTTATATTTTGTTTTGAGGGGAGATCGTGTTTTCGAACGCTAGCGCAACAGACAGTTCCAATAACCACTGCGTAAAACTGTTGTCCAATAGTTAAGGTAAAAATTTTCCAAAGTTCGAAGTTACAGAAAATATCTTGTTTTAATATAATTTAACAGCAAGTATTTATGTATCTATAAAAGTCGTATAAAGACTTCACGGTCGGTAGGTAACATTTCGCCGTCATCGCGAACTCGGTTGTTACGAGGCCCCTTGACCCGAATCCGACTTTCCACTATAATTCGATGACTCTAAGGCTTTCTTAGTTTTTTTTAAGTGCCTTCAGAGATCTGATGAAAAATAACCTTTATAGATTTAACACGTATTTTTTATATTTGAAAAGATGTAGCAATATAAAGAAAAAAGTTACCAATTAGTTGACCCGCGAAACTTGACCGATAATATTTTTTTTCGTTTTATCGATTTGGCGTTGAAAAATACAGACAACCCTAAATTTTCACCCTTCTACCACCAACCCCTATTTTTAAATAGCGTTTGCCGAGTCAGCTAGTAATATATAAAAATCAAAGTTGACTTGAAAATACTATCTAACATAGATCACTTTTACCGTGTGCTAAATATACATTATGATGCTCTACATTAAACATTAATATGCAACAAAACCGCACCTCTAAAACATTGTAAATATTATTACATCGAGCGAGGTCAGTGACCCGTCTTATGTAATAAGTAGCGAAACTAAAGGTCGTTGATTCTAGCGATTACATTCAATTAAGTTAAGTGCAGGCCAGCCACGGAGAAGCTATATCTATTTAACAAAAGTTAGTGCAGAAGATGCTTTAGTGTCAGTAACACAACAACTAACCGTACTCGCGACTTCGGTCGTAATAACACATGTTAACGATCGTACCTACTCGTAAAAGAACTAAGTTTGTCAAATTTCGGGATAAAACGTATTCCATATCCTAGTCCCGTATTAAGCACTCATATAATGCCAATTATCATGCAAATAGGTTCGATAGTATTGCTGTAATCTGTGGCCATGGTATAGACAATTACAAAAAAACATTTTGACTTCAGTATGGATTAATCTCATAACAAAAATTTCAAGTCTCTACAATGATCTGTTACAGTTCTATCATAAATATAGATTAGCGTAAACAACTACATAATAAAATAAATCTGACAATTGTGAGTCTGACTCCTACACGCGTTTAAGATAGAGCTAAATAATACTGAAGATGCGTTTTATCAAACTAGTGACAAAACGACCACAGAACAGGAAGTAAGAGTTATATTTAGAAGATTACATTTGAACCGACGCAAGAGCAACTTGCGAGGTATTTTTGGATACGCTACTGAGTAAAAAAAATATTGCTTGAAACTAATACATTTTATGAATCGTCCGTGCATAAAATATTATCATATTGTTTTTTATCACGCTGCTTATTAAAACGGCGATACTAAATGTTTAGACATTTTTAGCAGCAAGCAGTTTCTAATCGATTGAAAAAAAAAAACAATGTATCTGGCAATTCTATTTAATACTGTATCAGAAACAATTTTGCCACAGAATATGAAAATAGTGCTAAGGTTAAAGATATTATAGTATTGCACATGCGAAGGTCACTCGCTCAACAGATATTGAAACAATTAAGCATAAAAAATAAAAACGCAATGCATATGGAATCAAGTATTTTGTGCATTACAATATTCAAACAGATAAGTTATCTTGTCTACGCATAGACGGTTAGTAAATGTAGCACAAAGTACAAAATACGCAAACGTAGAAGGCACCAAGATGCTATCACAATAGTCAATCGGTAACATCGTAATGACTATATAATTTTGTTATTTTTTTTTTTCATTTGTCCAATATTAAAACGAAAATGATATTATAAAGAATGGATTGAATTATTGCAATACTAAAACCGCCAAAACTAGTAATTTTACGTTGATGGCTATTATAATGTCACTTATCGAATAGTAACAAAAATTACAGTACATACACATACAGTTACAGTAGACTTGAACATCAACTTGCCTTGGGACGAGTCGACAAAAAACAAACAAGTAATGTAATATAAATAATAATAATAATAATTAACTAACAAACAATAAACAAAGAACAAGCGTATTGTTATTAAACATATATTTGCGGATAAACGTTTAAACATGGCTACTCAGGAACGCACAGTCAGTGCATGGGTAAACGCGAACAAAAGTAAATTATTCCTCACAGAGCCATTAGACACATGAAAGCAAACCGAGCACCTACAGAAACAGTGAAAGTGATGTTATGGAATTTTGCGATGCACCCAACTATTATGGTAATTGGAGTGAAACGAGTCTACGGTGTGGCGTAAGCGTGATAGACGAACATGCTCAGACCCTACGATCACAAATAAAACACGAAATAAAGTTTTAAAAAAAAATTGATTACTTGTATTAAATATTATTTTTGTCCGAATAATTTCACGATTGGGATCAAGACTACAAACAGAATCTAAAACATGTCCAATTTAGATGCAAACGTCTTATGTTATTACACGCTCTGATTGACCCTCAACTCACCGCAAGTCTAGAACGATAGGAAATTATTTACTATCCGAAATGTATAAATTATGAAACGTTTTTGACTAATATTTAGACAAGAGTGGCAAGACGGTGAGTGAAAGTGAAACACATTAAGACAATCATTCATTCGATCGGTGCTTCGATTGAAAAGCGAACAATAATAACGTTACCTCGACTGGAGAACGGTGACGAAACGCTGAAGAAAAAGTTTTATTTCGCACGGTATATCAAGTCATGTCAACGAGTAACGTTAACTGGGAATGCTCTGATTCCTGCTACACTCGGCTGTTGTGGTAGTTATATATCCACCACTACCCACATAATTAAAAATGCATAACCAATTATTTAGAAATGCATTTGGATTTTCCATTCATATATTCGTTTCACCTCACCTTTATATAGCTGTGTATATTTTACTATATTACTCTTTGAAGACGAAGGTTTTGGAAGAATTATTATATTTGCTTTGTATTGACAATCCTATTTTAATATATAATTTCAAAGTTTTATTTTATGAGCTGACCAATTACATTAATAGGGAAAAGACGGCTTAAAATCTTTAATGTTATATTTTATCATAGAGTTCATGAGACGTAACATATTTTTCACAGCCATAATTTTATAACAAGGAAACTGCTTGATGCAGCCGCATTGCAGTGCTCCAAATATACCCGACGCTACGTACTTCACGGAATATGATCTAGCCATATCACGATTAACCATTAATTACTATACGAACTATTACGTGACATATCTACTTACAAGTAGAAAGAGTAAATACGTGATAACCTTACCAGTTGTGTGATTAAGAATACACACATGTATGTGTGTGTTCATATACACATGAAATTATAACGTGATAATAATAAAACTTTGAATTCTGAAAAAAATTAAGGATTTCTAACAAGATTTTTCTAGTCGAGCAGAGCTAGAACGATTAATTAGCTAAAGTGATTTTTATCACATTCTTAAACTATGAATCGAGATGACTGAGACAGTGTCATTAGCATCACAAGTGTTAAATATGGCTCCAACAACGAAAACAATACCTATCATTTATAAAACAGACGGGAACGCATTAACTCAAAGTAATAAAAATTGAACGAAAAATTTATGAGCTTACGCATACGCATTCAACCTGTAACATCCGACTGTTAGGCATAGGCCTTCTTTTAAGGCAAAAGAAGGATTAGAGCTTAATCCACCACGCTGCTTCACTGTGGGTTGGCGGATATGTTCCCTACTATGAGTAACGATCGCTATCAGGTATAACAGCCGGGACCGACGGCTTAACGTGCTCTCGAAGACACGTTGGGGAGACCCACAAGGACAGCCATCCAAACCGGAAAGAATTATTGAAATTATTTCTAAAAATACAAATATCCCCATCCCGAGCCAGAATCAAACTCGCAAGCTGTCGGTGTTTTATGTGACTATTAGCACCACTACACCAGAGCGGTTGTTATTTCTTATAGTAGAAATAAAAATTTATTTTATTTTATAAACAAAAAGAGATTTATAAAACTAATACCTATAGGCCTATAGGTATATAATATATCTAGGCCTATATTAAATCGATAAATAAGAATGTATTTAGTTGCGTAATATGTAAGGAGAAAAGCGAGTCAATTCGAAACCAGAAGGTTATAAAAGAGAAACGTGAAACTTTTAAAGTGACTTACAATTTTATTCTCACACTGTCTTAGTGAATTGCATCATTAGAAAATTCGGAGATAGACTTCTCAAATTATCGACATCTTCATTTCAATCGATAGGATTTTTATGCGTTCAATATTAAACATTTCACAATTTTAGTAAACTGCTATAAAATAACGGACACCTTCATTGAAAATGTCACGGATTGGTACCAACAGGATCTGACCTATTTTTTAAAAGTTTCTTAACATATTACGATTTTTGTATATTTTTTTTTAAATAAAACAAGTATTGAATAAGTTGATCTAAAAATTTTAAAATTCATGAAATGCTACATGGTCTTTATTCTTTCCCAAAACTAATTTTGACACCAAAATTTGTGTACTTGGCTTAAATTTTCACAATGTAATTATTTAATTATATCATAATTGGGAACAAACAGATAAGGCGCGAGGCAAATGCAATTTTTGATGAGATTAAAAGCTAATTCCGGCAAACAAAGCCAACGATTATTATTATGCACACGACACATTATCCGACAAGTGGGAAGCTCCACGGATTATTACGTGTGAGAGGTAATAAAAAGCTTTAAGCAACTAGGAAACAACAATAGCGAAGTAACACGGTAAGGTATAAATTGAAAGAAACATTACGACATAATACTTGAAATGAGTGAATAGACTTGATCAAAAAGTAGAACAATGAGTTCATGTAAGTATGGAAAAATTAATATAGCGAAAAACGTCATACCGAAGTTGATACTGAACGACTTATATAATCGTACAATAGCTTACACTATGCAATTTTAGATATACAGGGTGTGGCGTAAATAGTGGTCCACCGTTAAGGATTCGATAAACCAGGTAATTTACTATAACATATTACAATTTTATCCATTTTTACCCAAAGGTTCCGGAAATATTTTTATTTTTTATTTTTTTACGATATTTGTACCCCTTGTTACAAATTTGGTTGTAGTTTTAACAAATACCATTATTTTTTCATTTTTATTACTGGTAATTACTGCTGAACACTAGAGCTATCGTTAAATAATATGTTTTAGTGTAAATTTAAGGCTTTTGAAGAAAAAAATTGGTTTTACTCTACTTTAAACCCAAATTTTTAACATATCATGCTAATTCAAGAGCGATTTTTGTAAAAAAAATGTACTAAGCTGTCAGTGCCCATTCATTTAAAAACATGCCTACTAAATACCAATTTCAAAATGGTATCACAATAGCAGATCCTTTTGTTTAACAGAAAGATATCCAATTTTAATTGAAGAAAGGAAGATTTTCATTAAAATACATTTTAAAATTTAGTTGCGTTAATACTTATGATTTTTGTAAAAAAAGTAACTACACTGTCAGAGCCTATTCATTTTAAAATATTCCTACTAAACACAGATTTTAAAACGATTTGCCATCCCATTAATAAAAAAAATTATGGCAATTTTAATTGAAAAGGACTTAAAATAAAAATAAAAAATTACTACTGTTACAGAGTGATCTTGGCCTAACTTGTAAATTAGAACAAGGTATTAAAAAAAAACAAGTCATACTGTCATCGTTTATTATTATTCTTTGACATGATTACAAACACTGTAAAAATTACACCAAATGCTCGAAATGGTGCCCATTCGCAGCTATACATGCTCTGCAACGTCGAATATACAGTGTTTGTAATCATGTCAAAGAATAATAATAAGCGATGACAGGATGACTTGTTTTTAACCGACTTCCAAAAAAGGAGGAGGTTCTCAATTCGACTGTATTTTTTTATGTATGTTACATCAGAACTTTTGACCGTGTGGACCGATTTCGAGAATTTTTTTTTAATCGAAAGGTGGTGTGTATCAATTGGGCCCATTTAAATTTATTTGATATCTAACAACTACTTTTCGAGCTATATCTAATAATGCGTTTTTACTTGACGCTTTTTTCGTCGACCTACGGTGTATTATACCGCATAACTTTCTACTGGATGTACCGATTTTGATAATTATTTTTTTGTTGGAAAAAAGATATCCCTAGTTTGGTACCATGATATGAAAACCAGGATCTGATGATAGGATCCCAGAGAAATCGAGGGAAACTCTCGAAAATCCGCAATAACTTTTTACTGGGTGTACCGATTTTGATAATTTTTAATTTAATCGAAAGTTAATGTTTATCACGTGGTCACATATAAATTTTATTGAGATCTGATAACTACTTTTTGAGTAATCTTTGATAACGCATAGTTACTTGACTATTTTTTCGTCGATCTACGTTGTATTACTCGTCGATGTAATTGAAGTCGGTTTTTTTTTCATTTGCGAGCAAACACAATTATTTTTTAATGCCTTGTTCTAATTTACAAGTTAGGCCAAGATCACTCTGTAACAGTAGTAATTTTTTATTTTTATTTTAAGTCCTTTTCAATTAAAATTGCCATAATTTTTTTTATTAATGGGATGGCAAATCGTTTTAAAATCTGTGTTTAGTAGGAATATTTTAAAATGAATAGGCTCTGACAGTGTAGTTACTTTTTTTACAAAAATCATAAGTATTAACGCAACTAAATTTTAAAATGTATTTTAATGAAAATCTTCCTTTCTTCAATTAAAATTGGATATCTTTCTGTTAAACAAAAGGATCTGCTATTGTGATACCATTTTGAAATTGGTATTTAGTAGGCATGTTTTTAAATGAATGGGCACTGACAGCTTAGTACATTTTTTTTACAAAAATCGCTCTTGAATTAGCATGATATGTTAAAAATTTGGGTTTAAAGTAGAGTAAAACCAATTTTTTTCTTCAAAAGCCTTAAATTTACACTAAAACATATTATTTAACGATAGCTCTAGTGTTCAGCAGTAATTACCAGTAATAAAAATGAAAAAATAATGGTATTTGTTAAAACTACAACCAAATTTGTAACAAGGGGTACAAATATCGTAAAAAAATAAAAAATAAAAATATTTCCGGAACCTTTGGGTAAAAATGGATAAAATTGTAATATGTTATAGTAAATTACCTGGTTTATCGAATCCTTAACGGTGGACCACTATTTACGCCACACCCTGTATATTTTTTTTTGGTAAAGAATGAGTTTGAGTGGTTGCTGGCAAAGTTGGTGAAACAAGGTCTAATTACTATACCGATTAGTATTACGAATGTGTATAACCATCGGAGCGGAAAGTTTTAAGGTTTTAGGCTACAATACATCAAGCTATGACTAAGAAAAGCGGTAACAATAAATCAGAACCAATCTCAGATATGACAAAATTTATGTAAAATCGTAATACGACGTTGCAGTGACCGTATTTTCTGCTGCGAGGGGTTGTGGGTTCGATTGCCGCCTCGAGTTTGGGTATGATATAGGCATTTATTTATATGTATTAATTGAAAAAAAAAAGTATCTATTATCAAGTTGCTTACCGTAGGAACAGATGACCGTGTGTATGTCACAGATATTTATTTATTTAAAATTATGGATCTAGACGAGGCGTAATAAACTTACTGATCCAAAAATTATACTTTACCGTAAAATACGAATTTGAACAACATTTATTGTCTAATTTCGAGATGATCATTTTAATGTAAACGTCTAACAAGTAAAGTTTTCCAATTATACACCAATTTGCCTCACATCGCGTGCCTTCATTTAGGTAATGGCTGTATTCAAATAAGGGACTTTGACCATTAGTTAATTTAATTATAGCATACAGATTAATGTTACAAAAGAACTCGAAAATATTGCAATAATAATTACATTCAAAGAAATAAATTATGTTGTCTCGAAGTAGTGACTATGCAAAGATTTAATACGAAATGAAAGTGACTGCTATTACGGTACAGACAAGCGCTGAACAACCTTTGCTGTTAATAATTGTGTTTGCTCGCAAACGAAAAAAAAACCGACTTCAATTACATCGACGAGTAATACAACGTAGATCGACGAAAAAATAGTCAAGTAACTACGCGTTATCAAAGATTACTCAAAAAGTAGTTATCAGATCTCGATAAAATTTATATGTGACCACCTGATAAACATCAGCTTTCGATTAAATTAAAAATTATCAAAATCGGTATACCCAGTAAAAAGTTGTTGCGGATTTTCGAGAGTTTCCCTCGATTTCTCTGGGATCCTATCATCAGATCCTGGTTTCCTTATCATGGCACCAAAGTAGGGATATCCTCTTTCCAACAAAAAAAGAATTATCAAAATCGGTACATCCAGTAGAAAATTATGCGGTATAATATAACGTAGGTCGACTAAAAAAGCGTCAAGTAAAAACGCATTATTAGATATAACTCGAAAAGTAGTTGTTAGATCTCAAATAAATTTAAATGGGACCAATTGGCACACACCACCTTTCGATTAAAACAAAATTTGTCGAAATCGGTCCACCCGGTCAAAAGTTCTGATGTAACATACATAAAAAAAAAAAAAAAAAAATACAGTCGAATTGAGAACCTCCTCCTTTTTTGGAAGTCGGTTAAAAATTAATTATGTTTTGGTATTGTACCAAATACTAATAGATACATTAATTTCAATAACTGTAATTAGCTACGTTTTACTGCCCTTTCGTATATAAAGATCAGCAATTAAAATTAGTTTTACATAGTAATTTCGAATATTTTTTTTCTTCTTTTTCTGCTGTTTCTCAAAACAATTTCCAGTGAATAAAACAGTCCCTATTGTGATGTTATTTGTTTTAGAGCTAAACTTGCAGCACGTATATTGAGCACCTCAGTTAATTGTTTCTCTTACCATGTTACGCGTTACTTTTACTTTTAATGAGTTTCTAGTTACTTGAATATGAAACAGCAAAACTCTTACCCTTAGTAGACGGGCCTATCTTGTGAGTTGTGTTTTACTTATAATCGTTACTACTATTAATTGGTCGCTTGTATGATTTTAGTCGAAGAAATTTAAAAACAATTATCAAATATTCAAAATGTTTTTTATAATATAAATACTATGAATTTTAAGCTGCTCAAGAGCAAAACTGTGGCAACACCAGAATGTACGAACTAGTTGAAATGAAGCCGAACTATAATGAATTACCTGTAGTATGTAGTTTGAGATAATTAAAAAACAAAACGCTATTTCAATTATTCTAATGTAATTTACAATTACCAAGCTTAGAAGAACTTATTATATAACAATTGAAATATTTGTGCTGACAAATCTAAATATAATGTAATTACTTTAACATCTTCGCTGTTTGAACGTGTTTACGACGCTCGCCGGTCACACATAATACTAACACAATTATTTAAACAATAGATGTGGATTAATGTTTAACACACATAGTGGTCTGTTCCTACTGTAGGCAATAGTAGTGCCCGTGAGTCAGTTAAAAACTGGCTGATATAATCTTTTCTTTTTACACATTTATTACCTATAGATTTCCAAGCAAATAACAACCAGATTCGAAGGAATCGAATCCCTTGTAGCGGAAAACAGCGGCCTAGTTATATATAATTACATAACATTGAAACGTGTGATTGTAGACAATTTTCGTTTAAGACGCGACCTTTAGAGGTTTCGATTGGTGTTAGCAAAAAAGGGAAGCACTTGGTAATTTCCAACCGGACGAGGTCAAGTATGGTGTCGACATCTATCATAATGTAGCGTGAATGTGCGAAGGAAATGATGGCCTGAATTTCAGCTTATCGTTGAAGGTTTTATATTGAATGCTTTGGTGCCAACATTTAAGAAAATTGTCCAGAAAATCTTTTCGATTTTTGTAGTTTTTTTTATTGTCATTTATATTGTCTATGTATATTTTTAAATAAGATAATGATATTTCTTCTTACTTGATTATTTTAATAAAATCTTATACACACTTTTTTTTTATTATTCAACTGAGGTCCCTACAGCAGGAAATATCCTGTTCAAAATCTGGAGCAGCCTATCTGGAGAAGTACCTCGACCTTACAGAACAATCAAGTTCCAATACAATATTTAAAAAAAAAAAAAAAAAAATCATAGAAAGTTTAGAAAGCTGTGCTATCACAAAAAAGCATGTAAAATAATATACGATATGGAATTACAACTCTCTCGAAAATATTTTTTAAATTAGATTGTAAACAGGCCTATTTGAATTTCAAGGTTCGATGTATGACGAGAGTAAAAGATATTATACAAAAAATTTCCACCGACCCTGTGCCATATTAGGAAGGCTTCATGAATATTTCTCACATAGTCAATATTACCGTAATCTATATATTAATACATGAAGCAAAAACTATGTAACCCTTTTTACGAAAATTGCGCGGACAAAGGAGTATAAAATTTGGCAGACTTATATTTATATAGAGGAGTGCAGAATGCTAATATTTTTTTTTAATAATTATGCATAAAAAATACATTAAATCAATAAGAAAACATTACACACACTACCATTTATTTGACACACCCTCATATACCTATACTCTTTTCTTTATTAGTATGGAAGTATGGTCTTTGACATATTCAAATAAATTATGGTCGAATTTCGACCACTGGGCGAACACTAGTAGGTAAGTACAGATCTTTAAACGCTGATATTATTATTTTGAGGTGACAATTGATGTACAATCTTTGAACAATTTTACAATCTGCGATCGCTGGATATTAGATTATTTCTGTTTCTTCATTCATTTTTACTTATAATATCAAACAACGATACAATCTTTAAAGTTTAAAAATTATTTTATAGCAAAAGAAAAAAATTAAGAAAACCGTTTAATAGGGGTTTGCATTTAAATCATGGTGTGTGATGAAGCCCAATCCTCCCCTACATGGAGAAAGAGGCCTTTGCCCAGCAGTGGGATGTTACAGGCTGAATCGTAATCGTGCGGCGAAGGTAACACTCAATTATGAATTACTAATAGCACGGTAAGAAATAATTCTTCGTTTTGATTTGAATATCTAATAATACGGGCACTTTCGACAGATGACTGGTTAGACTGTTTTTTTAATTTATTTAAAATAAATATCTAGGGGCTCTAAATGCCCATGCATTTGTTTAAACATGCATTATAACCCCGGACGATTTATCATTAGAACTACAAATCGACAGTCCTATGACGGCCTAGTAAAGCTAGGACGTGGTCCGACGTTGACGGATTTTTTTTTGTATACATACACTCATACTCATACATGCATACATAGGTAGATTACATATCGCATATACAAGCCAAGAGACTGTTGAGAGTGGCGAGTTGATAGTACATAACAATATAAATAATATTTTTATCTTCAATATATTCAAATCAATAAGCATACAAAGTCTACCATTATTGCAATAACAATTCTGATAGCGTGACTACGTCACCGAATACGGATCTGCCGGTTTGAATGGTGCATATAAATTACAGGCGTAGGACGACCAGGCAGCGGTAAGGTAACAAAAACTAAGGACAGACCAAGCGATCTACGTATCAGATTAATATTATAAAGAAAAAGAAATGTTTGTAAGCAATTCACACACGGCAGAAGTTGAACTTCTGAAAAGTCTACGAGAGTGAGATGAATATGTGTTTGTTTCTTTATCGCTACGCATTTAGTTTCACTTCAAAATTATTTTACAATATTAGAAATCTATCCCAATGTGCTAGACTATGTAATAGACTATTATTTTTCAAGTCATATTTCTAAAGACACAATCTATACTAATATTATAAAGCTGAAGAGTTTGTTTGAACGCGCTACTCTCAAGGAACTACTGGTTCGAATTGAAAAATTATTTGTGTTGGATAGTCCATTTACCGAAAAAGGCTATATATAGGCTATATATTTTAATAAGTTTTTTTTTTCAAATGAACGGGGGCGAAACCGTGTGTCACAGCTAGTAAATTACAATTGTTTTGTATATACTCGCATTACAACGATCGTTTTCTATCAACTCGTAAAAGATGAATAATAATAATATTCTTTATTGCACACAATTAAAAGATACAAACAAAAGTAGTACAATTAGAGTTAGATGTATAAAGGCGGTCTTATCGCTAAAAGAGCGATTTCTTCCAGATAACCTTTGGGTATAGGACAAGGCATAGAAAAGCGGTTAGGAATTATACAAATAATTGTTATAGAAATTAGAATAAATTACAATAAAATGCGATTAAACAAGATCTACAACGTACCAGTCGCATAATAAATAACTTAAGTTAGGTAACTCGTTAATTCAGTAAATTTATAGAGCAATAAAATATTGTTTATGTTTGTTTAAATGTTGATATTTATATACTAAACCATCGCCTGTTGTATAACAACGTAATTAATCTAATAATTAACGAGATCTGTGTGAAATCGAAACCAATCAAATATAAATCTAATCAAATTTTATTCAAGCAAGCTTCAACAGCGCTTTTGAACCCTCAAATTATAATTATACTAGTTATGGTTTCAGCCGCGTTGATTTGAAAAAAAAAGTACCAAGATATTATACAGTCTATAATCTTCCTCGGTAAATGGACTATCCAATACAAAAGGAATATTTTATTCGAGCCATTCGATTTCAGCACATGACAAACACTTGTATTGGCCATACAGATGTTTGCGTTGATGTTGGTGTTTGTACAGTCCTTGTGGGTCTCCGCACCGTGCCTCGTAGAGCACGTTAAGCCGTAGGTCCCGGTTGTTATCATGTGCACCTGATGGCGATCGTTACTCATAGTAGGGAATATATCCGCGAATCCGCATTGGAGCAGCGTGGTGGATTAAGCTCTGATCCTTCTCCTACATGGGGAAAGAGGCCTATGCCCAGCAGTGAGATATTACAGGCTGAAGCGATTTCAGTACTTCCAGAGATTAGCGCCTTTTAACTAACAGATGTATTAGCTTTGTAAAATGTAATCTACACTAGTAGACTGGTCTTTAATTCATTATGTTTAATGGGAAGGCTTTTTGAATGAAAATTCAAGAATCAGAGCTCTCGTTGAGAGTTTCTTAACCCTGCAGATACTATTTCAAAGAAACTGTTAATCACTAGGAATTTACAGACATATCTTGCATAAAATACAGCGTCACAACAACCGAACATAGCTTTTAGACGACTGCATCTTTATTACAATTCTGAACTAATATGCTATAGATATTGAAGAATTTTTAATAAAAACCTTAAAATAATTTATAAGCAATTGTTGAAGGTACAGCTAGTAAATATAACAGGAAAGGAATATTAATTACGAGCAGTTGCTTGCGGCTTCGCTCGGGTAGAAATTGATAAAATTTATATAGATTGGCTAAAGTAGTGTGAAGTCATAATATTACAACAATTCATGACTTCTTTTTACCACATTTATGGTTTTCGTGCGTTAGAACTATCAGACAAGCTAAAGCTAGCTCTTAATAACGATAAAAAATCTTTTCCCAGTTTTCTCAAGCCACAAGAGCCTTTGAACCCCTTAAATTCGGCCCTATCGAAAAATCCGTTCTTAGCGGACGTCTACTACTTAACTACTTCCTTGTAAAAATTTCATCTTTATGCGTCCAATGTCAATGGATCAAAATTTATATACGTATATACAATACAAACAAATATAATTATCACTTTCCTTACATCTTCAAATAAATACGGACATCGCAGTGCATTATAATAATTGTTTATTGTGCGAGGCGTCATATAGTCGCTTCTGTGGGCGAGGACTGCTTTAGACCAGCGCTTCTCAATCTATTATCGATCTTGTACTACATTTATAATTACTCTATTTTTTATTGGAACGAAGTTCCTTACGGCAGGCTTGACATTTGGCTGGGCGACCGAACTGAAAAAAATGTGATACTAAAACCGTAAAAAAAATATATGACGTGATATCAGTCATACGACTATAGGTATAATATGACGTTTGTAAAACTAAAATATTACTAGTAAACTTTTTTTAAAAATTATTTATGTAATTGTATACTGTCGACAAAAATAAACAAAGAAATATATTTTTTATTTCACTTAATAGTTTGAATTATTATTATTATTTTGTTTGATTTATTTAATTTTACGGTATTTATTATTTTCTAAAAAACAAATTTCATAAATACTTTTATGTACTTAATTAAAACCAATAACCGAAATTAAAAAAAAAAAACAATCAAGAACTAGAAAATATATAAAAATTCAACATTTTTTTTTTTCTCAAATTGTGTTGCTTCTATACTATCCGAAGGAACTTCGTTCCTACCTGGTGTCCCATGACACCACATAGTTTATATACAGTTGCAAGCAATCAAGCGTACGGCTTACCTAATGGTTAGCGACTACCGTAGCTTATAGACGCCTGCAACAGCAAAAGCATCGCTAGCGCGTTGCTGATCTTACCCCCCAATCCCCAATCTCCACTTCCCAGGAGCTTTGGTTCTGAAGCTCTCAATAATACTTGAGAGCAGTACTATTGATTTAGCTGTGATCACGCACGAGATGAAGTACGAGGTACTTCTCCAATCGGGCTGTTTCATATTTGGAGCAGGAAATTTCCTGCTGTGCCCTACCTCAAAAATCCACCTCTTAAAACTTTTTACCTACACCTAAAAATGTATCTATTTTGCTTTACTGTCTATCATATTGAGATGTTCATTAAAAAGCTCATTTTTATTTCTATAAAAGATAGATAAAAATGCTTTTTATAATAACTTCTAACTATTTCCCCCTGGGGTACGCGTACTACAGATTGGGAGCCACTGCTTTAGACATAGGAAAACAATTACGTAATTCGACACAAAATGGAAAATCACTATTTAGCCTAATGGATAAATAGCTGTTTTACCGCGATCATATTCCCTGTAGTCCACTCTTATGCGAAATTTCGATTCACGAGATTGAACTTAATAGAACTATTGAGATGTTTGTAGCTCTATCGATTTTAAAAGATGGACAGAGTTAAATGGCAGATGTATTTTAATTAAATCTCGAACAACTCGAACGAGCTTGTGACAATTATAGTTATACTCATTAGATTGTTTATATGCACTTTTTTTGTTTAGTTTTAGTAAGGCACTGGCTGTTGTTGTCGTTTAGATGAAAAAGCATAAATTATCTCATATGTCACAAAGATGAATAAATTAATCATGTTAAATAATACTTTCAGATAACTGTATCAATAAAAAGTGTTGCATTATATTGGCCGAAGCGTGATGTTACATAGAGTACCCTTCCTTGATAAATAGTCTATCCAATATTGAAATATATATTCAATACGAACCAAGGTAAAAAAGACCTTCATTATTTACTCTTAGCCATATTATTCGAATATATGTATCTTACATATTAAGCATGAATTATTATGTGTTGAGTTTATGTAGATAAAAAATACTTCCATTAAGATCATAAAAACTATAAAAGAAATTTATAAACCGGTTATTATATTGACTATAAAACATTTGTACTGATCACGAATTTACGTTCCAAATGAAAAGCACAAGATTAATTACAGACGATTCCGTTAAATCGATTACGAGAAACGAGTGAAAGTCAAATTCTACTATGTTGGAAATATAGATTGGAATTTGAAATAGATAATATCTTAGACGGACAAAAAAAAAAAGATCGTTCGGTAAGCAAATATAAATCTGCCTTGGAACTAATTTATAAGCTGTGTATCTTTTGTAAATAATTGAACCAGTAGGCTGGAGTACTTTCGCTAGATTTCTTCTTGTATTGTACATATATTTACATTTTGCAAAGTTAAACTCTTACCGTTTTGGAAATTTGCTACTTTTAAGCTATTATGGTAATGATATTAAGTTTATTGTGAAACTTATTGTGCCCGGTTGTGAAACCGTTTATTTGAAGAAAAAATAGCCTAGACTTAATCCTCGGTAAGTGGGCTACCCAACACAAAATGATTTTTAACCGACTTCCAAAAAAGGAGGAGGTTCTCAATTCGACTGTATTTTTTTTTTTTTTTTTTTTTTTTTTTTTTTTTTTTATGTATGTTACATCAGAACTTTTGCCCGCGTGGACCGATTTCGACAAATTTTGTTTTAATCGAAAGGTGGTGTGTGCCAATTGGTCCCATTTAAATTTATTTGAGATCTAACAACTACTTTTCGAGTTATATCTAATAATGTGTTTTTACTTGACGCTTTTTTCGTCGACCTACGTTGTATTATACCGCATAACTTTCTACTGGATGTACCGATTTTGATAATTCTTTTTTTGTTGGAAAGGGGATATCCCTAGTTTGGTACCGTGATAAGGAAACTAGGATCTGATGATGGGATCCCAGAGGAATCGAGGGAAACTCTCGAAAATCCGTAATAACTTTTTACTGGGTGTACCGATTTTGATAATTTTTAATTTAATCGAAAGCTGATGTTTATCATGTGGTCACATATAAATTTCATTGAGATCTGATAACTACTTTTTGAGTAATCTTTAATAACGCGTAGTTGCTTGACTATTTTTTCGTCGATCTACGTTGTATTACTTGTCGATGTAATTGAAGTCGGTTTTTTTTTCGTTTGCGAGCAAACACAATTATTTCAATTCGAACCAATAGTTACTGAGATTAGCGCGCGTTTAAACGAACAAAGTTTTCAGCTTTATAATATTAGACCAGATCGAAGAACATAGAAGGCTCTCTGAAGATTATCTTCACACTTTGTTTGTTTGTGCGCTAATTATAACCACAAGAGACGTCAATGAATATGACAAATCTATCCTGTTTTCCTAGAAATTTAACACTGCATATTATATAAAAATTAGTCAGAGCAGTCGACTTTTGTTAACGAAGTCGGTAAATTATCTACTTTTCTCTTTTTTCTGTCTTCGATAATTTATTTGGAAGATAAGACTATTTTTAGTTACATCACATATAAGATTTAATAAATATATTACATAGATTAATAAAGTCAGCAAATTGTACGAATTCTAAACGAACAATATGAATAATATCTAATATAATAAATATAAATTAATTAAAACAATAAAAAAAACCACAATTATTGTTTTGCTCGAAAACAAAAAAAAACCGACTTCAATTAAATCGACCAGTGAGTAATACAACGTAGAGATTACTCAAAAAGTACTTGTCTCTCAATTAAATGTAAATGACACATGACAAGCACCACCTTTCTATTAAAATAAGAACCATCGAAATCGGTCCACCCAATAAAAAGTTCGGAGATAACGAACGAGAGATAATTGATAGAAATACAGTAGACTTGAGAACTTCCTCCTTTTTTTGAAGTCGGTTAAAAACAAAACATTATGAACAATAATTAGTATGTCATATACAGTTACACACATTTAGCAAACCTGCTATAGATAAAGCCTTGCAGTTTAATGAACTGCCAGTCAAATTTAAGATAAGATTACATTAAAAAAATCAATACTTCAGATTGCTACGAACATTAAGGGCCAGTATCTCCAGTTGTGGATAATTCAATTTACGGATGACAGTATCCGACAGAAAAAGTTTTTTTAATAATTACTCTTACTTTGATTGCATCGAATTCTACTATACCTATGATTTATTTCTATTTGCATATATTATATCTTAAAGTTGTAGATTACTAATTAAGGAGAAACGGGTAGTAATGGCCTATTCTACCTCCCGCTGTCAAAGTCTTACTTGTATCTTCATTCGTCAAATAGCCTCATCCACAATTGGTGGAACAGGCCCTTAGTAATACATTTTGAACCTAAATTGAGGATTAACAAATAAGGAGCAGTATGCGTTCGGATACCGGTTCTTTGACTGAGTCACCGAGTCTCGAGAGTATCGCGTCTGATGTAACAGACAAGGTTGATCTTTATGTCATTCTGCCTACATGTGTTATTCATTATGTTTAAATGTTGTAATTAGAATTAATTTTGTTTTGTTTAGGTAACGTGAGAGTCTTCATTTTAGAAGGTTATTCTTGTTTGTCTCGCGATTTTACTCGTTAATTTATTTATTTATTTTATTTATTTAATATTTAATGGTTACTGTTTATAACAAGTGCTTTTTTTATCGTTATATTAGTAGCTTATACCTGTTTAATAATTATTTGCCTGTGTATATAATGTAAGATTGTTGGTGTAGGCTGGATGAGGATTGCGGAAGACCGGGATGTGTGGCGCGAACTTGGGGAGGCCTATGTCCAGCAGTGGACTGCGATAGGCTGAAGTGTGTGTGTGTGTGTGTGTGTGTATATAATGTAACGATTGCCACTAACGTTACCTTATATTTCCCCCTTTCTTATTCTTAATGTGAATTTTACTAATACTCAATTTTGCACACCTACAAACGACTGCTCTTGTACATCCTAAGGTTGGCTAGTAGAGAATGCTTTTAGCATTAAGCCCGCCTTTTGTTTAATTCTTTAATTTTTTGTGCAATAAAGTATTAATAAATAAAAAATTAAAAAAAAAAATGTATAAATCAAATCAAGTCAAAAATAACTTTTTTCAAATATACCTTTGCAAAAAAGAACTTTTGACTCGTCATTTAACAAATTAAAATTGTAGATCCATTATTATTTTTAAAAGTGAAACTACGACCAATTCGGAATTGAGGTTCTGCAAAGGAGAATCGGCAAGAAACTCTTTTGAAAATTATATATAAACTGTATTTTAGTACAAAGTCAGTAATATGTTGCTTTAACACATACGTTATACTAGTACTCATCAGATAAGTGCTTAAAATAGTCTTTCAAAAGCAAATTATTCAAGTTTGTAAGAGTTAAACTGTTAGTGTAATATATGAGATCATCATATTATACTATTTCAAAAGTCCAACTTGCGTATCTTAAGTCTTAGCTATAACTAATACTCCGCTGTCCGTCTGTTTCATCAAAAGCTTAGAATATAATTGTCTTTATTTAACAATAAATATTTAAATATTACACTGGTAGATACGTAACCCACCAAGTGGACAATTAATGCATAGTCAGTTTTTTTATCATAACTTTTGATGATGATTGCGATACGACGCGTATATGTAACGTTTCGTAAGCCATAGACATGGGGATTCAAAGCTCTGACTCACAGTCGAAGCATCGATACATCTGTCGTTTGTGAAAGGCATAATCATATTTTATATAACAATTATATACATTCTTGACGAACCACGCGGTTTTACCCGCCTTGTAAAGTGTATTAGTTCTTCTTAAATTTTGAGCTGGTAAACTATTAATAAATTGTAGTATAACAAATCAGGAAAAGAAAATATTTTCACAGTATTTCACAGTACGTTACGGTAGATAACATGTGGTGGATAGTGACGAAGAGTAAAACGAGAAACATCTGTTTCAATATTGAGTGATGAAATATTTTCTGAAACTCAACAAACAAACTACACACTTGCCCTAATTCCAGAACATTCCCCAGATCAATTTCATGCGTCACTTATTGAAACAGAACACGTTATAGCAGTGGCCCTTTACAATGGGCATGTCGTTTTGTAATTGAAGTTTTATAACTAATTTTAAAATTTATGCCAATCATTATAATGATGCAACTTTTTCGGATTTTATCGCGGTTTACTAGGTTTTTTACATTCCCGACGTGTCGGATACTTTACAGCAATCTTGGTTATTAAAGGACCTCCCATCTTCCATCCATCGTTTCATTATTATGAGTCAAATTCGGTTGTTAATAAATAATTATTCATGTCAAATGTTGACATTATTTTATAATATAATTTGAATTAAAATTCCAAGGTATGTATGTAGCTTTGGTAGACTAGAACATTCTGATAAAAAGAAATAAGAAATCTTTGTAAAGCAAAAAAGCAAAGATAACAAATTCCTAATGTTAATAGCAGAAAGCGATAATAAAAATACAAATGTGTGTAAGTTATAATTATATACAAGAAACCAATTTCCTGCCATTACATTCACATTCGCCATGCACTTGTGTTTTTGTTAATCTTTTGAGGTGTTTACAATAATATGCAACGTAGCATTGAGACAACGAGAAGAGGTGTAGATCTAGTTTCATCACTGGTGAAGCCGTAAGTTAAAATCTACCTTAAATGAGGTATTCGGTACAGAAATATTGTTCCGAATCCATTTCGAGATTAATCCAAGCGTGCATTTAAGCGACCTCAAAGAGCATTATTTTCAAATTGTGAAAATAGTAATTTTAGCAAGGTTTTTCTTAATTAGGTCAGTCATATTAGGATCATTACAACGGGTCTAATTAAAACTCAGCTGACTTGTGAACACGAATATTTAGAATCGGTTAATAATAACAAAGGCATGTCAGTGTTAATAATTATTACTATCTAAATGTTAAATACAAATTTACGACGTATAGAAAGTTAAAATACAATCTGTTGTCTGAATCTGTGAAAGTTTAAGAAAGAACTGTCTTTGGACAAATCTGTTTTGTCTTTTTCAACCGACTTCCAAAAAGGGGGAGTTTATCAATTCGACCAGTTTTTTTTTTAGCCTTATATCTTTTTACTGGGTGGATTGATTTCTATGATTCTTTTTTTCTGACAAGTATTTTTAGAGCTATCTCTAATAATGCGTATTTGCTTAACTATTTCTTCGTTTACCAACATTATATTACTTGGTGATGTAATTGATGACAGTTTTTTTTTTTTTTTACATTTGCGAGCAATCACAATATTTATACATACGTATACATTGACATTTTAACAAACCTATACTTTTAAATAATAATAAAAATAACACATAAAGTTAAGGCACTTATTACAGTATTTTGGTCAAAAAACTGAACAGATCATACCAAATTAAGGAAGTAATTAATATTTCCCTCCTATCCACTTCCATCTCTTAATAATAATAAGAAAAAACTTCTCCTACATGTACTTCAGAGTTCTGCACTCTGTTATGAATCAATTTCCTGTAACTAAGGTTTATTTACGTTTGTTTAATGTTTGTAAAACACCATTCATTACAGATGAGGTGAGCTGAGACTTATGATTACTTTTATAACTGTGACCTGGTTAGACCCAAGCGCCACGCTATTCTGGCTAGTGAGTCACTCGCGCTAGTACCGTCACTGGATCAATTGTTTTAACACTTGTCACAAGCTTCATACTTTATGATAAACTAGTTTACACCCACGTCTTCGCCCGTATAGATTTCGATTTGTCACGATAGTAGAAATATTTTTGAATCCAATTTGATACATGGCACTTAAGAAATTATTTTTGAGGAATTAATGTCCTATTAAACTACCTTTATTAGTGGTATAATGTCTAAGTGTTTGCTCGAAAACGAAAAAAAAAAAAAATCGACTTCAATTACATCGACAAGTAATACAATTGTAAGGTAGACGAAAAAGTAGTCAAGTAAATATGCGTTATCTAAGATTACTTAAAAAGAAGTCATCTAATCTTGATCAAATTTAAATGTAACAAGCATCATCTTTCAATTAAAACCAGAATAATCAAAATCGGTATACCCGCTGAGTTATGTGGTATGATACAACGTACGTCGACGAAAAACAAATCAAGTAAATACTTAGATATAGCTCGTGAAGTTCTTGTCAAATCTTAAATAAATTTAAATGGGACCACACGATACCTACCACCATGATACCACCTTCCAATTTAAAAAAAAAAAACATAGATATCGGTGTACCCAGGCAAAAGTTCTAAGGTAACATACATAAAATTACAATCGAATTGGGAACCTCCTCCTTTTTCGGAAGTCGAAAAATAGATAGAATAGATTACATAGAAATACATCTGTAGGTAGGTTAATAAGGAAATTAATATATTTATTTAAAATCTAACTGGCCTGATAAATATTGTACTGTCTTCCAATTTTCGTATTTATTTTTATTAATTTTTTTTTACAAAATGTTAGAAAACTACCAAAGAAAACTGAATTGTTGCCAGCCCTTTGTGATTTTTGACCAACACATTTAGTGATTCATTTTTATTTATATTAATTAGTAACAAGGGATTGATGTTTTACTCTTTTACGCTAATAGCACGTGATATGATATGATTTTGGTAAGAAGATTGTTTAAAACCCAGAAACGCTAATTTATATCCCGGAGTCACCACAAAATTATAATTGAAGTGATAACGTTGGTTGCAGCCAGTGTATGTTTTTAAACAAATTACGAGCGATCATAACCTCAGAGCCGTTTGGTAATTAGAGTATTTTCAGCGGACCGTTCAGGTCAAGATCAGTATACACGGAAACGCATAAAACTTAACGCTGGCGAAATTGGTACATCTCTGCCTGTACTAATTACGTTAACATGTATTTTGTTCGTTTCTTTTCATTAGAACTTTCGATTTGAGAGTAATATATTTTCCTCCTTATATACATGTTTTTTATAATTTGTTAATCAATATACTGGAGTTGGTTATTGGCTATGACATCTTCATATTTTCAATTTTTAGGGGTAGAGCTACATTTATTACGTGTGTATAAAATAAAAGTGAGGGCGTATCTTTACGTTTTAATAGAGATGATAGTTATTTGAACCTTCACGTTGAAATAATAGCTAGAAAAATAAAATAATACCAGTATTTAAAAACGTCTTTCTAATGTATTTATCATCTATACGTGTAGCGAAAACTTTGTACCTCTTTTTACGAAAATTGCGCGGACGGAGGAGTATGAAATTTCGCACACTTATAGTTTATATAGCGAGTGCAGAATGCTAATATAGGTATATATATACATATTTTTTAAATATGCGTAAAAATACATTTAATCAATTAAAAAAAAAAAACTACACACCTACATGTATTTGACACACACACGCATACATATACTCTTTTTTTATTATTATGGAAGAGTTTTTACGAGGGAACCTTAATAATGTTCGAACTTATAATTTAAATTAGTTATGGTCGAATTTCGTCATTGAATTTTCATTCAGAGAAGTAGTATATTAATTAAAGGAGAACCGGTTTTTTATCGGTTATACTGCGAAAACTACTAAACCGATCAGAATAATACTTATACCATAAAATGCAGCGTGTTTCGGAGATTTATATAATATGCTGGTGATTACTTATCCTGTAAAAAATGTGGACGGCCAGAGGGCGCTAGTTTTTGATATATTATAGAATAAAGTTGTACAAATACATAAAACGTTATAGGCGGGAGTAACTGTGAGATAGCGACATTATAAAGTCAGTAAAAGCCTTCTTGCGGCTTCGCTGTATGTTTTAACCTTGCTGTTCTCTGGAAACACTAATCTCTTGTTACAGGACAGTTCTGAACACGGTTAACATTTTTTGTTACCGCTCTAATGATACGATCTTAGACAATGTTTTACAGCTTAAATTTTAAATCTATGCAAATAAATAAAATTGGAGTGTCTGTTTGTAATATTAAAATAACAGCTTTTAACTAAATGCATATGGATCTACACACGGTACATATACCATAATAACATTTTTTTTTAATTTCTGTCTGTCCGGTCCGGGGGTGTTTGTTTCGGCTAATCTTTGAAACGGCTGGACCGATTTTGACGGGACTTTCACTGGCAGATAGCCTATGTATTAGGGTTTAACTTAGGATACTTTAATTTTAGAAATTAATTCATTTTATAACTCTGCGATCTGAACAATAACTTTTTTGTTCAATTCCACGCGGACGAAGTCGCGGGCACAGCTAGTATATAATATAATACAAATGATTTTAAATCGAACCGGTAATTTAATATCATTAAAAATCGGTAATTAAATAATAATCATTATTTAATTACCGTATTTAAACAATGTTTCAGCTTTAAAAAAAGTTCATGTGATAAGTAACGGTAATGGAACTTAATAACTGAGACTACATTGTCTGTCTATCGGTATCACTATAATCCATCGCTTTACGTCAGAACATAAACATCTACATTTTAGAAGTACACTTTATATAAATATATTTTTGCACATAAAATTCTCCGTCGTAAACACATAAATATAAACGAACGTGTTAACACTTGATCTAGTTAAATAATCTAAATATAACGATTATAAATAACATATTACCACTCGGTGTAAGATAGGTCAAACGATCTATTCATATGATAAAAACATCTAAGTAGAACATTTAATATCATACCAAAAGGGTAAAAATGGGACCCTATTACTAAGACTTCGCTGTCTGTCCGTCCGTCTGTCTGTCACCAGGCTGCATTCTAGTCGGGGCCTTATAAGGAAGACGAAAAAATTTCTACTCGGGATAGTACGATTTTAGTATATATAGGCAATTATAGCTTAGGCCAAACAACTTCACACTATAACCTACAATACCGGTTTTTTTGCGCGTTTCACGTATGGAACATAATCGTAACTATTTACAACTTAATACTATTTACTTATCAATATAATATACCACTGAAAGTATATAAGTTTTATGAAAAGAATATTTGACAAAGCGTTCCGATATTTCTTTATTTTTTTACTGAATGTGTTCAATTTCCTTATAATATATAATATGATGAAACTTATTATAAAGATCTCTCTCAGAGTTAGATTTATTTATATAAATTTGAAAAATTTTACTATTACCATCGATAAACACGTGTTTTAGTGAGAGTCATACACAAGTTTAAGCTAAAAAATTAACTATAAATACGAGCGGAACCACTCAAGTTGTTAAGTATTATTGTTAAAAGGAAGGATTAGTTTTTTATAAATAAACAACTAACAAAGGCTATAAAACATCACGGTAAGACTCTAACTAAGAAAGCTGAAGCTATAAACGTCGAAGTAGATTTAACCGCCTCTAGTTCATCATACATTTCTTTCAGTTAATAAAAAATCCTACGAAGTCGATGGTAATTTAAACTTGTTTACGTTTAAAAATGTCGGATAGTTAAAATATCATCGCTCCATCTGTCCTCGGCGTGCCACACGCATCAAGCACATTCGTCCCAAACAAACTGTAGATTAAAACAAACCGACAGTCTGACCGTAGGCTACCCCGAAACTACGGAATTAGAACCACGGAACAATCGTCTAAAACTTCAAAGAAATTGAGTCCCTACTGGGTTGAAATAAATGCAAAAAGTCGGTTGAAACTCTTTCGTTAAACATCCGGTAGTTAAAGTTACACGGTCTTCATCTTAGAGTAGGTTTACTCGTCAGAAAGAACGCGTTCAAGGAAAAATTTATTTAAATTTCTATTAGAAAACACTTTCTTTTAGAGCGTTTTTTTTAAAGTCTAAAAACGATACCAGCCATAACGGTACGGCAATCGACGCAACTGCAAGACGAAGGCAGCGATGCCTGAAATTGTCCAAGTACCCGCAACCCGGTGTTTATCCCTCCAAGGTCTGCTCTGATCGTGCGTGACGATTTCTACGCATTCCGATAAGGCACATATACTCGTAATACACCGAAACACAATGTCATATTATGATCACTTGTTAGAAAAAAAGAGAAAAAGTGAAATGTCAAAGTCGCGATGAAATTCAATTAGACACGTACTCGTAAAAATGTATGAGGGACAGCGGTCGACGCGCGCGGTGGCCGCGTGCCGCGATACTAACTGAGTTCGCGGCTCGCGTGTACCGCGGTACATAGGGGGATGGAGTCTTACGTACTGTCTAGTACACTACGGAGTACGTATTTAGTTGCGTTTGTAGTCGTGTGATTAATTAGTGTCCTGTGTCACTTTGCTTAGTAGTCAAACCGTTGCTATGTAGGTCATGAGAGGAATTAAGGGATATGTTTCATTGTGTTATGGCTTGAATGCGATTTCAATTGTAATATGATATAATTAATTAAAATATTTTAATACCTAAGAATCTTTAAATAATATACCATAAATCTATCTATCTATTGGCCGTCTATTGCTTTCATCAGTAAAAAAAAATATACATGAAAATTCGTAAAATAAAAACAATACAAGTTATTGTGGACAAAACCAAATATATAATCATCCTAATTCCTACCTATATAACATAGATATGATGTATTTGCTGTGGTCAAGGCAACTGGCCGATATCGGTAGCAGATTCGATTGCACATGACGATCATAACAAATCTTAGTATGCGCCAAACTATTAATTATTGATTAATTTATCCTAGTTTAGTTGTTTCTGAAATGCTGTGTGCTTCAAAATCACTAACACAAAATCAGATACTGGGGAACATATTATAATTTAATTACAGTATCACCATGTACACACGTCAGTCGCACATCAATTAACAAAAGGCCAATGGTCTACATTAACAGAGCGTTCAATCTGGAGTCACGTAAGAAAGCGCATAACACGCCGGTTCCTTGAAATAGCCATTTACATGCATTATGCTTGATTGGCGATCGATTGTTGCGTCTTCATTATTTATTATCTTACACTAGTCATTTTTTAATTAAAATCTATAAAAATAAATCGGAGTGTACATAGAATACACATACACAATTGGAGTACATACAAAATTGGAGTGTCTGTTTGTAATATTAAAATAGCCGCTTTTTGCTCAATGCATATAGATGTATCCACAGTACATATACCAAAATGACATTTTTACAATTTTTGTCTGTCCGTCAAATACAAAGCTTCAATTGTGAAATAAGACGTAGCTATCTTCATTTCTTAGTGGCAAATTATTCTTTTTAACCGATTCTTAAGAACTACGAAGTGTACTTAACACTAATGCATAAATTAGTTTTTCCAAATCAGCAAAGACACCGTTAACAGGAAGTAGGAGCGAATTGTAATACAATGTGCGGATACCGTTGTTCATCGTCTAATTTGAAATACGCTCAATAACAGCCTTATTACACAATGCAAACAAATGATCCCTAGATATATTTATATTTGATGCAGCTTCAACTGCTGAGTTTCTTGCCGAATCTTTTTAATTTATGAAGATTTAATTAATTTTTTTAATGTAACTAGGTCAGCAAAAAAGCGTACGGCTCACCCGATGGTTAGCGATTACCGTAGCTTGTAGACGTCTGCAACACCAGAAGAATCGCAAACGCGCTGCCGACCCTATGCCCATTTCCCCCCAGGAGCTCTGGTCACCTTTCTCACCAACAGGAATACAACGCTGCTTGAATACAGTATTATTTAGCTGTGATCTTCTGTAAGGTCAAGGTACTACCCCAGATGGGCTGCTCCATATTTTGAACAGGACATCATTATTATAAAGATTATACCTATAGTCCGATAAATGACGATTTAAGAGGTTTTGAAGCCTAATTAAATGAATAACTTTGACTTCAACATTCCAATGATGAAACGTTTTAATTTAAGAGTTAAGTGTATAAAATTAGAATAAGTATAATAATTTTCTTCTAATCTTTTTATGAGGCGTTCAATGATGACAAAAAAGAACATTTTAAAAGCATTAAAAAAAAACAATATTTAAAAATTCACAATATTTTTTCATAAATAACAATAGTTTATTAAACATTATACATATTTACAATTCACAACTTAGGGGACGTTCATAAAATACGTGAGATGTTTAAGGGGGGGAGGGGGTCGAGTCAAATCTAATCTAATCTTACGTTGGAGAGAGGGGGGGCTCGGCCAATATCACGCAACTTTTTTCTGATTGAAACAAAAAAAAACTACTATTTTGGTCCATTTAATCCAGATTGTAGATGCTTAAGATTTAATCTTAAGCGTAATCGTAATACGATTAATATCATTCACTAATTCGTTCAAAAGAAAATAATTTTATTCATACTTCGACGTAATACCAACATCTGCTGACTATCTGATTTGTTGATTGTGTCTGATTACTAGTCTTAACTAGTCGTAAATAAAAGCACGAAGCAAATTTTTCTTTTTACAATAACAATCCAACGCGTTTACGCAAGAAACCCACATTTTGAAAAATCTCACGAGAGATTGGGGAATGGGGGAGGGGGTTGAATAAAATCTCATGACATCTCACCAGGGGGGAGTGAAGGACAGAAAATTTAAAAAAAAAACACCTCACGTAATTTATGGATACCCCCTTAAGAACTAAATATTTACAGATAGTTTTGGTATAAATCATGTCCGCGTGGAATTGTGCCAAAAATGCTGGCAGCATTTCCCCGTTGAATCGCTATGCCGATTTTCTGAGCAAAAAATGCACCAGCCCTCTTGTCATCACTGGAGGCTTTAAGGCAAGGAGTTATCTCATTTGATTTTTTTTTAGCACTGCTACTCCAAGGTCCAAGTTATTTGACTGCAAACGACACAAAGATGTAATTTGGAATTAGTGACGAATATTTGTGCCGTTTAGTCGTTTCAGCTTTTTCCGCTGCGGCTTCCGCTTTTAAGGCTGTTTCCCGGACATGAGACGGAGCAAGTGTGTCAACGCAGGTTGCGTCCCACAAAAGCGCCCGCCCCCTTTCCCAGGGAACCAACGTCAATCCATCAGGTCTCTTGCCATCATTGCGACTAATTCCAGTAGGCTCGATAAGAGCAGGAACGTCGATGGTGGCAAGAGTTCTTTTTATGGTATCGTTTAGGGAACCGTGACGGGAAAACCTACCTGAACTCTTGTTACAGGAAAGGCCGTGTAGTCCGAAAGAATCAACCTTTTTTCCGCACGGACATCTGTGTTCAAAGCACAGTGGAGCTCCCAACCGGAGACCGAGAGCAATTCTAAAACTTTCATAGTCTAAAAGTGTCCCAAGATTTTTTGACGGCATTGCGTGTAACCAGTGACCTGACTCTTTATTTGACACAGCTAAAAGCCGGCACGGTTTTTGTCACTTGTAAGATTTTGCGTCAAACTTATATTAGTATTGTGAACTATTGGCAGATCTCAAAGTTTTTGTTTTAAGTCACAATATTTGAAATGTCCTCCCGTGAACATGGTTGCTGTAAAGTATCCGAAACATCTGGCATGTAAAAAACTTAATAAACTGCGATAAAATCCGAATAAGTTGTGTCATTATAAGACTTGAAAAAAATAAACGATTGGTATATAGATATTACACATATTTAATACAAATACTTTATCACCAGAAGAACAATTATTCTATTAGAATGTACTAGAGACAGCATATATCCAATCAAATCATGATTAAAACATTAGTAACGCAAAAATGTAGATTTATATTCATAGTGTTAAGATGCGAAACAAAAAGTACATAATCGTATAAAAATCACCGTCTCATGAATACGTAAGTAAAGGCCTACTATACAAGTCACTTTTATAGGTGTAGTTATGTTCAACGCTGTTAACAACGCGGCTATTAAGAACAAAGCATTAATTAAACACTGTTTAAGTGTAATTTTTAATAGTTCAAACAGAAGAAGGAATTGTTACATTAAATATGCCACACCCGTAGCCGGGGCATTGAACCGATGCACAAAGGAGTATTTGCATTATAAAACCGGTCAAAAGTCAAAAGCAAAAAGTTACTCAAAATATTCTTTAAACCATTTTTTGTTCAAGTTAGATAACCAATCTAACAATTGGCCGCCATAAAACTGGTATTCGTACTTGCTTATTGTTGTAAAGTCAGTCCGAACTCAGTCATTGTGGCAATCGCACGTCTTTGTTCGCGACGCTTTTGTTAGTGGTGTTTAGTTCTCTTGCTATTGTGTTTTCGTGGGGTTGACAACAGATTTTTTTAAAATTTAATATGGAAGTGGAAGGTATGTACTATATTTAAAAATACTTTTTAACTGTTTTCTGTTTTCTATTAAACTTATACGAGCTATGTTTAACGTGTCTTATTTGAGTATTTATTTTTACTTATAATTTTATTATAATAGTGTTTTTGTTTAAGTGTCTGGTCTTGTCGAGCTAAATTTCTTTTATAGGCATGAAATTTAGGCTGTTGCCAATCATGTGTCACAACAAAATTGTCCGCCTCTATCCGCCATTTTGTTTTTTGTCCATTCGAAGTTAATTTACATAAAAGTTATCTAAAATTATCATATGTACTATTATTGTGTATTGTATTACATAGATAGGTATTTAAGTAAGTAGTATGTATGTATGTGTGTATGTATGTATGTATATATGTAAGCATGTATAAAATAGTATATAGCATATATTGTATTGTACATATAACATTTAAGTAACGATTTATTATTATTTGATAAAATGTATTATCATTATATGTATTATATACATCACTCTAACTGCAATAAAGCCTGCTTTATAACACTATTTCTCACAAGCTTAGGTTGGCTGGAAGAGATCTCTTCTAGAGATAAGTCCACCTTTGCAAACTAAAATTGTAACTAAATTACTGTTTGTATTTTTTCTAAGTGCAATAAAGAATATATATAAAGTTAAATTATTTCAATATTGTAATGATTTGTTTTTTTCTCTTGTAGATGCCTCTGAAACTGTCAGGAAGTTTACCAGAAGAGCATTGTATGACATCCTGAAAGAGTTTAAGGGGAAGAAAATGGAAGAAAAATTTTCTTTAATGGAAGAAAAACTTGTGGAAATGACTAAATGTCCAGCTGAGCAAAAAACTGCTTTAAATCGGGCCTTAAGGTGTTTCAAGAGTGATTTTAAGAAGAAATGGACAGCTAGTAGTTATAAGGATCAACGTTTCTTGAAGAACAATGAACAATGGCTCACATCTTCGATCGAATTGCCTTATTGGTCTGCAGAACCTACACAAAAACCAGGACGACCAACTAAAACATTCGAAGAGTCAAGTGACCGCAGCAAACGTCGAAAAACAAAAGAATTACGGGAGCAGGTACCTGTCGAGGAACTGACGTATGCGGCTAGCATGAGTCAGCGCACTTCAGGAAATAGTGACGCGTCAAAATTAATAAAAGAAATAACTTCCTCGCCAACCAGAGCGACTAAATTTCGAAAAGTTATTTCTTCTGCTCACAAGCAAATAGTTGTTAGGAAACATACACCGGAAGAGGCACTGGCAATTTTTGTCGAAGGCGATTTCAGTCGAAGACAGTGGGAAGTAATTCACGGGGCTAACAAGAGTATCTACCCTTGTTATTCACTCATAAAAAAGGCCAAAAACCAATGTTACCCCAATGCGCAATCGATTCGAGTGACTGAAACCTGCTCTGAGGTTGAACTACAAGCTTTACTTGACCACACTGCATTGCGCCTGTATAAATACGTAGCAGAGGTTATAGAAACTTGTTCACACGAAGAGAGGCAAAACATGGTTTTAATTTCAAAATGGGGCTGTGATGGAGCGCAGCAGTCGCAATACAAACAAAAATTTGAAAATAATATTGACAGTGACGCAAATATTTTTCAAAGCTCATTTGTACCTTTAAGACTAGTTATAATGGTCGATGGAGATCAAAAGAAAATCATATGGCAAAACCCAGTCCCATCCTCTGTCAGATTTTGCAGACCCATACGCATACGGTTTATAAATGAATCAAAAGATGTGACTAAAAATGAAATAGCGTACATCAAAAATCAAGCTGCAAATTTAAAAGAAACACAATTGTCTACACCTAATGGATTAGGTAAAATAACGCATAAAATGATGTTAACAATGATTGACGGAAAAGTATGCAATGCTGCAACTGATACTGCATCCACTATGAGATGTTACATTTGCGGACAGACTTCCAAAGATTTTAATAAATTAATTGTAGCAGAGGAAGTCAATGAAGAAGCACTGAAGTTTGGACTGTCAATCCTTCATGCTAGAATTCGTTTCTTCGAGTCACTGTTACATTTAGCTTATAAATTACCACTTAAAAAGTGGCAAGCGCGGACAGTCGAAGAAAAAAATATTGTTAAAGAAACGAAAAAAGTAATTCAAATGAAATTTAAAGAAAAAATGGGTCTACTCGTAGACATTCCCAAGCCAGGATTCGGGACCTCTAATGACGGTAATACGTCTAGAAGATTCTTTGCTGACGCGGAATGTTCTTCTGAAATCACAGGTATAAATGTAGGTTTAATAAAGCGATTTAAAGTAATTTTAGAAGTGATTTCGAGTGGGAACAGCATTGATGTAGATAAATTTGGAGCCTTTGCACATGAAACTGCAAAAATATACACAAATTTGTACGGTTGGCATCCTATGTCACCAACTATTCATAAAATTTTAATGCATGGTGCCAAAGTCATATCGACTGCAATCCTACCTATCGGTCAATTATCGGAAGAGGCAGCCGAGGCCCGCAACAAGCACATACGATATTACCGACTTAATTTTGCCAGAAAATTTTCACGACTTGATTGTAACAGGGATATATTAAACAGACTGTTACTGACTTCAGACCCATATTTAAGCTGTAATAGACCTAAGCAGCACAAAAAGAGTAAGCCGTTTTCAACGGAGGCAATCAATCTAATGGTCGCGAGCACACCAAATTTACCTCCAAATGAAAATGATAGTGACGAAAGTATAGAAGAAGACGAAGAGTTAGAGTCTGACTATTAATTTTTTTTTTTTTAAATATTTTTAGTCAAAACATGTTTTAATCCCAAATATTATGTGAAGTTACTTTAAAATAAATATCTAATATTAATAAACTTTGTCTTTCATTCGATTACATTGCAAAAAACACGCAAAATAATTTTGACCGGTTTTATCACGCAAATACTCCTATGTGCGATGGTTGGAACACTTTTTCGACGACCACTTCGCGTAAAATATGACGATATTTATATGAGCTTATGCACGACTACGTCCGCGTTATTTTAAAACAATTTTTACATTATTAGGCAACACAAGGGTACTTAGGTATGTTAAATAAAATACTTTTGATTGAATTATCTAAAAATGGATTGATTTACAAAATCTTTATGCGTATAAGTGCCTATTTTTTTTGGCAGATTGTGAGCTATAATGCATCACGTGACCGCTCCCAATAAATGTTAACCCAATTAGACCAGAATCGAAATTTAGTGCTGGGGAAAGCTCGGATCGTTTAGTAAAATTGACTTAATTTTATTGTTACACTTAACAGTAACTAGATAATTTTATTTCTATATACATTTTATATACGTTTTATATATTTTACCAATGGTAATTATGTGTGTTCATTCAGAAACTATTACGTCAAGTATCTAATTTTATCGTTTCAACTTTCACAAAACGATTAACAAAATCAGCTTGGAAATGGTATGCAAAATTAAATCCACAAAAAAAAAAAAAACTACACGAACCGCGTTTCAAATTTATGAAAATAATTAGCCAAATGGAAACTAATAGTCGATGATAAACGCGATTAGATCGCAACGAAGTCGCTGGAAAATTGTAAGACTGCTTTATGAAATAATACATTAAGCACGTGAAGGTACGACATTAAAGTTATTAGTGGAGAATATTATCGTGCTGACAGCCGTTGTTTTAATTGAATACACAATTATATTCATGAGGGCTGGTGCATTTCTGAAGACAATCTGTTTATATTTTAACTTAAATTATACATGCACATGCACATACGTGTACAGAGGTAACTCATTAATGCTCTAGTTGAAAAATATTTTTTCATTGATTAAGTTGTCTCTTGATGGATTTTTGTATTGGTATAAATAAATAAATAATACACACGGTCGTCTGTTCCAACGGTAAGCAACTTAAATAAAAAAAAGTGCGTGCGTACAAAGTATACATGTCAGAAGTGAAACTGCTTTGGCAAACTAATTTTTAAGTCTCGTTTGTATTTATACAAATCTAAAGCTTTAGATTTCCGTTCCAGCGTCGACACAAACGTTGTCGTTTCATCAAAACGTTGCCGTTTCATTCGTAAAAATTTTACCCTCATGCGCGTAAAGAAGTTTCACTTCAATAACTGAGGTATGGCTCAGGAGGAAATTTCCTGCTCAAAATATGAAGCAGCCCGACTGGGGTAGTACCTCGACCTTACAAAGGATCACAGCTAAATAATACTGCTTTCAAGCAGTGTTGTGTTCCTGTTGGTGAATAAGGTGACCAAACTTCTGGGGGGAATCGGGGATAGGGGTCGGCAACGACCTTCGATTCTTCTTGTGTTGCAGACGTCTATAAGGTACGGTAATAGCTTACAATCAGGTGAGCCGTACGCTTGTTTGCCGACCTAGTTGTATATTAAACAAATAAAACTTGATGCTTGTGTTATAGGTAATAGCCGGCTGATATAGCTACATACGTAGAATTTCGAATAAAAACGATGTTCTTGAAAGCATCCTCCAAACGCGTCTAATGGAGTAATATTACTCAATCAGGGTAAAAGGCTGAATATCAATTAATCTCCATTAGTCCGATCTACATAGTGTTATATTAATTGCTGGCGCGTGATGTCATATGAATTGCAGTTATTTATTACAACGCTAATGCGATTAATAACGATTTACATCGGCACTTTCGAAGAAAACATATTGCATCGTAATAACGAGTTATTAATTGTGTAAATAACAATGAATAAAATTACTGAATATTTGTTAATAATCTGGAAAGGAAACAGGCGATGGTTGGTGATTTGTCACACAACTAGTGCAGTAAAATTGTGCCAATTTGGAATCTATACTAATATTAGAAAGCTGAAGAGTTTGCTTAAACGCCTTAATTTAAGGAATTACTGGTTTAAATTGAAAAATTATGTTTGTGTCGGATGGCCCATTTCTCGAAAGGCTATAGGCTATATAATTTTAGTATTTTTTTTTCTCAAACTAGCGAGGGTAAAACCGCGAGGCACAACTGACTTGTTCACAAGTTTACACCCTAACAAGTATTTTTTTTTTCATATTTCGTAAATGTTATAATAACGCGGAAATTTACTTGATTTGAATATACATTTTTGTGTTTCAGTTATATAATAAAATATTGTATGATATTTAGAAATAAATGAAAAAGAAAGCCGTATATTTAATTTAAAATACATATATTGAAGTATAAACTAGATTTGTATGTTTGTCATATCATCAAAGAATTTTATAATTATTTTATACTGACTTATTTAGGACAACTTCTATTTTAAATTAATCAAGTGTTTATCGTAGTGAATAATTAATAATATGCGTATAGAGCTTGATATTAAAACAAAACTATTGCTTTCATCAACAAAATGGATTAATCACAGCAGTACAAAACGAAATAATATCGTAGACCACAATTTTCGTTACGGTTTTGGCAGTGAACTATGAATTAAACACGCAATCTCTTCATTTTTTAGTATCGATTTTGTTATTTAAAAAAAAAGCGCAAGCCATTTTCTACGATATCTCCAAAATCGTGTGACATAACTCACTTGTCCTTGAAAGCGACACGAGATTTCAATGTTGCCTATTCAATAGCTGGTTATATCATCAATGCACTTCTGAATTACACTGAAAAACTTAGCTGTAAGCCTTTTGTCTCACAAAGACGGAAGCGATTCGTTTTGCGGTCCTAACTACAAGCCACACGACCAAACCCGACACATGAAAATAACCAAACGTATACCTCGAAACGACGTCCGAATATCCTGAAATAACTAGGCTTTGGTAAACTAAGCTTATCGTATCGCGTTTGAATCACAGCATAGAAAATAATATCAAATATTTTGCCTATATAAATTTATATACATCACTTCACTCTCACTTTTACACACAAAGTTCGATAGCAAATAACGTTTTGGAAAACAATTCAAAAGAATATTCTCGACGCAGTTAACCACGAAGCTAATAACGCGAAATTATCTTAAAGTTCGCTTCCAGCACCTTTCCTTCATTTAGAAGGAAGGGGTGGATTTGTTTTTTGCCGTTGTTATTTTTTTTTTTATAATTTCGATTTCTTTCCGGGTACGCGTCCGGGCCACGCCGACGAGGCGACTGGAAGGATCGAACGCTACCCTGGGGGAGGCTGCGTATTTGCGCATGCCGGACAAGCAAAATCCTACTCCATACCCGCTATATACGGTACTATTTCCATCGTCGCAACAAATTCCGTCAATCGATTTCCACTTGGTGCCAAAAGGACGTATGTTCGACGAGCGTTGATTGATTAAGAACTTACTGTAATGTTATTAAAGTAGGTTTTTCCTTCGTGGTGGCTATTTTCATGAAAATTTAGGGATGAGGCGAGGTCGGCATGTTGAATAGATGTATTAGCAATAGAGGGCGTTGTTTGATGTAGCGGTCTGTTATCGGGCACTTCCATTTAAAAGCAGTTTGTTGAAACGTCAATATGATATCTGTACAGCTGATGTTAATAAATCTGGTCTATTTATCTTTATCATTTCTTTGTTATTACTTTATCGACCTTCAAGAGAATTTTAAAAAGAGTTAATACGTATTTGTATTTTTAAACTGTTGTCTTGCTTATTTTGCATAAAAAATAGATCTTAAGAAGTTAAATTGGCGAATAAGAAGTGAACGTAGGTAAAAAATCAGTGAAGTGAGTAAGCCTGCAGCGGCCGCAGACGCGAGACGCCGCGTGGGCGTCGAAGCGACTGTATCGTATGCAGTTCAATCGATACGCTGCAGTCTTTGCTGATCTACGAATGAGAGAATACTCTCCTTTTGACCTTCGGCCTTTTTATAACTACACATTACAATTTAGAATCAGGTAGATACTGCAAAAAAAATTAAGTCTTTAGTAGATGCAACTAAAAAACTAGATCACTAGACACCGGTTTTGTCAACTAAATTAAAAATATATATCAATATATAAAAGAGAAATTACTTTAGAAATAGAAATTTAAAAAAAAAAAACAATGGAAATTATTATGATACTTATACCTAAATTTATCAACTAGAACCATATTCAATTATTATTAAAAAAAAAAAATCTTACGCAATATCTGCTGTATGGTTACGGCAGTAAAGAATATAGCCACCCAGGGCAAAATAAAATAATTTGCAGAATATTATAAATACCCATTTCCCTCTTTTTTTTAGAAGATATTGCTTATCGTCATCATCATCATCATCATCAGTTCAGCCTATCGCAGTCCACTACTGGACATAGGCCTCCACAAGTTCACGCCAAAAATGGCGTGAACTCATTTGTTTTGCTTATAGTCACCACGCTGGGCAGGCGGGCTGGTGACCGCAGGGATAACTTTGTCGCACCGAAGACGCTGCTGCCCGTCTTCGGCATGTGTATTTCAAAGCCAACAGTTGGATGGTTATCCCGCCATGGTCGGCTTTTTAAGTTCCAAGGTAGTAGAACTGTGTTATCCCTTAGTCGCCTCTTACGACACCCACGGGAAGAGAGGGGATGGCTATATTCTTTGATGCTGTAACCACACAGCATAAGTTAAGAGTGTTAACATTAATATAAGGCAAAACAACGTTTGCGAAGTCAGCTAGTATTCCTATAATATTTCATCCGTGCAATGTAAGTGTACTTTAATTTAAAATGATGCTGTATACTAACAGATGCAGCACAAGCTGAGTGAAGGCCTTTTTAAGGACATATATTTTAGATTTAGGTTGCTAATTATTCCGTTACTATCTTATAAAATACAGCTTAAGCTCAGTCCATATAGAAAAACGATACGTTTTGCGAATTAAATATGGGAAACGGATCGTTTATTAAATATAGGAACCAGTCGTAGATTTGATTTTTATTTTTGGTTAGCTAATACTTGTCCGCTTCTAGTATCGTTATCGATGGTAGGTATATTCCGCAGACGCAAAACTGAGTGTTTGTATTGACAGTATTAGTCACTTGCTAAATTAGTTGGAACAGATTCATATCACGTAATAGCAAAGGAAGCTGCGTCAACGGAATACAAATCGATATATTGTTTTACAATTTTTAAAGAATATCATATGAATGTAATTCTTAGATATTTTCAAAAAAATACACATTAAGTGCAATAGATTTTTTTTGCTGAAAATTTCACATGATTTTTCAGTCGTCTGTTCCTAAGGTATGCAACTTAATGTCTGTATTTTATACATTTAAGTGATTGGAACTTGTGGCAGTATGTTTAAAACTTTTGTTTTTTTTTTTTGTTACAGAAGTCGATAATAATTTACTCTTTATTGTACACATAAAAAGAAGAAAACAATTTATGAAACAATACACAAAAAGAAATGTACAACAGGCGGTCTTTTCGCTAAACAGCGATCTCTGCCAGACAACCAACGTGGAGCAGATAATGTGAAAAAAGCGGAAAGGGTGTACAGAAGTAAAATTAAAGAAAACAGGAAGAAAACCATACATAGACACACACATACATACATACTATATTATAAACAATATTAACTATACTAAAAATTACAGAACGTATTACATAAAAAGATATCAGTACAATACACATATAAATATCAATCCAAGGGGATGAAATATTGTCGAAGTTACTTTGACTTTTGAATAAAAAAGTAATTCATACTCGAGATCAGTCTCGTATAATTAGTCTCAAATTTGTTTGAGAAAATCACGTAAATATCATGTACTTTAACGTACGCGCTTTGTGATTGTAGGATATATAATTAGAAAAGTTATCATCTTTCTTAAAGCAAAGTACATAAGGCAAAGAATGAATTCAGATAAATTTTAACTGTGGTAGGGCACAGCAGGGAATTTCCTGCTCAAAATATTGAGTAGCCCGAATGAGTTAGTACCTCGACCTTACAGACGATCACAGCTAAATAATACTGTTTTCAAGCGGTGTTGTGTTCCTGATTATAATTAACACAAAATACTCGCACAAGCACCAACGCTCAGACCACGACAAACATGTACTGAAAAACTGTATGGCCTATCCAAAAATTTATCTGCGCCAACTTAATACAATTTCAGTAAAGCTTATCTTAAAAATACCGTTCAATTAAAACTTTTTATAAATCTTAAAGGTCAACATTGCGAAACAACTTTTAATATGCTTTGAAACACTTGATTTTTCTTTCACTTATTTTTTTAATTGGTTTCACTTACCTAAGAGAAGAAACGTGATACTTATTTTGATGAGCGGAGTACTTTTAACATTATCAGAGACTAAAGAACATTTAATTAGAATTTCAGCTGAGGGCACAGCAGGAAAATTCCTGCTTAAAACGTGGAGCAGCCTGACTGGGGTAATACTATTCCTGAGGGAGATTAGGGATAGGGTCGGCATCGTGCTAGCGATGCTTCTGGTGTTGCAGACGTCTATAAGCATAATAAGCAGTAATATACGGTAATCGCTTACCATCAGGTGCGCCACACACTTGTTTACCGACCTAGTTGTATATATAAAAAAATATGTTACAAAAATATTACATCTAGTATGACAAATTCTAAAACAATATCAATAATTTTTGGTAAAGCTTTAGATTAGGAAAAACCGAATTTCGGGACCGTGGGGGGAAGGGGGGGGGACGCCACCCCTGGTATCACTGTCATACTTCGAAACCCCATGGTCATGGAGATATCCATGGTTAAAGTTTTGAGGTTAGAAGAAGAATTTCGCAGCTTTCACACATTATTTTCACATTTCACGCGCGTTTTTTTTCACATTTCACACGCTATTTTCATATTTCACACGTAATTTTCTCGTTTCATAAGTTATTTTCAAAATAAAAACGATCTCGACTCCAAGATCAACAAACGATACAACCTACGTTACTCATGCTCCGTTCCATAGTTTTCACATGTTATTTTCACATTTCGCACTTGATTCTAACATTCCACACGTTAATTAAATGTTTTCACACGGTTTTTTAACAAACGATACAACAAATGTTTAACAACTGAGAAATAGATGTTTTTATAAAAAAATGACAGGCCACTTATCGTTTCGCTCCAAAACAATGTAAGCATAAGTTCATTGTTTTTGTTTAAATGTAAACCAAACTTTTTGTTAACTGTAAAAGCAAATGTCTATACAGCCTTGTTTCATGTTATGTTTTTTACTTAAATATATTTTATTCTTATTCACTAGCTGATGTAGTAAGGAGTAACTTACGGTACTTTTATTAGAAATGTATTTATTTTATAGCTCTGCGAACTGAACAATACTTTACTACTTTTTGTTAAATTGCAAGCGGACGAAGTTGCGGGCACAGCTGGTTTTATTAATAACTTAGGAAGACCAAGCTAAGATACACCAAACTAATACAATTAATATGAAAGCAGATAACAGATCAAATAGATTGACATAAACAAGAGTTCAGAAACTATAAAATTACTGCTTTTATCGATGTTAAGTTTTCCTATAAAGCACTGCGGTCAGTAAGAATTTCCACCACATACTATCTAAGGCACTAGTGCGGTTTTAGCTTTTAGCAGCGTCAACGTATTACTATTGCTGACGCGTGCTTCACCCCTCAAGCTGTAGCACGACTTTTATGGTCTAACCTTCCAATAATTTGCAATATTAATGTTCATTTACGTTTGTGAATATCATTGGATTTTATTTTATCATTTTTCTTTTTTTTGCATTCAAAATTGCTTTCCTTAACTAAACGCTTCCCCGTTGCTAGACATAAACCTCCCCAAACTCGTATCAAACATTCCGTTTAAGTAACATTTAATGAAAATACGTCATTATATAAAAAGATATCACATATTACTTGGTTCTAATTATGTCGCAACAATATCGCACATACTCCAGTGTAAACCGAGCCAGCTTATATAAGAGCACGGCTGGCTAGGCGCACTGAGCACACGTGAGCTGGCGTGTGCAGTGTCCTGCGACGTGACATCGATCACCTGCGTCTCAGGTAGATAGCCTACCGTCTATAGGTCATTTGTATAAAAATTGTAAGGATAACCTCTTTCGTGTGATAGTGAGAGTTCCAAAGAGGGTTTGATTTCCACTCGGAAAGGATATTTCTGTCTATACAAAACTTTGTGTCCAATCTTGTCACCGTGATTGTCTCTACAATGATTTGGAACCTGATAATGACCGTTACTTTGGTACTGTATACAGTGAAACGGACTGATTATGTTCCAGGTCATTTCAACTTTATCAAATAGAGAGGAGGTATTTGTCCAGCAATGGGATATTTAAGGGCTGATTTAGTTAAGTATAAACACATATAATTGTAACCAGAATAACACATATAGGCATTTGATGCTGTTAAGTTTCCATAGATAGTAGTGAGATGTTTTACAGCCAGATTAGATTTTGAACCTGATATTCTAACGCATAAAATTAATTTTAAATCCGGAACTATAAGGTCTTGACTTATAGCACAAACAAACAAACTCTATATCACTATATTATGGTGCAACATTGATAGCAATATGCTTATTATACATAAGGTTTATACATGTGTAATACTACACCGAGTACGTGAAATGGAATCAGCACTGCGTTTCAATAGGTGCACAATACTACCTCCCATTGACTAAAAGGCCGCTAACCACCAATTTTTACTTTTTAATATAAATTACATTGTTCGAAATTTACAGAACAGAATTACATGAAAGAGTTTTATAATAAATACGAATTATTTATCACTACTACCCCCTCAGTAACTCACGAACTCAGCGCGGTAATTTTCGATTCTGTGGGAATGCCAGGGTGAAAATTTATGTGTTGATCTAAATCTAAAGCTATTCACATACTAAGTTTTATTACGATCAGTTCAGTACCCAACTAGAAAAAAAGTCAGGCTCAACCAGATCATGTATCTGGACCGGATCAGGATAGAATAAGGCATGCCAAATCCGGCAAGCTCTATCAGGACCAGTCTGATCCAAACAAGGATAGCCTGATGTAAAATATAATCAAGTATGGTAAGGCATACTGGATCAGGACCCAGTCCGGTCCAGATAAGGACAGCCTGATGTAAAATATAATCAAGCGTGGTAAGGCATAACTGCATCAGGACCAGGTCTGGTCCAGATCAGGATAGCCTGAAAACAGCAAAATAACAAAAAATGTATCCACCAAAAGACGCAAGATACTGTATTTTGTCCGATTTCTAGAAAAATCGTATTTTGAAGTTAACACGTTTTTAGTCTAAAGACAGCAAATAAGTGCCCTTGATACACGTGACCGGCATGTGCCGGGGGCACACTAGAAGGGGACACAATAGATTGTCTGAGTTGGGGATGATAATGACAGTCGATGACTTTAATTGCGTCAATTTTTTTTTGTTGCTAGTAAACTTTCTGGTATTAGCTGTGTGTATTTTTACTTTAGTTTACAAGCAATATAAATGAGCTTGTTTGTCAAATTTCACGTATATATATATACGTGATATATATATATGCTCAATCATTTGCTATGATGCTTCTTCGTTCAACGCATTTCTTTTATAACTCAGAAGTGCTTAAATACGATTAATACTATGCAAAGAACTCTGTCGTTATATTTTCATCACATTCATATAAGCCGAGAACGAATATGCCCATTATATGTGATTAGTGTCAACGCAAAAAGAGTTACATACAACTTAAAACTTGACAGTTGAACATGGCGTCAATATGTCAATAAACTATAAAATTGATATGGAAATTTTCAGAATACAAGAACACTATGACTCTCAGTTATGGAAACACAATCATAATCGTCAAAGCAGATCAAATCGTGACTGTAACCTTATTCTCAGACGCTTGTGAAATAAAGTAGTGATTAGTCCATATTTCAATTTCTGAGTTTCTCATTTATTTCCATTCGAAATAACGAATCTGCGGGTACTATTATCAAGTCGAAACGGAATTTAAATGCTCTAATAGCCGACCCTTAAATTCCGAAACTCGATTCCAAACGAGAGATTACAAATTTCAGAACGGGGATTAGATTTAGCTTCCCTTGCTTTGAGTTCTGCAAGTAAAGTTGACATTAGCTTAACGGACCCATTTTTTTCCCGACTACAGTAAAAATAAGGGAGGTATAGTTCGCGTCATGTAAAAAGAACGCTGGCCTTGAAGCTGCGCAGAAGCGATTTATCGGTCTATTTGGTGGTACGGGGCAGGGGGCGGGCGTGTTTATCACGTGTCGCATGCTTGCCGGTGTGCTATTGGTTGGACAGTTTCGACGCCGACTCAAAAAGTCAAAATACTACCGCGTACAAAAGTTTTTACTTAATTACGAAATAGTTTTACACAGAGAAGTGAGAAAATTTATTTAAAACGTATAATTCGCGTCATGTAAAAAGAACGCTGGCTGTGAATATATGCAAAGGCGATTTACAGAGTTGCCAACTCTTGAAAAAACTTTTCCCTACTGTCCATTTTTTGGAACAGTCTTATTTGGTAAAAAAACCACCTTCAATCGTAATTTACGTTTTTTCCGCATTTATCACTCACTTTCACAACACATTAGCATACGGGCACTTGTAAAACTCCATTTACTATTTATTCCACTTAAAACAAATACCAATTAATCATTTTAAACACATAAAAATTATTAAAATACGAATATCGAAAGCATAGATAATTAATATTTTTAACTATAGCATTTCAATAATTTTTTATTAGGCAAAAAGGAACAAAATGAGTAACATAATTGTGTTTGCGCGCAAACGAAAAAAAACCGACTTCAATTACATCGACAAGTAATACAACGCAGATCGACGAAAAAATAGTCAAGCAACTACGCGTCATCAAAGATTACTCAAAAACTAGTTATCAGATCTCGATAAAATTTATATGTGACCACATGATAAACATCAGCTTTCGATTAAATTAAAAATTATCAAAATCGGTATACCAAGTAAAAAGTTATTGCGGATTTTCGAGAGTTTCCCTCGATTTCTCTGGGATCCCATCATCAGATCCTGGTTTCCTTATCATGGTACTAAACTAGGGATATCCCCTTTCCAACAAAAAAAGAATTATCAAAATCGGTACATCCAGTAGAAAGTTATGTGGTATAATACAACGTAGGTCGACGAAAAAAGCGTCAAGTAAAAACGCATTATTGGATATAACTCGAAAAGTAGTTGTTAGATCTCAAATAAATTTAAATGGGACCAATTGGCACACACCACCTTTCGATTAAAACAAAATTTGTCGAAATCGGTCTTCCCGGTCAAAAGTTCTGAGGTAACATACATAAAAAAAAAAAAAAAAAAAAAAAAAAAAAAAAAAAAATACAGTCGAATTGAGAACCTCCTCCTTTTTTGGAAGTCGGTTAAAAATAGGCAGTATTCTTTACGAATATTTTAAATTTTCACGAACTATAATTTGTTAATAAGTTAAAACAATGTTACCGTAAAGCAATTTGTTATTAAGTTAATATATATTGTTTTTTTTTAACGTTATCCCATATAATATATAAGTATAGCACATAGCACTGGCAAAAACAATGGTATGAGTTCTTTTGTCAAGATGTTAGAGCAAGTGCACCGCGGGCGTAAGGTTTTTAATCAAAACAAATACAAATAGTGTGACAATAATACTAATTGGGTCGACATTTTTTTTACACACGCTACTCTATTGTGTTGTAAATTTTATTTGTGACGTCCCTTTCAACGAACTTTTTAAATAAAAGGATACAAAATGACCATAAATAACCCAAGCGCCTCTTTTGTTTTCTTTAACTACATGTGTTGCTTAAAAAATATTATACTTTGTTTTCTTTAATTGTGTTGTAAATTTTATTTGTGACGTCCTTTTCAACGAACATTTTAAATAAAAGGATACAAAATGACCATAAATAACCCAAGCGCCTCTTTTGTTTTTTTAAACTAAATGTGTTGCTTAAAAAATATTATACTTTGTTTTCTTTGATTGTGTTGTAATTAAATGAAACATACACTGAATCAAACATTTTTTTTAAATTCTATTTAATTATATTCTTCAATCTGTCATATATATTAATACGCTAAGGTTTAAGATGTTTGCCTCCCTTTTTAGAAAAAAAGCCTTACAATTATTCCACATAAATTATAGTTAAAGTCGACTCGGTTTTTTTGTTCGAATTACCATGTGTATAAAAATGTATTTGTTTTGATTTAGTTCGAAATATAAATAGATTTTATAGGGAACTCGTAATGACTTTGAATTATAGAGAGGTTCGAATTATCGCAGGTTTGAATTAACGAGAGTCGACTGTAATTTTATATATAATTGCTAGTTCTACCGGCGACAACAACTAAAAATGTTTTTATTGCTTTTGTTTAAAAAAAAATGTAACTATGTAAAGTGATAATTATTATACTTGTTTAGCGCGAATTATTCGCACAGGTATTTCTAATATTTTTTAATGCACCTACCAATATCTATTATACGAAGCCGCGAGTGAAAGCGTAATTAAAAAATAAACAGTAGTACTTTCGTGCGCGAATATACCCATGCGCAAAACGCGCCCCCTCCAGTTTCTTCAGCGTTCTTTTTACATGACGCGAACTATACCCTACCTATTTCTTTCTCCAAATTATAGCGGTAAGGTGTAGTTTACAAAAAAAGTGTGTGTGTTTTTATGTCCGCACGTAAGAAGTTATGTTTCAATGGCTAGCTAGCTTCACGTTGCTACCTTCTTCTTCGTTGACTAGCTAACTTCAGGGTGTCGGTTTTTTGTGACGGTGTGCGCGCGTATTGTAAAAATTTACTCTCATTATTTTTCCCTAACGCGCAAACAGAAGTATAATTTCAAAAAAGGAATAAATACATAAGGCAGGTATTAGCACGAGGTTAACCTAACCTAACCTAACGCGCAAACAGAAGTATAATTTCAAAAAAGGAATAAATACATAAGGCAGGTATTAGCACGAGGTTAACATCGACTTAATTAGCAGCGTAAGTAGGTGTACTATTCTGGCCTGGAGCTATCTACATACCAAGCTTTTTTACAATCAGTTTAGTAATTTTAGCGTGAGAGTCCCAAACATACACCCATCCTCACTAAACTTCGCATTTAAAACTACTTATTAGTAGGGTAAGATGTGTCTATCAAGTGTTTAACTTTAAGCACAAAGAAAAAAAAATTGTGGTATTTTTTGTGCAGGTAGGTACAGCATAAAAATGATTTAAGTACAATGTACACTGCAGTCAGCAGTACAAAAAAAATTTAAAACAAAATGCCGTTCCTTCAGGGTTGAGATTAATTGGAGATGGATTCGTTTTCCAACAGGACAATGATCCTAAGCATAGCCCAAAATTATGCAGAGGATATTTGGAAGAGAAAGAGCCACAAGGCCTGTTAAAAAACATAGTTTGGCCTCCTCAGAGCCCGGATCTCAATCCCATTGAGCTTTTGTGGGAAGAGCTTGATCGGAACGTCCGTAATTGTGGTCCATCCTCGGGAGAAGAAATGTGGAATGCTTTGTGCGAAAGTTGGAGCAATATATCGCAAGAAACAATTAACAAATTGATTGCCCAAATGCCGACACTTGTGAAAAAAGTCAGAGTAAAAGGGGGATTTTTTGATGAAAAATCAGTTTAGCTAACTATATAGCCTTTTTTAGCATGGACTGTTAATATTTCTTTAAGCTTTTCAACTATATTGATTGTCAAAAAGTGTTTTATTTGATAATTTAACAGTTTAATTAAACATTTAATATTTTATTGGAATTTAATTTTCGTAATTTAATTAAGGTGGTCTTAAACTTTTGGCCTGCGGTGTATGTGGTTTGATTTTTGATTTTTTGTGGTTTTCGTGTAAAATTTAAGTTTATATTAGAATCTCCTATAATGTATCTAAATATTTTAATTGCGAAGTAAGGTTTATTTGTAAGAATTTTGATTCGTTTGTATTTTTTGAATGATACTACTTTTTATTATTTTACTAGCGACCTCTATTGTCCATATTTTTTTACACGATCACCACCATATCACATACTAAGAACCTTCTCCGAGACCCACTGCATCTTATGGTGCAAATATTATTCCGATCGGTTCAGTAGTTTTCGCAGTATAACTGAACAAAAAATCGGCTCTCCATTTATTAGTATAGATTTCATCATGAATTTTTACTAACGTGTGCTTAAAAATCTTTTATAAATTGTTTATTGTTGACAACTTTTATTAGTTTGGGTATTTGGTGTACCAATTTATAATTTATTGTGTTACTGTTATTTGAGATTATTAAATTATAAAAATAAAGTGACCGACTTCAGTAAATAGAGTTCTTACACTCGTGTTCTATTTACTGGTTAATTTGAAGTATATCACGTCGAGGGAAATTTAATACGAGTCGAATTGAATCATCAATATCATTGCGGTTACCCGCTATGCGGTCAGTTTTAAGTGAAATGTCAATGTAAGTGGAATATATGAATTACCAGCTGAACTGACAGAAGTGATCCTGTGTTACGAACTGTCAAACGCGTGAAGTGGAAAACTGTTACGACTTTTAAATTTTTCAATATTGCGAGCAATTTTCTTATTATTTCAGAGCATTTCTAGAAAGTATTAAGGAGGTTCTAGAGGTATGCGCTTTTCAAAACATTTCCTTTTACATGTGTGGTCAACTAATAAAAATTTTTTAATAGAATACACTGGTTTTAGTTTTCTATTTTAGGACTTAAGGAGCTTCAAAAATATATTAGGAACCATGATTTATGGGTATATCTCACTATCATTATCTACGGTACAAGTATTTAAGTTGAGCGATTGTTTAATAATAGTATCGCAATTTTCGCTTATACACAATTAGATTTACACAGAGTTATTATAATTACACAATAGTTACAGGATTTTTGCTATCACTCGTTTATTGCAAATTAAGCAACAGCAATAAAAAATCTAAATACCTTTCGATGCAAGTCGTTCGGTAATCCATCAGATATCCGATATCTTGAATTCCCCTTCTTTTAATTCTTCTGCGACCTGTGAATCAATAAAATATCAAACTAACATTTGGGGACAGAATTTTCGTTTTGATTTGATCAAAGTACGTTCATCTTTTTATAGGCTTTTTCGTCTACAATTTTGAATACGCCGCCAAATGTCAAATAGCGGCTAAGAGACAGTTATAGCATCGTAAAAAGAGCCATCAAAACACACTGAAGCTGATGGAAATTAATATTTTATTACATTTGCCTAACCGTTTGGGTCCTTGAAAACCATAAGAAAAATACTTATCGTGCAAATGGTATTTAATTTGCATTTTTGTTTAAAATGGGTTAGGACCCATTTCGCCAGTTGTGGATAACGCTATTTGACGGATGACGATATCCAAAAGATAAGTTTTTGATTTATTATAATTTTTTATAATCGGGCCACTTTTCGCCCCCGCGAGAAACGAGACGAGAAAGTTTACAAGAGATGGAAAGTGTGAGAGTGATATTGAAAGAAGAGTGAATGCAGGAAAAGGGGTGAATGGAACTTTGCACTCCTTTATGAGCAGTCGGGAGGTATCTAACAAGGCTCGTTTGGCTGTGCATGAGGGGGTGTTGGTTCCGACACTAAGAAACTTGGGTATGAAAGTTGGGTATGGCAGAAGAAACATGAAAGCAGAATAAATGCAGTTGAGATGAGAGCGTTAAGAAGTATGATAGGAGTTAAACTGAGTGACAGGATAAGAAATAGTGAGATAAAGAAACGTAATGGTCTGAAAGAAGATGTAGTGACAAAAATTGAGAAAGGTATGCTCAGATGGTTTGGTCATGTCGAGAGAATGAGTGAAGAACGATTGACGAAAAAAGTGTATAAGGCGAGTGTGGATGGAAGGGTTGGTAGGGGTAGACCTAGGCGGACGTTCCGAGACCAAATAAGAGACGTCTTGAAAAAAGGCCAGGTCAAGAGTACCCTAAACCGAAGAGCATGTATGAAGGGAATAATGAAAGTGGACGAAGCGAAAGAAGTATGTAAGGATCGTAGCAAGTGGAAAGAAGTTGTCTCTGCCTACCCCTACGGGAAAGAGGCGTGATTATATGTATGTATGTTTTATAATCGAATTTAACTGTATTTATATGATATTTCCCGATACAGGAGGAAACCTACTGGGTGCCGTTGAGTGTGAGGCGTTTATTAATTTATTTATAGCGCGACTAAGATGTTGAGTATTAGCAGTTAGAATAAAACAACGGGAAGTCTCTTATAAATGAAAATACTAAAAATAAGTAAAATTTTAATAAGTATATGTATATATAAATTACCTTTTTCCTCGGGAGGGGGCGCGGAGCGGGGCGCGCTCAGTGAGCCGCACCGACGCCATCTGCCCCCGCCTGGTGATAATACCCATTACATTTTGCACTTCTGGTTTAAGACGTTTATTGCATTTAAAGACACATCAGTCACACAGATATTAAAAATGTTTATTAATAAAATTTACACGCATGCTTTCATATATTTATTTTCTTAATTTTTTAAAATTTTTACTATATATCTGATTAATTACACTTGTATTAAATACTCTACATAATCGACTATTTTTAAAATTAATTGCAATTAACAGAATTAGTACTATTTAAAATTGTATATTAATGAAATTATTAACATTTTATTTCGTTGGCATTCTGATTCAGGACTTTTTTTCATAAATAACTAATAATTTACCGAGAGTTTTTTCATATGGTAGCTCTATCTATCTCCAAACAGTTTCGCCATGTTATTTCATCACGGTTTTCCAAAAATAATTTAACATGAAAAACACGGCAGTCGTATTTCCGTTCACGGGAGCTGATGAGCCGTAACTAATGACTACGAATTTTTACTTATGCGGTCCCCTAAAAATTTAGGATTATTTTTAAGTTACATAATTACGAGCGACATAATTATCTATATAGATATACAATTATACATATAATAAAATTGTTATTTTCCGATTTCTATACTTCAGAGATAATTAGAAGACACGAATTTAATACTCGTATAAAACAAATTTATGAATAATTAAGAATAGGAACAATTTAGGAATCTCAAAGACAAAATAAATATTTTTGGAGTTTTGGTCTGTCACGTTTTCTTTAGCATCACGCAAAATCTGTACGAAGTCACATTGGTGTTCATAGTTTTGATCCTAGAGAACAGACTTAAAATAAAAGAAATGTAGGTTTCATCTTGATACAATGTTTAGAAATAAGAGTTCTTACACCTTAATCTATTTTATTTGTAGTGTAATTGTAGTGTAATTATAATAAAAACTGTAGAAGTCGAATTTAGTATAGCGTATTTCATCATCATAAATTAGATGGCGCTGATAGTATTCTATGTATATCGCGATTGTGAAATGTTAGAAATTACACACTGTTGAATTATTCACTGTAATAATCAACACTTCAAAAATAATTAATAACGACGATGACTCTAACTCGTATTAAATAAACTATAGATGGCGTTGACAGCATTCTACATCGCGATGGTAATGTTGTTGTGTAATGGGTTGCCGTTTGGTTATTCGTTAATGACAAAAACAAAGCCCAAGTTCAGATGCTTCATATTGCGAGCGCGGACCTCAGCGTCAGCTGTTTTTCGCACGGCCAGCTCTATGTTGCTTTCTCCCGCGTAAGTCAGTCAATAAGCCAACCAACCTATTTGTCTATGTTCCGAATCAGTACACGTTGGATGTCCCATTAAACCAATCAATTAATCAATCACGTTGGATGTCGTCTATAAAGAAGCATCATAAGGTATTGCGATATATAAAATTTTAATTGAAGGAATAATAAACACCACGCGGACGAAGTCGCGGGCATCAGCTAGTTGTATAATACAATGCGGAAGAGGTAGCGCATAGAAGCTTGTAATTATAAATGTAAAAAAAAATTAAAATTTAAGGATAGATGCAATATTTTAACTAGCTAATTTACTATTTACTACAAAACGATCTACACGAAGATTAATGGCTAATAAAATAATTTTTGATTCAGCCTGAAAAGAAATATTGATTGATTCAGCCTGATACATCCCACAATTAGGCATGTCTCGTTTTTTATCTAGGAGAAGGGTCGGAGTTTAGTTTACATATTTATAGAAATAATTTGGTATTCATCATAATTCAGTTATTATATTAAGATTCTAATTTTATTAATATATTCATTTTTACAAAAACTTACCACAATGCCAATTCATTCAAATAGATAAGATTTCCTTTTCAGGATTAATTGCTTTTAATATATTTACATTCACACAGCCTTCAAAATCTTATTTTGTCACTAAGATATATTTCAATTTAAATATTGTAATTTAATTATCACATTTTAATCAGTCTTTAAAACATGGATGAGTGTAACGCAACAACATTGCTTTCTTTGAGTTTTAGAACAAACATATTATCATGGTCAAAGGGTCTTATACTATAACACATCCAAATATATTTTTACATAAAATTTAAAGTACTACTAAAACATGAGTAAAAATTCGCTAAAATTGATTATGTTATTTTTATTTAATAGCATAAATAAATATTAGTTTGCAGTCATTATTTTAATTCATTTAAAATAATTTATTTTCATATTATGTTATACAATAAGATCATAAAGGATAATTCCTCCCGCCGGCAGGCTTGCGAAAGTGCTTAATGTCCCTGTGATCCCACCCCAGGCAACTGTAGAAACACCCCAGAGGTTTTAGTCCGTGCGACTCAGACATACCCTCCAGCTCCCTCGGGTTGGAGGCATCAGTTAGGGATTTCTTTTTGGTTAAAAGAAATCCTTTATATTTTACACTTGGACCAAGGAGTTTAAGCCAAGCAGGATATTCAGTAAAGATAAAAATACTGAACTTTTTGAAATTTAAAGAAGAAATGGTTACAGGGTAAAAAATATAATAAATTGAAATTTCAGAATTTAGCCTTGTAAAGATCTATAGTGTAAAGTGTATCTAGACTTGAAAGCTTAATTCTGAAACTAATGGACATTCATCAGTTCTGGCTCCTAGTTCCTTCTATTTTATACCTCTTTCCTTGACTTATATAACACCTGTGACAAATCCAATCCAAGGGGATGGCTGTTTTGATGTTGAGGTGTTTTGGAAGTACAAAAACAAAACTTTTTTTCAACCAGTATAGACACAAAAAAATAAGTCTATTGATTTGTCAGAACTATCAAGACAAAAAAAATATTTTTAGCCATAGCCACTTGTTTTTTTTTTCAATTAATACTTTTGTATCACCGCTGATATAAAAAAATCACATTGAATAAAGATACATAGACAAAAAATAATCTATTAAGTACTACTTACATACAGAATATAAAGAGCACAAATTACATAATTTTCTTAGAGCCAAACTGAAACAATAAAAAACTGTTACTAAGATTTTTCAATTCAATTTCAATTCAAAAAATTTCAATTTTTTCTTAATATTATAATTTCAATAACTGATAGTTTCAATAAGGGTTTAATCCAGTATTAGCCTGAACTGTGACCAGTAACATAATCCAATATACATGGTGTCAATTGGATTAAAATATAGCCTTGCATTACAATACTTTGTACATGTATCTACATACTTATTTTATATTTAAAGCATTGTTTATTCTACTGAATCGATTTAAAACTCTTTTTTAGTAACTTTTCAGAATAACACTATGAAAAGAAGTTGTTTTTATTCACCGTTTTCAGAATATGAATGATATTTGAGTATATAAAGTAGGTATCTGCGTGATTTTATGCTACTTATTTGTAATGTCGATTATTGTTTTGTTATTGATAAATAAAGAAATATATATATAATATATCTTGAGAAAATAAATATGCTAAAAAATATACACATTTCTAACGACGAATCATACAAATTGATAAGTTCCATGCTGTCTCGCGGTCAGAACGGTTTATCAATAACTTGCAGGTAGATTGTTATTTATATATATAACGAATCGAAAAACAGAATTTGCGTCTTAAATGAGTTAAACTTATGACATTAACGATGTTTTATCAACGTATTTCATAAATAAATTACTAGTATAAAATGTTCATCGTAATTTATAGCGTTAAGATCCTAAAAAAACACGTTAAAAATTTAACAGCGTCAATATACAAAAACGTCGCGAATTATTGTTTAGTCAATCTAAAGTAACATTTTTATAGATAGGAGAAAATTTATTACTAACCATTTTAACGTTTCTTATGTAGATTGCACCTTTTTTTCACAGCCAGAATAAATAATTCGAAAAATCACAACAAATCTCCCACCGACGACCGCTTGCAATTTCTTCGGATAATACAGATTAAAAAAAGGATATAAGGATACGTGAATTAACTTGCCATGCAACAAAATATTTCTTAATATAATTTTTTGAACAAAAATCTTAATTTGTAATAGTAAAAATGGCAATTAAATAAGCATTTAAATATGACTTTTCTATATTATGATAAATACTTATACTATGTACCAAGTACCAACGAATTGTTTTACTTACTGTCTTCGTTTTATTTTTGCTTCAACTTCAAATCAATGACGGAACTGTCAAGTTGAACTTGATTAGATTTTAATTTTTTTTACAAATTGTAAATGCCTTGAAAAATAATTATCTAAAATAAAATACATTAATTTGTACTCAAGGTATTTTATAATTTAATTATCGTTAAACCATAATTGTTAAATTGTTCATATATTTGTTAAATATAAAAATATACGCGTGATGTAAGAAGACATTTGTGTATTAATATTTACTATTTAAAGGTTATTTATCGACAGCATCATACGTTTCTAGTTTGTTAATAACATAAATTTTACTGAAATTATAATAAGTTTTTAATATTTTTATAGATGTTGAAGTTTAGCGGTTTAGTAATTTGGAGGTTAGGTTCTCGAACTTCTTTAAGAAAATATTCGGGTCCCAGTGTGACGGGGTTTAAAGCAGAATTATCAAGGAACGTTACAGAGAAAAATGTAGATACTAATTCAGTGGAAACGAAAAATGGTCCAAGTAAGTAAAGTATGTAATGTAAATAAGAAACTGGTCTTTATTCAGTTAATTTTCATTTATTTTGGTTTTATAAATAGTAATGGTTATGTAATCTGTTCTATTTATTAGTGTTTAATAATATTATTTCTATTTAAGGCTTATTATATTATTATTATTATTATAATATTATTTACGTTTAGTTTGATCTAAGTATAAAATATCTGTTACTTCATTAAGTAAAGAATTTTTCTTAGACTATATAGAAGACTTAGTTACTTATATTTTATTATTACTGACACAAACAATCTATAGTTTGCCAGTAAAAACTCTTAACACTGTTTTCCATAATTTTAAAACTTTTTAAGACTAATTTTCTGACATTATTATGAACAACTTAAATTTTAATTTAAAATATTTTTTTTTGATAGATCTTTTGTAACTTTAAACTTGAGCTAATCACACACTTGTGAATTTTTAGTAATTACAAAATAATATCCTAAAATTAGTACAATTCAGCAACATCTTTAAGAAAATAAATAAATGTTAGCATACTTTATACAATTTCTTTAAGGTTTAGTCGCAGCAGCATTTGCATCTCTCAATGCTCCAGATGACGAGAATAGAAAACCAAGTGTGAAGTCCATGAAACAAAGTCGTACTCAGCAACTGGACAGTCAAATATTGAGGGCGACTGACATTGAGACTCTCTTGTTAGCTGCTGAGAATCCTGTTGTGTCTAGGAGACATGCACTCAAGGTTTGATATTATTTATCTATGGCTACCGTTTATGCTACTGTTTTGGTGTAGATGTATATATAGTACATTGAACAACTCCTTATGTTTGGTGCCCCTGTTTTTAATTAATATGCACTTTGAACAATGACTAAAAAAAAGGAATGACATACTTGTAATTTATAATATTTTTTATTTAAAAAAATACTTAATATAGAATAAAATTAATTCTAATAAAATTTACATAATACAGAAGAATTGGGAAATTTTTGCTTTTACTTAGTTTTTATTTTTGGTTAATTCAAAATCAATATATCAATATTTTTTTGTTGGAAAGGAGATATCCCAGTTGTGGTATCGTGATAAGGAAACCAGGATCTGATGATGGGATCCCAGAGAAATCGAGGAAAAGAGGAAAACTCTTGAAAATCCACATAACTTTTTACTGGGTGTACCGATTTTGATGATTTTTAATTTAATCGAAATCCGATGTTTATCATGTGGTTATATTTAAATTTCATCGAGATCTAATTACAACTTTTGAAGTTATCTTTGATAATGCATATTTACTTGAATGTTATTTTGTCTACCTACGTTGTATTACTAGTTGATGTGATTGAAGTTGGTTTTTTTCGTTTGCCAGCAAACAATTATTTATTGTAATTTTTATCTTTGTTTAGAATAAAATTACATGTTAAATTTTTTTATAAATTACATACATTTTCTAATTCTAGATGGTGTCAGTTTTATCTGAATGGTCCAGCAGTAATAAGGTGAAGATATCAGACTTTGAGAAGGATCCAAGGTTTCTCAAGCTATGTCGTATATTAGCCAGGACTCCAGCCAGCCAAGCGATGAGTTCTCTGACAATGGCTGAAGATCTGAGCACTGTTCTCGGTATAACTGGGGACGATGAAGCGGCAAGGTTGATCGCTAATCTATCACTGCCACAGATGATAAAGGTATAAAATATATAAAAAAAAGTTTTTGTATAATATTAATATCTAATCAATGTGAACACAACATAATTTGTTCACTGCATACTATTTGTACTTCTGTTCACTAAACACCACTATTGCTTGTTTGTGTTAGTATTAGTACCTAAATTTTTTAACACTAAAATATTTCTAATATAATAAATAATGTTTCATAATAAACTAATATTTTTTTTAAAATCATTCCAGTAGATCTTGAAATCAGTCTATTCATACAAACTCCTTTGTTTCGTATATTAAATAATTTATAAGAAACTAATCTAGTTTAAAACATTAGTTATTAGTATTTTCGTTTGGGTTTTTATTTAATTTTTAAAACAATTGTAGGTGATGAAAGCTCTCCAATCAAAAGGTAGACGAAGCACGCCGCTGTTGCGTGCTCTGTCTTACAACATTACCAAACAATCGGAAACAATTGATCTCAAGAAGGCCGCCGATCTACTATTCTCTATGGCCTCTTTAAATTTCCCCGATCCAATGTTGTTGGACAGACTATGCAGGTAATTTTTTTTTGTGTACACGTAAATACTTGCATGTTTGCAATCTGTATTTGTTACTATTTAAAATAATAAAAAAAAAATATATCTTAAATGACTGAATTTGAGTTGCTCAGTTAAGAAAAAAATTATAAAAGCCTGTCTAAGACTCAAAGTTTATTTTACGATTAGTTCAGATACATTTAAAATAAAAAATATAGTATAATATAGATGCCACAGTATGATTACAATAATGCAATGTATGTTCAACTTCTTTATAGCAGGGTATGAATTGGTTTAAATCTCCCAACATTGAGCTAAGCTTGTAAGACCATACTTACGGTAACAGAAAGGCTTAATACCTTACTGGTCATGAGAATCTACAGTTCGTTTGCATTTTATATAATCAAAATGTTAGAAATTTTTCTATATATCACACAATTTTTGATTATAAAGTATCCATTCATAACTTTATAGTGACATCATAGAAAGTCTACCAGCGAACACGGATAAGCCAGCCGTCGTCAACTCCATATTAGTTTCACTTGGATTACTCAAATATAGACACGAAGCAGTTCTACTGGCCTTAACAGAATGGATACAGACCCATAAGACAATCTGTAGACCGAGTGACATTGCTTCTGCGGTAGTGACGCTGGCCACTGTTGACTACTTACCGTCCCAAGTGGAACCACTGCTAGAGGTAAATGTTTTATGATGATACTAGAAGTTACATTTGTTTTAATTTGATTTGTTTTATTTATCGAATTGTTTGACGTTTGTAATGTGGCTTTGTTTATTATTCTCTATAACTAATGTAAGAAATATAATAATGTAATGTGTCTAACTTGTCAGTTTATTGTTTTGTCCAACTGGAAGCCATTTCGATAGAAAATAAATATTACAAAATTATTTCTAAATCTTTTATCAGGCGGCGTTATCATTAGAAGAAGATGAGATGGTAAAGGCATCCTCTTGGCTCGACCTCGTGTTCTCCTTTCTCATACTGGACCGAGCGGAGCAGCGCCACCTTATATCCACGCTCAAGCCTGAGTTCATAGAAAAGTTGCTGTCTGCTGGTGGTGAGTATTGACTTCTTATTTTAACTATTTGTAACAGTATAACTGAGGTAAGGCACAGCAGGAGACATCCTGCTTAAAATCTGGAGCAGCCCTACTGGGCAATACTCGAACTTACAGAAAATCACAGCTAAGCACACAAGCATACAGAGGTAACTCATTAATGCTCTAGATGAAAAATATTTCTTCTTTGATTAATTTGTCTCTTTTGATGGACATTTATAATTGTACAAGTAGTTCCAACGATAAGCAACTTAAACAAAAACTGAGGTAGGGCACAACAGCAGGAAATTTCCTGCTCAAGATATGGAGCAGCCCGACTGGGGTAGTACCTCGACCTTACAGAACATCACAGCTAAGTAACACTGCTTTCAAGCAGTGTTGTGTTTCTTTTTTGAATAAGGCAACCAGAGCTCCTGGGGGGAATTGCGGATAGGGTCGGCAATGCGCTTGCGATACTTCTGGTGTTGAAGGTGTCTATAAGCTACAGTAATAGTTTACCATCAGGTAAGCTGTAAACTTGTTTGCTGTCGTAGTTGTTTATAAGAAAAGGCCTTTTAGAGTTTTCGAGGCTGACGCACTAGAGTTGTTTTAGTATGTAACATTTCATAGTAAAAATTATACGTATCCTCTGATTATGTTAAAACTTTAGAACAACATAAATTAACTTTAGAATGAAATAAATAATTAGTAATACGAGTATCTTATAACAAACACACGGTCGTCTGTTCCTATGGTAAGCAACTTAATGCTTCCCGATGGAGGAGAAATCTGGCCTTTTCGCCAAGGCCCAGCCTGTCGCTGGAGGGATCCTGTTGCCTGCAGATCCGGGACCCTCCAATTAAAGCGGCTGAAGGCTTCCGGAGGGGTTTTGGTCGGTACTGCAACCCCAAGTGCTGAAGCCGACATACGATCTAGGACTGCCTACCCGGGCATCCTGGATATCACCTGTAAATGGGTTCCCCTGCGATACAAAAAAAAAAGCAACTTAATACTTGTGATATAGGTAACAGCCAACTGCTATAGCTAAATAGTTATTTTCTTGATAAATATACATAGAATATAAATATTTAAGTATATTTACAACCCGCAGAGTAGAAAGCAAGGCAATTACAAACTGCTCCAACGGGCTAGTTAAAAATTGGTAGTTATTATAAGGCAACGTTTGACATTTCATGATATTCCTAAGTAGTCAATGGATTTTTAATAAATGAAAGTTGAATTATTTTTGATCCTGTATTAGTAAGTAATGCAAAGTATACTGGAGTTCTGAACTGTTCTAATGTTGGACAAAGGTCTCATATTGAAAATGGGTTAAAACTTATTTAGCTCTGCTACTCTTTTGCGGCTTTCTGGATAATATTTCCCCAAGATTAACAACCGAGGGCTTTATGGGGCTTATTATCTAAGTCACGAGAGGATGATAGTGTTTGGCTACGGACCCATAAGGACAAAAACTACTAGTATTTGTCAATGTTTTATACTACAAATAAAGTGCCTTTAAAATCTTTTCTTTTCTTTATCTTTTCATAGAAATTCCAATTCCATCTCGACGCAAGTTAATGGTGATAGACGGGTACATAGGGCTTAAATTCCCACAGACGACCACTCGGCTAGCCGAAGATATATCAGTAGGGGTGCCCATAGTTTATACAAAGGAAAAAGCGCTCTACATTCAGAGCATTATGGACACCTTCAAGAGTTTGGTGTCGGCGGAAACGTTTTTTAGGAAGGAATGTCAATCAGGGATGGGATTTTTATATGGTGAGTTGAGAAAAAAGCATAAGTCGTTTATATTGTTAATTTTTGGCAGTTATGTTTGGTAGGGCACAGCAGGAATTTCCTGCTCAAAATCTGGAGCAGCCCGACTGGGGTAGTACCTCGACCTTACAGAAGACCACAGCTAAATAATACTGTTTTCAAGCAGTATTGTGTTCCTGTTGGTGAGTAAGGTGCCCAGAGCTCCTGGGGGAATTGGGGATTGGGTCGGCAACGCGCTTACGATGCTTCTGGTATTGTAGACGTCTATAAGCTACGGTAATCTCGTACCATCAGGTGAGCTGTACGCTTGTTTGCCGACCTAGTGATATAAAAAAAAAGTTATGTTCGGAAAACGGTTAGTTTTGCCAGCAAACCGTCAAGTTTCAAACGAGACAATCTGATTTTAAACATTTCTAAAGGAAATTATAAAAAAAAAATGTTGATTTTTTTGTGTACTCTTGCGTAGAATTTTATATAACTTAGCTAACACGATATTAATGATGATAATATTTCAGATGCCGAATTCGCGGTTGATTCGAAGTGTCATCCAGTACCTTTAGATAAAGCGGCTAGTAGGAAAGAGTAAGTGAAAATGATCTTGATGTTTAATTTTTATTTCGCGTTTAAAATTATAAAATCTACCGATATATTTAAATACTTTTTAGATTAGTCTATATTTGTTTATATCTATATAATAATGTTTTCCCATTTGAAGGAACGCAGTTAAGAGTCGAACACCTTGTATATTTTTGAAAATTTTTCAGTGTATATAGGATAGCGGTATTGGGTTTGGACTACCACGACTTCACAAGGAAGGAACTCGTCCCTCTCGGTATCAACAAATTGTACAGCCGCCTGTTACAGCTAAAAGTAAGTGCCCCTAAATTCATAATTACTAGCTGAAGTTGCTGACTCGAGGAACTTCCTACTGCCTACTTCCTACTGATAGAAAGAGAGAGAGTCACTAACAAACCTTTTTATTGACAAAAAAAGAAAGTATAATTCATTTGGTCAGTCGTTTGGATTCATATTTATTATGTTGTGTGTTATTGTAGATTTCACTATATTTTTTATGCAACTATTGCGGCATACACAATAAATAAATATGCAGCAAACAAAATAAATAAATAAAACAAGCGTACGGCTCACCTGATGGTAAGCGATTACCGTAGCTTATAGACGCCTGCAACACCAGAAGCATCGCAAGCGCGTTGCTGACCATACTCCCGATCCCCCAGGAGCTCTGGTCACATCTTACATACCCCAGGTACACAGCACAGCTTGAAAGCAGTATTATGTAGTATGTGATCTTCTGTAAGGTCGAGGTACTTCCCCAGTCGGGCTGCTTCAGATTTCAGTAGGATATTTCCTGCTGTGCTGTGTCCCTAACTCGAATTAAAATTTGAATTCCATATTTATCACATTAGTTCGTGATTTTAAATTTCTATTTTCATTTAAAATGTTAAATATTTTTTCTTCGCAGGGGTTAAGAGTTCTAGAGATTCCATACACGGAGTTCAGTCCTAAAGAAAAGTTGGTGACAAGGGTGCAGTACATCGAGAAACGTCTAAAAGAGATTATTTCTACCAGCTAGGTGTTAAATTATTTAATAGTGACGTAACTGAAATTGTAAACAGACACCATAGATAAAGTAGACGAAAATTGACGATGGGGATTAATTGTGAAAATTCTAGGACTTTTTTTACTGATTTTGTAATATCCCACTGCTGGGCGTAGGTCTCTACCTCCATGTTGGAGAAAAGGGATTTTTTTAACGTATTACAAATTTTTGTGCAATACGATGAACTTTAAGTTATTTCAAAAATGGCGACGAACTGTCTAAATTTTTTTTTTAACAAAGTAATTGAAATGTCACAGTATGTGAGTGTATGTGCGGAAAATATACAGACACCCAAATTTAGTCACCTAAAACGCCGAGAGTTTGGCATATCGATTGCCGCTCGGGATGGATCTTTGTATTTGTGATTCTCCACCGTGCCTCGGAGAGCATGTAAATCTGTCGGTCCCGGTTGTTATCATATACACCTGATAGCGATCGTTACTACATAGAGAATATATCCGCTAACCCGCAGTAGAGCAGTGTGGTGGATTAAACTTCAATCCTTTCCTACATGGAGAAAGAGGTCTATGCCCAGCAGTGGGATGTTACAAGATGAACCGAACCGTACAGTATACTGATATCCACCCCCAAAATATACCAGAGGGGTTGCTAATTATCTAAATTATATTCTACATTGAATTTAGTACAAAGTAACAATGGATAACAAAATTTTGTTCATATATTTTAGCTCGTCAAAAGCAGTAATGTTGTTATTATGGCTATTTCTATGATGTAATTAATCAGTGTTGACAGCCTCAGGAAGTTAAATCATCTGTTGAACTCTAATATTATATATGATACAATCATATTCGTAATAATAATCATACATATTATTTTTATTTCTGATTGTAGAAGAGGTTCACTAACTTTTAAATTTTTTTTGGGTTTAAAGAGTCGATATGAGTGATACAAATTGAGCATTTTGCATTAAAAGTGAAGTGCAGTATTATGCATTTCAAACAATGGATTTAAATGTTAAGTTACTCTGAGTGCGGATGTGTTAATATGACAAAGACGTTTTAAAAAGGGATTCAAGTCATGGAGTTCCTGCGCACACTCTCCGAAGTGTATCCGATAAAAGCCGACAGGCCGGCCACTCCACGCCGATGATGCAAGCTGTGCAGCTTCGCGGCGACCAGTGCATCATCACCGACGAGCCTCCTGGCTCGTCTCTCAATTGCCTCAAGAAGCTCCAGCTGGTACTTGGCTGAGCCATCCCAAAGATGAAAACAGTACTCCATGCATGATCGAACTTGCGCTTGATATAAATTTAGAAGCTGGTCCGGAGTGAAGTACTGTCTCACCTTCGAGAGCACGCACGAGAGGTGGCCGGTTATGGGAACGGGCACACCTCGGAAAGAGGGAGCCAGATGGAAAGGACTCCGCTTTGCCGAAAGGAGAGATTTTATATCAAATTCATTTCTAATTCTTTTCTAAACTCGCGATCATCAGATCAAAATAACTTCATTCAATATTTCGATATTTTGGCGACATTACGTCACGATGTTGTAACTCCTTCGATGTTGTTAGAGAACGTATCCCTACTATTTGAGCCGTTCAGGGAGTTCAGGTTACTAAAATAAAATTTTAACATAAGTTGTGTCTAAAATCTATTAATAATAATAATAATTATTATTATTATTACTTAAATCTATTGCCGATGATAAAAGTCAGTGATATATATTAATTAACGAGCCGACCCGTGGGTCCCACCCATTTCGTTGGGCGTTAATTATTTTTGTGATGCAAATATATAGTAAAGTTTTCATCTCGCTCGCATTTCTCCGACTTGATTTACATATACTATTATTTTTCACTGTTTTTTTTTTCAATAATATAAAAATGGGCTGAAAAAACTCCTGAATAGTATAGCTTTCTGTTAGTGACAGAATTTTCTAGATCGGATCAGCATTTGCGAAGATTACCCCCTACAAACAAACAAAGCTAGAAACTTTACCTCTATAACGCAATCATTGTGAGAATGGAAATCATTTGTGAGACTCATCTTGGAGATTGGTATACTTTAAAATGACCTAAATCTTAATTAAATTATGAAAATACTTAGAAAAAAAAATGTAGTGTAAATTCTTGAAAACATTTAAAATAAAAAACCTCTAAAGTTAACGCTGAATATTTACTGTAAAGATGATTTGAAATTTAAATTAAGTTTATTTCACATAGTTTCCGTTTTGTTTTCATTTTGGAAGTTTTGGGGTTAATAGACAATGCTTTAATTACATAATACGTACATAAATTGTATAATTTGTTATCATAATTCATAAAGAAATTGTATTTGTGTGTGTGAATGACTGGCTGTCTACTTATTTATAATTTATTCACGCTAAATTAGTCCTAAACACATTTGAGGAGATATTAAAGTCCCTTGTGTGATCATGAGAGGGTGTAAAATAGTAATTGTTAATATTATTATTAAATAAATAGACTTAATAAAAATGTGTTTTATTTTTTTTTATAATTTAATATGTTTATTTGTAAAACCATAACAATAATCGTTTAAATATTAACTAAATAAAGTATAATAAATATGTTGTATGTGATTTGTCGTGTCTATAATCTTGATTTGAGGCCTTTTACGACGAATCTGTAACAAATAATGTTTTTTTATGAATATAATTAAGTTTCTAATAACCAGTCTTATTCTGCTGTAATGGTTTTTAAAGTACGGTAAATATGAAAAAAAATTACTTGCGGCGGTTGTTACCTTGTATAATTATATAATCCTTCAATGACTAATTAGTACATACAGAAACAATTTGACATTTACAAAATTCTAACATATTACCTTGTAACATTCCTAAAGAATTGTGTCATGAGTTTCAAAACGTCGGAAACGATGAGAATCGCTTTAGGTGTGGTGATGAACGCGTCTGGTGGTTGGAACACTTGGTGATGGTTTATCTTCTGCTGACTCCTGAAGTTGTGACGACCGACGCCCACCTTGCCGAAGAGGCGGTACTGTAATATAGGATTATATTAACGGTTAAAAAAGTAAGAATCGGCGGCCATAAAACGGGTATTATTTAGGTAGGGCACAACAGAATATATCCTGCATAAATTCTGGAGCAGTTCGTCTGGGGAACCCTAACGTACACAGGCGGGTAAGAAAAAATTTTAAAAATTTGTGTTACGTAATACTTGACACGTGGGCAAAACGGACACAGCACTGGTTTGTGACTATTGCGCTGGCGGTTGTGGGTTTCCATCCCCGCACATAATAAACATTTCGACGGGTGCAAAGTAAAAAGAGTTATATACAAAGCAGCTACTTTTCAGGAGAGCGCTTAATAGTTTAAGATTTTTTCTCACCCGCCTGTGTAACACGCCGTAACGTTTTTCTGTTGAGAAGAACAGCAAGACGCAAGCAAGAAACTCAACAATTAGGTTCTCGTTTAAAAAGCAATCTATGTAATAATTATTTTGTTTGATATGTTATGTTTTAATGTATGAAAATTGAATTTTATTTATCTATTGACTAGGCTTTGATTAATTTAATATTTTAATTCATGACAACTTGACTCGGTCTTACTTCATTCAGTTTCACTTAAGTAAGTTTAATATCTTTTGATTTGAGAATTTTTGATTTCATTGATTAATTCAAATCTATTATGCATCTTGTCTGAGCTTAGGGTAATTTGAGGTCATTTCACTGATGAATATTCTTGTAAACTTTACGATTTTAGCTTGGTCAAATACTGGTTTAATCAAATTTCTGTGCACTAATCTAGATATTATTTCTCTTACAATATAATATGTTACTGTTTGGCACTACAAAATTTAAAGAAAAAAATTATCATCTTGAAATTTTATGCTGAGTTCTTGCTACTGTTTGATCAAGTTCTCTTCTATTGTTATATTAACAGGATAACTTTGCATGTCGTGTTTGCTTTAATATGGTTGCACATTTAGAAATGTAGTCTATGGTAAAATTAATATCGTTATGTATCATAAGTGTAACAACTGCTAGTAAACCTTAATAAATAAATAAATCTCATGGTAATAACTTTAAACTATCCATAACAAGTCCATACAATGCATTACCTATTTTACTTCGTAATTTCGTAATAGTTCATTAGCTGTTGTTGGGAAAATACTTTTTAAACTTTCGCGGTGCCCCGACATGACGTTTGGAAAACAAAAATATTTGAACTTACATAATATATGTGTGACGATAATAATTATAAGAGGTTTAGAATATTAAAAAAAAGATATTTAGTTTTTAAAATTTTTAATTAGACTTTTATTTTATACTCAGTCTAAAAGTTTCTTAATATTTAGTAAACAAGTCTTAAGCTTTTGTTCTAGCGTAAGCCGCTCGTAAAATAACTGCCAATCAGTCTTATTTATTAAGTTTTGAAGATTACTTGATTTTGAGTAGTCTTCAAATATAATGACACTCTATAATGAAACGTCAGGGGTAGATTTAGCAGAACAGATAATTACAATAAAAAAAAATATGCGTAGAGCCTGAAAGCTTACACCTCTAAGTAGTTATTTTATTATTAAAAAAATAAAAACTTACTTGGGCATCAGAAATATATATTGGGTTGTCAAAAATAATCCAAACGACGACTTCGTTGCACTCCGGAGACGTCAGCGAACCAAGGTATGTGAAGTAGGAATTCCTCTTTGGACTCAACAGCTTACTGAAAAAAAAACAGTTAAAATATTCGTCGTATTAAAATTAAGAAGAAAACCGCACCGGCATTTGCTGGTTCGATTCCCGCTCGGGATGAACATTTGTATTTCTATAAATATTTGTTTCCAATCTAGCTGTCTGTCTTTGTGGGTTTCCCCTCCGTGTCACGGTGAGCATGTAAAGCTCCCACCGGTCGAGCCCGGTTGTTATCATACCCCCAGTAGAGCAGTGGTTAGGTTGATTAAGCGCTGACCATTCTTCTTCATGGAGAAACAGGCCTGTGCCTAACATTGGTATGTTACAGACTGAATCAAATGACTAAACATTTTTTTGAAAAGTTCACAATATTACTCTTGAATATATTAAGAGCGACTGTTACTGTGTCTGTTATAGTTCGTGTAGTTCAATGTTGTTGATATTATCAAGATTGAAATTTGAAATCCTTTAAATTCTTGTGATCAAAGCCATTATTAGCGTATCCAATAATTACGTATTATTTTCATTGATTTCCTTTCAATCTTTTGATTATAGAAATGGCCGAAATATCCTCTCCACCTTAATTGTAATAGTCGCAAAATTGATAATTGAAACGAATTTGTCTATCAACTTTAAAGTGGTTAATGATTCATTTGTAGACGATTAAAAACTTGTTACTTTATGCCTACATTTTTCTGTATGTATATTACGCAACAATAATAAATGTTTTTGAAGTTATACGTCTTTTGGCGTGTTAGGAAAAAATGATGAGGGTACATTTTTACGATGCACGCGCACCGTTCGAAAAAAACCGACTCCCTGAAGTCCACTATCATGGCGCTCACCATACCTTCAATTTACGGATTATGGTAAGTATTTTTTTACTGAAGTCTCGAATTATTTTTTGTATAGTTTAAATTAAATTAAATGTTATCTATGACTTGTGTGGTTATTTCGTTAAAATTGAATACAGGTGTAAAATACAAACCTACACCTGTGATGGAATTGTAACTACCCGCTGTGTCTTCATGAGAGAAATTTAGAAAATCTAATTATACGAATATATAGGAACCAATAAAAGCTGAAACAATTATTGAACTTATACTTTTTTTGGTGTGTTAGGAAAAAAATTATGAGGGTAAAATTTTACGATGCGCGCGCACACCGTCACGACAAAAACCGACACCCTGAAGTTAGCTAGTCAACAAAGAAGAAGTTAGCAACGTGAAGATAGCTAGCTAACGAAATATAACTTCTTACGTGCATACATTAGTACACACACTTTTATTTTTGTCTTAATAACAAAAACAAAGAAATTTAAAAAAAATATATTGAAAACGAGGTTAACACCTTGTAAGACAATATCTTTGAACTACAGATAACTATCTAAATGGAACCAAGATGACTAGTGGACAAGATGTCAAACGACTGATGCGGATTTAAGTTCGAAGTGATACTGCTATCAGCCGATTGCATAAATCTATCATTATCTATCTCTAATTTTACTTCTTCTTCTTCTTTTAAATTCTAGTTTCCTCTAGGATTTGCCAAATAATTTTACTTACTGATTGAACTAAATCAACAATGACTAGCCCGTTGGTGCAGTTTCTAGTGAACCTGCTTTCTGCTCCGAGGGTTGTGGGTTCGATCCCACTCCGAGTCTGGGTGTAATATAAATATTCATTTATATATTCATATATGTATTATTTATAAGTATGTTTATCGAAAAAAAAAATATGTAGCTGTACCAGTCGGCTGTTACCTACAACGCAAGTACTAAGTTGCTTACTTTAGGAACAAACGACCGTATGTGTTCTGTGTAGATATTTATTTATTATTATTATAATTATTATTAACTACCTACACCTGACAATCCCAATTCAGCGGAAATGCCTCTTCCTCCATATAGGTAGAAGGAGAGTTTCAGGCAATACGTTTTGTGTCAGAAATCTGTCTACACTAATCGAAATAAACGATTGTTAGATTCTCGGAACTAGCAGTAAAAAGTCACGCAAATAACTTCTTACGTGTGACCTATAAATTTGTTTTTGATAAAATAATTATCGAGCTTACGATGAAGAAGAATCTTACAAGGAATTAAAGTGAATAAAACTTCATGCTAATTAAGGCTGTTTAAAAATTAAATCAAACTTTCTCTATTTAACAATAGATTTTAAAAATTTTGGTGTCAATAACGAATACCTAGGTTAGGTTAGATTAGAAATGAGGTTTTTATTGTTATCTTACATACATTGAAAGTGTCAAGGGCGTTGATTACCGTACGCTTTATCTAAATACATTTTATGTAGGTATAAGATTGTTTGAATTCCAAATCAATGTATAGTACCTTAAATTTAAAAGAACTCCGCTGATTCTGTGCCCTGTTCTCAACAACATTGGTATGTGCTGCATGATTTCTTCGGATGCCTTTTGTTGATCTTCGTTGAGTTCTGTTTGAACCTTCGAATATAAGAAACGAGTGTACTTTATATCACACAACTGAAGTAAAACTTCTTCAGCCCCTACAGTAATATACGAAAGGTAACTCTCTCTTTCTATCTTCACTAACTTATATCTTCCTCTTAACTTCCGTTCGCTTCAACCTATCACACTTTTCGTAACGCTATCGTCACGCATTCACCAGCTTACTCCCCAACACAAGCGTGCGTAAAGAAGGTTTACTTCAAAACTCTATCGTTATTTTTTTAACCACCGTCAAAAAAAGGAGGAGGTTACTCAATTCGACCGTATATAATATATCTTTATATATGTTCGGGGATAACTCCGTCGTTTATGAACCGATTTTGATAATTCTTGTTTCGTTGGAAAGGAGATATCTCTAGTTTGGTACATGATAAGGAAACCAGGATCTGATGATGGGATCCCAGAGAAATCAAGGGAAACTCTCGAAAAGCCGCATAACTTTTTACTGGGCGTACCGATTTTGATGATTTTTAATTTAATCGAAAGCCGATGTTTATCATGTGCTCAATTTAAATTTTATCGAGGTCTGATAACAACTTTTAGAGTAATCTTTGATAATGCGTATTTACTCGACAATTTTTTTGTCTACCTACGTTGTATTACTTGTCGATAAAATTGAAGGCGGTTTTCCTTCGTTTGCCTGCAAACACAATTATTAGAACTAAGCACACAATTAGTACCAATTTAGTTCGTAGTTCTGCATATTCTGTTTTTATCCAGAAATATGAGTGATGGAACTTTATTCCTATAAAAATAAGGCAACGTGTCATTCGTAAAAATGTATGAGTCTCCTAACTAATAAATACATTTGAAATGTCAGGAATTTAACTCGAGATAAATTAGTATTTTTAATTTGAGTAATGACTTTCCTATATAAAACAATAATATCTGAAAAAGTTCTGAATGGGTAAACAGTTTTAAAAAGAATTAGTTAATCAATATCTTAGTTAAAATACTCCCCCGAATCGGCTGGACCGATTTTTATGAAATCTTGTGTGGATATCGGGTAGGTCTGAGAATCGGTCAACATCTATTTTCATACCCCTAAGTTATGGGGGGGGGGGATTAAAGGGCGTTAATAACATATATGGCAAAACAACGTTTGCGGGGTCAGCTAGTACAAATATAAAGTATATAGGTATAGATTAGAATAGAATGGACCAAGTCGTACAAAGATTGCCAGCCAGTTCACTATTAAACTAAATTACGATATTTAATACTTATGAGTATTAAATAAAGGCTATATTACATTAAAAACTAACTAAACAACTAACATTGCAAAACACTGAGAGTATTGCCAGCCCGTCCCGCTTATTTAATGCTTCGGAAACTTCGAGATCGGACCGAACGTGTACGAAGTGAATTTCCATCGGAAACCTGAAAAAGTAAAAGGTACCTATTTATTTTTAAGTTTAGTCTATGTAAAAACTATAATCTCAGTTTTCCTTTAAGGTGAAAAGCTTAACTCAAAAGTGCGACGATGTACCTATTTCTTTATTTATTGTTTTCTAATGTTTACGCAAATTTCACTCACTATGATGAAACGTCGGGCATGTAACGTGCCTAATAAACCGCGATAAAATCTAAAAAGGTGTGTAATTATAATATTTCCATATTATTAATCTATTGAATAGAAGCCTAAAACTAAAGTCTCATGCCTCAATTCAAAAATTATTTATCCTCAGAAAAGTAAAAAACTAGTACTCTAAAACTAGTACTCTAGAAATAAAAAGATTTGAAATAAATCCAGTATTTTTTTATTACAGTGTGATAGGTAGCAATTCGCTGTCGCCGTAATGTGATGCTTGAAATCGACTATCTGCATGGATTAACAATATTCATGATAATGCTAAAAGACAGGATCTTCTTGCCTTGGAAGACGATTTTTTACCTACGAGTACCCGAAGTCGTGTTTCCTGAATGAAGTAGCCTTTACACATCATTGTGATTATTATAAAAATTAATTATTACAAGTACATAATAAACACTCACTTTACTCCATTTATCGAGTGTTCTGAAAGCCAATGAAAGTGCAGTTGTTCGAGGCGATAGAAATATTTCAAAGGTCCTCCAGTTACAGTGGGATGCATGTCATTATCTCCTTCCGTGCTGAACTGAACTAAAACATTATTCTAGTGATTATATTGTCTGCTAATTCACAGCAGAACATTGCGAACTATACTTAAAACTTAATTATAAATATTTGTCCAACAGTGGAATGAATGGAAGAGTTAATTACTCTACAATGCGCTATATTTATATCAAAGTAATTTGAGCAGGGTTTATGTGAAAGTTATTTGTCGTATGTACGACTAAAACAGATTAATGGTCGTGACTCTCAAATAGGCTTTTCACAAAGTGACTCTACAATACAGCCTGTAACATCCCACTGCTGGGCATAGGCCTCTTTCTCCAGAATGATTTGAGCTTAATCCACCACTCTGTTCAACTGCTGGTTTTCGGATTGATTCCCTACTATTAGTAACGATCGTTATTAGGTGTTTATAATAACAAGCAGGATTGACAGCTTATCGTGCTCTCCGAGACCCACGAGGACAGACAATCAGACTGGAAATAAATATTTATATAATCCCATATATTCACTCCGAGCCGGACTCGATCGACCGCGACCGCTGGTGTTTAGGTGTACACGGCCCACGCAGCACTACACCAAAGCAGTTGTTATTATTATAGCTGTGACTGTAAATGAAATTAATTAAAAATTACTCGTATGTCCATTGTTGATCCCTGACAGGAGGACGTTTTCGTAACCAATGAACTTGAGACCGCCGTGTTTAATGAACTGCTTATCAAAGTCTTTGATGACGGTATTCGTCTGGATGTCTATAGGAGACTGTCGTTTTCCCCCCTTTTTGCAAATTCCTCCTGGCCATGCACTTTCATCTGGAAATGAAAATAAATAAATATACGCCTCACACTCAACAGCTCCCAACAGGATTTGATGGCTTTGTCAAGGTTTCGGAGATACACCTAATACACAAACTCAATCGTCCAGACCACAACAATTATGTGAATGATTTAAATGTTCAAGTATTTGAGGTTTCGGAGACTCACCTAATACACAAACTCAATCGTCCAGACTACAATAATTATGTGAATGATTTACATGTTCAAGTATTTGTTATGTCCGTTGAACGAACGTGCGATCGCCGACGCATCAGCGAGTTGCTATGTATACTGAGTCAACTCATCGTCAAAATATTGCAATAGCTTTTTAAAACGTAACTGTACCTCAGTTACGTTTTAAAAAGGTGAAGTAACTGAGTTAGAGTGCAGCAGGAAATATCCTGTGTTGTTCTATTTAAAGTTTCAATAAAATCAGGGGATACCTAGGTATACTTTCAATTATGAATATTTACAAATTAAAATAATTCTGTTAAGGAAATAAGAGAGAACGTTATTTCGTCTGCCTCGAAACCCTTAAAACTTTTGTAAAGCACGGAATGTGCTGTGTGGCTACGGCACTAAAGAATTTAGCCACCCCCTCTCTTCCCGGGTGTCGTAAGAGGCGACTAAGGGATAACAAGGTTCCACAACCACCTTGGAACTTAAGAAGCCGACCGGTGGCGGGATAACCATCCAACTGCTGGCTTTGAAATACACAGGCCGAAGATGGGCAGCAGCGTCTTCGGTGCGACAAAGCCAGTACTGCGGTCACCAACCCGCCTGCCCAGCGTGGTGACTACGGGCAAAGCACATGAGTTCACGTTATTTTTGGCGTAAACTTGTGGAGGCCTATGTCCAGCAGTGGACTGTATAGGCTGTAATGTAAAGCACGGAAAGTTGTAGGTTTTAGATCGCAACTTTATTTAAAATAAGGATATCGTATAAACATAATTACCATCATAGCTCCAAATTGGGCCGTAAAATGTAATGCAAAGGGCATAATCTGAAACAAAAAAAAAACTTAAACTTAGTAATACCCTTAGTGAAAATTTACAATTCCAATTTATAAAAATCACATAGAACACAGATGTACGTACACTGTTCGACACTGCAAAAAGTCGCGTTTGACAGTGTACCTATGATTCTTAATTATTCATATTGCTATATATTTTAAATTTCGTTATAGTCATTGAATTATTGAAGTAAACCTTCATTACGCACGCTTTACGTAAGCTGGTGAATGCGTGACGAAAGCGTTACGAAAAGTGTGATCGGGCGAGGCGAACAAAGCAAGAGAGAGAAAGGTGCGAGTGGATATTTTCTTTCTCTCTTTCTATCACAGCCAGTTACGTTTCGTATATCTAAGACACAGTACTGGCCTATTGCTAAAGAAATTTTACTTAAGTATGTGGTTATAAAGCACACTTTTTTACTTCGAAAAAATGTCTGCTAAATGTAATTAGGTATATTCGGTTCTAATTAATGGTTATATTTGATTAATTCAATTACATTTACTTTAAAATTATGGTGGTTGAAAAAATTACTATTAATCAAAATTATTATTATTATAAAACATTAATTTATTTCCCCGCGAATTTTGAAAGTTCTAAAACTTATAGAAAGGTTATGTTTGTAAATTTAGATTAGATTTTAAAAATGTAGTTAGAATTTGAGACCGATGAAAATGCCCTCTAGCGTTGGTTTCAGACACTACACTGTTCTATTTAACGCTCAATCTTACACAATGTTTGGCAGTGTTATCTAGCGTAGAGACCCTCTATCCCATTAGTAAATGGAAGCCATAATACCCAATCAAAATAAATTTACGAATATAGTAAATTATGCTAAATGTGTTTGACGGACTTTTCGAAAAAAAAAACATATTAAAAAAATGCGAATGCGATGAGAAAACCGACTTCAAAAACTAAAAAGTAAAAAATAACCTAATAAAGATTTTATTTGGAACAGTCTTCTTATGCAAACCTATTTACTAAGTATCTTTAATAATATACTATTATTTGTAGGTATGTGCTATTTACTGGTAGGTTTGTAGGTTTGTGTCTGGTTGTTTGTAGTCGGTGCCTTTTTCTGGTTATTTTTTGCTTTTTAGTTTTTGACTTCGCTTTTTTTAAACGTACTTCTTGTAGTTTTTACTTTTTAGTACTTAATTTAATTGCTTGTTTTGTAAACTACATTAGGAACTTTTTAAATTTAATCAAGTAGACTAGTAAGTTATGTTGTTTGATCTAAAAAAAATGTACACAAAGTATTGTGAAAATCACATCGTCAAAGTAAACAATACTGCTCATACAATGAAAACTACTTAGTCAAACTAAATTAATTTTTTTTGGGATCAAATGGCAACTATTCCGCATCGAAAAAAAAAGAATCACGTAAATTGGTTCAGAAATCCCGGCGGCGTGCTCGATTCTCTTCCTTTTAGCCGGTTAAAAACTGATATGAAACGCTTTTAATTCTGATTTATATTACCGACCAAAGATCTTTATAAATAATGTTTTAGCTAAGCTACTTAAAACTTTACCGTTTAATGAAAAATGCTTTTTTTTTCGTTAAAAACTAGAACGCTTAAGTCTGGTTCTAACATATCAAAGCAACACTCAAAGGAGCCCTTGACCCATTCGTGTGCAGAAGAGTACTTCTCTTAATTGCAACCAAAGAAAATTTATAAAAACGACGCAATTTCACGATTTATAAAAGTAGTATTAAATTTTTTGTACATCAATGTTCTTAACGTGTATTTGTAGGTTAAGGTTAGAAGTTATTTAATCGAACCCAAAGGGGTTTTCGAAAGAGGCGGCTTCAGCCCTAGCAAAAACTAGTTACGATAATGATATATTGACGATTATTAGAACGAAGTTCTTTACGGCAGGCTTGACATTTGGCTGGGCGACCGAACTGAAAAAAATGTGATACTAAAACCGTAAGAAAAATATATAACGGAAGTGACGTAATATCAGTCACACGACTGTACGACTGACGTTTGTAAAACTAAAATATTACTAGTAAACTTTTTTAAAATTAATTATGTAATTTTATACTGTCGACAAAAATAAATAAAGACATAGATATGTTTTTTATTTCACTTAATAGTTTGAATTATTATTATTATTATTATTTTGTTTGATTTATTTTATTTCACGGTACCTATTTGTTATTATCTAAAATACCAATTTCCTAAATACTTTTATGTTCTTAATTAAAAACTAATCAACAAAATTTAAAAATCAAGAACTAGAAAAAATATATAAACTTCAACATTTTTTTTTTTCAAATTGTGTTGCTTCTATACTATCCGAAGGAACTTCGTTCCTACCTGGTGTCCCAGCCCATGACACCACATAATTTTATTATTATTTTGTTTGATTTATTTTATTTTACGGTATTTGTTATTTTCTAAATACTAAATTTGCTAGATACTTTTATGTACTTAATTAAAAACCAATTAACACAATTAAAAAAAAATCAAGAACTAGAAAATATATATAAAATTCAACATTGTGTTTTCAAATTGTGTTGCTTCTATACTATTCGAATGAACTTCGTTCCATGACACAAAATAATTTTTATTTTTAATGATAATATTTAACGTTTCCAAATATGGTAATGTATAAATAAATGTTTAAATCCAGAGTAATTTAAAATATTACTTACCAATATAGAGGATAATTATATAAAACTTCTTCATGGTTACAGGATTCCTTGGTCAACCACGTTAGTGCACGAGACCGATTCGCGAATGAAACGAAATTGTTTAAACGTGTGTGATACACGTTATGTTTATAAAAACATTATTGAGTATTGTTTTAAATATTTCATTCATAAAGATGTGTTATTCGATGATGAATATAAACATAATGGAGTATTCACTTTTTTGTTGATAACAAGGAAAATGAAAGAGATGTAAACTATCTTCTAAAAGATGTAGGGTCCGCAATTTTATCGATCATCTTCTTTGATATATCCACTCGTTGAATTTAATACGGCATTGATCAGCTGACATTTATTTCAGCTACTCCACTCTTAAGTATCGTAGCGTGATGTTTTACAGCCTATATACACTTTAATATGCCTTTGAAATGGTAAAAGTGGGCAGTGTAGATAATTGTGATTCTTGCTCCAAAAATATAAAATAATAATTAGTAGCCATACTCTGTTTTGGTATCCATAATTTCTTAATGGAAAGCTTAACTAAATTCATAAATTCATGTTTAAAGCAAGTTTCTGGGTTGAATGTAGCTTACAAGGTGTTTTACCTTTAATAAATGACTTAACTAAGAATTGAGATTAATTAAGAAAACAAGTCTGTTACAAACTTGAGGAGGCATATTTCCAGCAGTGGACTACGATAAGCTGAACTGACTGAATGAGTCTGTTTCTTTTCATAACCTAATACACGTGCTCATACTTATTGAACATGTATGTATATATGTATATATCACTGACAAACATCATCAGCAATAGATTTTTGACAAAACTTATCTTAGCGTTTTATTTTAGTAATTAAATTATATAGAGAACGTGCCCATACTACGTGACCCAAAAGGGGCAAGACTTTGTAGGTATAGTATATTGACAATTTAATGGTATGTAAGTTGTCTATATGAAGAAAGCATATAGGCACCTATCGCAGTCCACTGCTGGACATAGGCCTCTCCAAGTTCGTGCTAAACATTATGGCGCGAACTCATGTGTTTTGCCCATAGTCACCACGCTGGGCAAGCAGATTGCTGACCGCAGAGCTAGCTATGCCGCACCGAAGACGCTGCTGCTCGTCTTCGTCCTATATATTTCAAGGCCAGCAGTTGGATGGTTATCAGTCGGCTTTTTAAGTTTCAAGGTGGTAGTGGAACTGTGTTATCCCTTAGTCGCCTCTTACGACATCCACGGGAAGAGAGGGTGTGGCTATATTCTTTACTGCCGTAACCATATTAGGATGTATAATATTTTTTTAGGTAGCTTTATAATGTTAATTTTAGTACTGTATAGGTGTCTGGTATTGTTAGGATCCGATGTCTGCGTGTATCCTGGTCGTAACGAGATAATAACGCTATCTGATACCGCAAGTGGATTGTATATTTAGAATCTAGACCGAAGGAAATGTTGATAAATCTAGACTGAGTTAACGGTAATAGCCCCTTGGTATTTCTTAGGTAATGGATCCCCTTGGAATTATTGTGATAAGATTCAAAGTGAGGACAGGAGATAATATGTGACTTGATAGAAGGATTAAAATTGAAGGAAATAGTTGTTTTTTATTTTATTTAATTATTACACCGATTTTTATGAAATTTTGTTTGCATATCGGGTAGGTCTGAGAATCGGCCAACATCTGTTTTTTATACCCTTAAGTTATAAGGGGGGATTAAGGAGGTTAGTAACATAGATGGCAAATCAACGTTTGCCATCTATGTTATGGGGTCACCTAGTTATATATAATATACTTATTTTCAGCCAAACATACTGAAAATGCAACACATAACAACCGCTCCGCATGGTGTTACGTGTGCCATACATGTGCCATTTTGGCTATCGGGTTCGATTCGAGTACGGATGTCTTTCTTTGTAGTTCTCCCCACCGTGCCTCGGAGAGCCCGTCGGTCCCGGTTGTTATCGTTTACACCTGATAGCGATCGTTACTCATAGTAGGGAATATATCTACAAACCCGCAGTGGATCAGCGTGTTGGATTAAATTCCGACACTTCTCCTACATTGGAAAGAGGCTTATGCCCAGCAGTGGGGTGTTACAGACTGAATCTTACACTGAAATATTAAATAACATAAATCAATATTATAAATTTATTATATAAAACTATATTATTTTATAATTGTCACCTTTATTTTATTTTTAACACACTTGCGTATTTTTTAAAATAAATAATATCTGATGTTTAAACGACGTTTATATTTTAATGTAATGTGTAAATAAAACTTGTATTATCAATTATTCGTAACTTATGTAACGGATTCTTTTATCTTTTATATTTATAGCCGTAATAAAAAAATATCTGAAAAATGTATATATACGTTATTATTTAAAAACGCTAACCTAAATAGCAAGCAGTTAACAACGACATAATAATAAAAGCAATTTAAGAAGTTTAAAAATAGTTTAGAAAATGTAAATGTTAATTTTTTTTTATATATTTGAAAAATGAAAATACCAAAGTTATTTATGTAACGCTTTATTGCACATTTGAAATTACATAAAGAAAATAACAAAATTATGACTTAAAAAAGTGCAATCCCTAACAATAGAGAAAATATTGATAAAATAAACAATAATATATGAAAATTAATTATTTAAACTACATATATTATTATTCTTTAACCACTTGATGTTAATTTTTTTTCTTTCCCATTTTATTCACATGTATAATCTATTATTTGTATAGCTTTATATCATAGTTTTATATTAGTATATAACTACATATTATATAGGTACAGTAACTATTCGTAAATAAAGTAAATTGAATTCAAATAACTCATTATGTGCACAAAAGAGACATGAATACACACTTAATGTGGAAATACTGAAAGCTTGAAAAATCCAAAAGTACACACATGGCTCATAATTTCATTTTTTATTTTAGTTTATTGCTAATTATAAATAAACTACATTGAATTAGACCGTGATCTTCGTAAGGACTTAGTTTTAAATCATACTGAAACGTATAAAAAATAAATGGACTTGATCAGTTAAGTTTTTCAGCAGTTATCGTGACCACGCCAGTTTTCATACATGCATTTGAAAGCCGGAAGTCCACGGAATAATTTTTTCGCACATTTTATTTATTTAGTTAAAAAGTGAAATTACTTTTAAAAATGTCTTACTTACTATAACTAGTGTTTTTCCATTACATTTATATGTAAATATTGTTTTTATATGTAATTATTGTGCGATAGAAAATAAATAGAGACAATTTTAGTTCAAGATATCGTATTGAGATCGGTCGATCGTCGGTATTTGAGATCTAACAACTACTTTTCGAGTTATATCTAATAATGCGTTTTTACTTGACGCTTTTTTCGTCGACCTTATCTAATAATGCGTTTTTACTTGACGCTTTTTTCGTCGACCTACGTTGTATTATACCGCATAACTTTCTACTGGATGTACCGATTTTGATAATTCTTTTTTTGTTGGAAAGGGGATATCCCTAGTTTGGTACCATGATAAGGATCTGATGATGGGATCTCAGAGAAATCGAGAGAAACTCTCGAAAATCCGCAATAACTTTTTACTGGGTGTACCGATTTTGATGATTTTTAATTTAATCGAAAGCCGATGTTTATCATGTGGTCACATTTAAATTTTATCGAGACTTGATAATACTTTTTGAGTAATCTTTGATAACGCGTAGTTACTTGACTATTTTTTCGTCGATCTACGTTGTATTACTCGTCGATGTAATTGAATTCGGTTTCTTTTCGTTTGCGAGCAAACACAATTATGGTTTATGTACTTAAAGGGTCTACAATTTTGATGAAGACACGAATTTAAAATACATTGCAGGTTTTTAGTAAGATATTTTTGCCGATACACAACAGCACAAGACGCTTATTGGAGCCAAGAATCCCTTATTCTATAGGATGGGATACCAATCACACGTATACCGCACGTTGCAGAGCCAAATCCAAAGGCTTTGCGAAGCGTTGTGATAGAGTCAATGTTTGTGATGTCCTACCATTTTTTTCTCTAATAGAGTTTCTTTTGTTCCCCAGCTTAATATTTATACGACGATGGACGACTCATTGCAAAAAACTGGTGATATCAATGAAATATTTTAGTGTTTAAATAAAAGTAAAACATATATTTTAAAATAAAATTTATTACGAAAATCGAAGTAAAAGTGTTTATTAAAATATAAGGAACATAAAACACAACCTTTAACATAACAATCAAGTAGATATAAATAATAAAATATAACTTAAATTTAATATTTACAATAATACAATTCATCAGAAATCAATAACTAATTAAATATACAACTCGCATCTATTTCATTTCACAGCCAACTTAATAAATAATGACTGAATTATTATTACGATATAACACAATTTCAGAACTCACAAACATATATTTCACTTTTTATTTTCCATAAAGTAAAGTAAATTACAAAGCAATTAATATTTAATCAAACTCCATTTTGGTGGAAAGTATAAAAGAAATTGTTTTATACTTTTAACATTTTTCGTTTAACTTGCTAAACTAAGGATCCTCATTTAAAAATTTTAACGTTTTTTAAATTTACTTATTGCTCGTTTTCTACCGAATCACACCTAATTATTTTTCTAAACATATCAACATTCGTAATTTCCAACAAAATTTTTACATATTTCTTCAACTCTCATAGAATAAAATATTTTGAGATCTTTGTGACATTTTTTAAATAAAATCAATTTGTATTTAGATACAATTTCTTCATAAAAATATTTTATATAATTATGTACCTATTAAATAGATATATTTATTTAATTTAAAATAAAATTACATAATTACGCTAGCTTATCTAAACTACTACTAAAATACTTACAATTAATCAATGCAATTACAAAATGCAGTAACAGTCAAAAGATTTGAATCAGATTGAATCACTCAAAGGTAAATTTACATTTGCACATAATGTTCTTTACATAGGTACCTACCTACGTTTTTCTTTTACAAATTTCTATAACGTGTGCATGACCTTGAGAGACATTAGATTTTAAGATTCCGTTTCATCAGTTGCTGATAATCTTTATCTCACGTATAATTTAAGCCCTTAGGACCAAAAAAACAAGCATTCTATTCAAAAGCCATGATCCTTAAAAATTTTAACCAACAACTGTTCAATATTTGTCAGGTAAAATAGTTTTTTTAGTGAAAAAGAAAGATATGTCACAAACTTTTACCAGTAGGCAACTATATATAAAATAAACTGTTCATAAAAAGAAAACAAAAATAAAACTTGTCATCTATAGCATAGGTACTACAATTCGCTCGACTTCACTAAGTGAACGACCAACATGATAAACAAACAAAGACGCGTAATCAGGCTATTGAAGATAACATCTTTTTTTTTAAATCATTTATTATGTGCAATCAATATTTACTTTAAATATCTATAATTTTAATCATCGATAATCGTCATCATCGCTCAAATTCGGTCAACTTCAATTTATTGTCTACTATTTATAGTTTTATTATTCATTAAATTTTCTAAGAATTCTATCATACATATTACCTTCTTTATAATTATATATAAACAATCACGTGATCTGACGAAAACATTTTTGGGACAATTATTTTTGAACAATAGTTCATAATATGTAGCTCGTTACATTTTCTATTTTCATTAAACATTTCCTATAACGTACTAAATTATTTTGTTGCTGATTATTGTAATTATAGTAAATAGGTTGATTAAAAATTGACAGGATATTTTGATTGAAACGTATAAGTTTCGTCTGTTTATACTATACGGAATGTAATATTATTAAAAGTAGGTATAATAAGCATAATTATAAGTTATGCGAAGCTGCTTCAGAAACATTACTAAGTTTTAGGTACCTACTTCACCTAATCTCTTTTTATTATTTTATTATTAGTACTTTGTACAATCAACAGCCAGTAAAACTAAAGTCGATAATCAATAAATATTTTATTAACTTTCTTTTTTTTGTTTTTGCTGTAAATTTGTTTATTTCCCTGTATTTCAAAATGTACCTACTTAGTCAACTAATTACAAATCTTTTGACCGCCTGACACCAAAAATGGTGATGTCTATTCTATTCGAATTCAAAATGCATAATGAATATACAAAACTTATTATTTCTTAGGAAAGCTTAATGTCATAATTAGTAATAATAAAGGAGTCATGTGTATCGATAAAAACTATGAAATGCTTTGATTTCTGATAGCTACCAGACAAAATTACTTTTTTTTAAATATTATTATCGATACAAATCTTGCTAATTAGGTAAACGATATATTTGCTTATTAATATTATCATCTAATTTTTAAATTATTAATTACTTAATTACTTTTATAATTATTTCCTTTTAAGTCTTATACACCTATTGCTTGAATTGAAAACTCATTGTTACCAGTTCTATAAATATATCATTTGTTTATTACGATTAAAAATCATGTATTATGTTAATTGTCATCATTAATCATTTACTAATTTAAAAATAAACATCTACCGTCGATGGTACTAAAGTCGCATGTTCTGATGTGTACGTCGAAATTTTATGCAAGGAGAAATAATTGCAGTTACATAAGACTAAAGTACATCCGGCCATAAATAATGCACATCAACCATTTGAAAGAGACACTCGGCTATATTTTGACTTCATAGCGCTTTATACTCCAAGATCCCAAATCCCAGAGGTCCAGGTTTTCAAGGGTCGACGTTTATTATTTATGGTCGGGTACTGTACATTGACATCTCCTTAAAGTTCTTTTTTTTAAAGACCTAATCACGATAGGATTATATCCTAGTGTGTGAGTAAAGTGTAAATATTGCTACTAAGATCATGTTCTCACACATACACTACCGAATCTATAAATCACACCCCAAAATACATTAGTCTGCAATGGTTTTTCAAACCCGTGAACGGCTTTGTATATTTTAGATTCTTTAACCCTCATTGTGGCAGGATACGAAACATTTTAACATCTTAGCTAAAATTAAATCTAAATGCTACATTTACTATTACGAAATGTAAACTACCGATGAATTCTAAATATTATAAATCATTAAATAATAATACTCTGTACAATTTAAATCCACCAATTGTTCCCATTGTCTAATACAAAAGATTTGTTCAAAAAAATAAATATTTCGTATTTCCTACAAATTGATATTTACCATATTCAAAAACCATTCTCTTCATTTAGTTTTGCTACAGTCATGTACTTTTTTACCCCAGAACCTTTTCTTCAAATTGACAAACGTACAGACACCCTTACTCACGATGCTGGACATGGTCGTTGTGAGGTTGAGAAGGGCTGCTATTAAGGCGAGGGAACTTGGGAAGGTCAGGGAGGCGCTGTTTCGGTAGATAACACGGTTAACGGGTTGCAGACTTCGGTAGTTGTCGATCCCACCGACATCGACTTTGCTGAACAGTTTGTACTGTGGACAAAAGTAATGTCTAAAAAACGAAATCACAGCTAAATAGTATTGCTTGCAAGCAGTGTAAAACTTAGAAGCGGGAACAATTGTGATAAACTTGTTTGATAAGAAGACTTGTTTAAAAGTTAATGTTGAAGAGATTAACACGATAAACTACTGTATTATGTATAAACTAATGTAGATAGAGATTAGAATTTATTAATAAGTCCAAACTCATCACGCCGGAATTATAGTTTGTGTGTCTAACGATAAGTTACAACATGTGATTGTTATCAAATAGACTTCAGATGAATTATTTATATTGGAGACTGATAACTTACTTAACAATCAATAAATTAATAAAATAAATATTTTTTTTATTGGTGTAGTAAAGAGTATAATGCATAATGATCAATAAAATGTAGATATAGCTATAATATTCCAGCAGTAAAAGTTTAAAGACTATAAACTTTTATTAGAAGATTGTCTTAAGCCAAATAATAATGGTAAGATTACGTTTCTATTAATAGATGATTGCGAAGAACATATTTCATATAACTAATAGATATCAATGTACAAATTAATAATCTTATTTATGATAATGATAATATTGAACTGTTTAGTACTTTATAGAGATCGTGATTATCAATTTATTATAGCATCGCTTTTGAGTGTGGACATCCACGCAGAGCCTGAATGATTAGAGATTAGTGACGTAAAAGATGCACAATTTTGAATTATATCAAATTATCAGTGTTTCTGTGGAATCCGTAACGTTAAAAAAAGGCGAAATCAACAACTGCGCCTCGATATTAATGCACTTTAACGCATTTTACACATCGCAGTTTATAGAAGATTAATAAGTTCGTAATTGATTACGAATTTTCATCTACAAGAAAATAAGTTTCCTATCAAAGATATTGCTGTGATTTGATTTTAAGCAGATTACATTATAATTTATAAATAATTGCTTTCAAAAATCTTACCTGCGTATCAGAAATAATGAGCGGCGTGTCCAGCACGATCCAAGTGACGACCTCCTGACACTGCGGGGTGGTCAGCGAGCCGTGGTACGTGTAGTACGACTGCATATTTGGACTGAATAGCCGGCTAGTAGGAAAAAGATATTTATAAATTCATTGCAAATAATCACTATGATATTTATATATGATAATTGAATGATTTGCTATAATAGACGCAAAATTATTGACATGTTGGACCGTTATTCTATTAATAACGTAGATTTTTATCAAGTGATTTTTCTAAATGGATAAAAATAATTAGCCAACTGTGCTAAGCTAAAAGTTTAGAATTTTCACAAAGTCAACAACAATCATTTAATAATAATTCAACCTATATCAAAACCTTTTTCAATTAATCCTGTCAAATTTGATTGGATTAAAAAAAAATTCCCCTTTACAAATTATATTTATACCAAACTGAATCGAGTCATAAATAGTCCATAAAGTTATCGCCATTTTGTGAGCTTTCAAGTAAAATTAACTGCGAATCGTAAGAATCAGTTTGTCGCCACATAAAACAATTTCACAACAATATAAATATAACAACATAGAAGTACACAATTATTCCAAACATATACTTATTTTTAGCATACGTTATGAAATTTGATCTATTTTATTTATAAAGGTATTATGATGAGGTTTACGGTACTCACGTTAAGTCAATAACTGAAGGCGGTAGTTTTTCGTGTTGGTTGATCAGTTGCGGCAGCATCGAGGATAATTCTTCTAATGCGTACTCACTCTCTTCGCCGCTGTGTACCTGGTGTACAAATATGTGCATCACATAAATAGATGGTCACTAAGTCAAATGATATACATTAAATTTTATTTTAACTTATTTTTTTTTAAGTGGTTTCTAGATTACGCGACAAAGATCGATAGATCTTTGTTTCTACAGAAATGATTAAATCTTCGCCAAAGATTACTTCAAAAATATTCTTGCTTAATTTGCTCAAACTACCCGTTTGAGTAAATTAATCTAAAGATATCATTAAAATGAAAATTTTAAAGTATTGTGGATAAAATTAACGATGTGTGCTACTTGAACTTAGCTGGCTTTCTAGATGATTGAAAATATTGATTTCTTCTAAAAAAAAATGATTGATGATAACTGTTTCCAACGAAAAGACGGACGAGATTCTCAACTCGGCTGGATTTTTAAGCGTATTGCTTCATAATCCTTTATCGGGTGTATCAATGTTGATGATTCTTTTATTCGAAAGCTGGTTCTTGTCGTTTGGTCGCATTTAAATTACCACGAAACCTTTGACGAGTACTTTTTGAGTTATCTCTAATAATATGTATTGTACATAACTTGTCTCTGTAAATTGAATTTGTTTTTTTTTTTAGAACACATTGTATTAATCATACCATGGCAATAACCGCGACAACAGCAAGTCCGTCCGGACGTTCTAGAGCTTCTTCGACTGAGAGACCCGTCTTAACGTGGAGGAAGTGAATTTCCATAGGGTATCTATACAAAAGAACAATATAATCACAGTGCAAAATGGCTAACTGTATAAAAACGTATATTAATGTAAGGGCCTAATATGGAATAATCAATTTTGCTTTTTAGTTTATTTTTAATTGGCTGAAAAAGGGGGGGAGGGGAGGAGGTGGAGTAGTATACCGGGTATACCGATTACGATGATTTTTTCTTTAATTGAAAGTTGGTGCTTGTCATATGGCCCCATTTAAATTTGTGATTCTTTTTTAATCGAAAGCTGGTGCTTATCATGTGGCCCCATTTAAATTTGATCGAGATCTGACGAGTACTTTTTGAATTATCCCCAATAATGCGTATTCAATTAAATATTTATTCGACTACCCACGTTTTATATTATTATTTGTCGACGAGAATTGAGGTCAGTTTTATTCATTTGCCCGTAAACAAATCTAAAGAAGTATATTAGGAGAAAACTTTTCTAACTAATCGATCATTCGAGATCACTCTCGACACAGTTGCAAATACAAATATCAACCAAGAGAAGACGAATAAAATATTGGACGTTAATGATACAAGAAGCCTGCAGATTTTTGGGTTCACCAATGATATAATTTTTAAAATAGTATTCATAAAAGAAAGGTAATGAAATCTTACTTCATTCCGTCAATAGCGTGTTCCGACAACCAGTGCAGATGGAACTGCAAAAAGCTGTAGTTTCCCCGCAGCGGTCCTCCTGATATTACGGGCATTATTTCGTCTTCCTCTATGGTCCATTTTACTAAGAACAGAAATTAAATTATTAGTATTTTTAATCAACTTCAAAAAGGAGGAGGTTCTCAATTATATTGTATTTTTTTATGTTACTTCGTAACTTTTTACTGGGTATACCGATTTTGACGATTATCTTATTACTCGAAAGTTTATGGAGTCGTCCCTTTAAATTTGATAAAGATCTGACGGATAGTTTGTAAGCCTATTTTTTTTAACAAACGAGTACCGGAAACTTTGAATGGGTTGTTATTGGTTCACGTAATCAACATAGAGTCCGTTTCATTCAAACACTGTAGTTACATAAACACTCAGCTGATTCAGCGACTACCTGCACGTGATTCAATGTTTCTTTTAATAAGCGCCCTTTGCAATCTATAGAAAAACAAATTATATACAATTTGTTTAAATCAATTAACGATTCTGGTTATAATAGGTCACATAATGTAATTTCCCGGAAAATATCAATTACAATAGGACTTCATATCTATAAGGTAAACATGTAAACAAAAAAACTCGCTATATTACACTTTTGCAGGAAAAGGCAACCGTATTAATGTGTTTACAAAAGGAGGATTGAAAATTTTTGAATCTAATAAAAATACCTGTGACTACAACCGAGATATGGACGCCAAACTGTTTGACAATTGATTCCAATGCGTTTTACCTAAACTCAATGAAAATAGAGTTAGCAATTAAAGTAGCAATGTTAAATTTGCAGCTTTTGGATTTAGTTAAGCAACACAAAAATCGCTTTAAAAATATTGCCGTAGACGAGATGGCTAAGTCCACAAATCATCGCGTCATACGTTTGCCACTACATCACTATAAGATCAACCCAGCTCTTAGGTTTGTATGGGCTCAAGTAAAAGGCCTTTGGTCCCACCGCTAACAATAATCCATCTCACCTTGTCAATATCGGAAATGTGCGTACATACTCAGTACTCGTTTGTTTTAAAAAACACAGACTATATTATATGCCTGTCAATGTAAAATGAAGTCTTTTTGTTAAGAACAAGCGCAATTATTATTTTGCAGTACATGGGATCTTGGTTCTGTATCAACTGAAGCTGAGCCACTTGCTATTGCCCATTTGCATTACTGTCAACATTTTATTTTGTAAATTTGGATACGTTTTGTTTACGTAATGTCTTTATGTTTTTTTTTTTTTATAAATTATATTTCTTAAGCGTGTGTTACTTTAACCTGTATATTATATGTGGCAATAAATTCATTTTATTATTATTATTATGTATTTATCAAGTTCTTCTAAGAAGTAGTTAACAAACAAATTACACACCTTTGTATTTTTAGCATTCTACGGAACTTGACTTGGTAGACTAACCATAAATTTGAAATTATAGACAATCCTTAATTCGAAACATAGAAATAGATATATATATGTGCGATAGCAGTGAAAAACTTTTCAATACTTGATATAGCTTAAACTTGAACTTACGGTCATGGACATTGTTTTCAAGCGACTTCAAACAATGAAGGTGGTTCTTTATTGGATTGTTTTTTTTTTCTATTTCGTGTTGCGTCACGTTTTTTTACTGGGTGTACCCATTTTTATGATTTTTTTTATTCGAATGCTGATGCTCGTCGTGTGGTCCCATTTAAATTAGAGCGAGAGCTATACTTGTCGATGAAATTTGAAATCGCTTTTTTTTAGAACAAACATTAAGCTTACTTACAGGTATGTCCATCATTTTCTCCAGAGGCATTCACATTTTTGTAACCTCGGAAGACCAGGGGGCCTTTGATATGAGCCCCATGTTTGTCGTAGACCGCCTCTCGGGACATGATGTTGATTGGGGACTGCTGCGTCCCCGTCGTACAAACACCCGGCCATTGGGTTTCATCTGGTCAACGGAATAAGTATTACAGTTAGCTATTTATTTAAGTCTTTTCACGTATTACTTGATTACTTTTTCCGTATTTTCACGACGCGTAAGCGCCCACGGTAGCGGCACGGTCGCAGCACTAGCTGGTTCATGCTTATGCATCCTGAGTGCTTTTGGACCTAATCAAGAGTAAATACTAGTGTTGTGTATGATGCATTTAATTTATTTATTCTTATTATTACTTATAATAATATAATTTATCATATATTATAATACATTATATTTCTTTTATTTACGTTTCAACCTGTAATATCCCACTACTGGGCATAGGCCTCTTTACCCATGTAGGAGAAGGATCAGAGCTTAATCCACCACGCTGCTCCAATGCGGGTTAGCGGATATATTACCTACTATGAGTAACGATCGCTATCAGGTGTACATGATAACAACCGGGACCGATGGCTTAACGTGCTCTCTGAGGCACGGTGGGGAGACCCACAAGGACTGCACAAACACCCAGACCACGGCAAACACCTGTATGGCCAATACAAATGTTTGTCATGTGCGGGGATCGAACCCGCAACCGTCAGCGCAACAGGTACAATCCATTGATGTGACCGTTGCGCCAACGCAACGTCTTTCTGTTATTTATTAAAATTAAACTTACAATCATACGACCAATCTGCTCCGTTAATGGCACCTGCAACAATAGGTAAAAGTGAATTAATAATATGGAATCGTATGTAAAACAAATGGAAACAGTGTAAATCTATACAAATAAATAAAATTGCTATGTGGTTACGGCATTAAGAATATAGCCACCCCCTCTCTTCCCGTGGATGTCGTAAGAGGCAACTAAGGGATAATACAATTCCACTACCGCCTTGGAACTTAAACAGCCGACCGATGGCGGGATAACTATCTAACTGCTGAGTTTGACACATACAGGCCGAAGACGGGCAGCAGCGTCTTCGATGCGACAAAGCCAGACCTGCGGTCACCAACCCGTCGGCCCAGCGTGGCGACTATGGGCAAAAACACATGAGTTCACTCCATTTTTGGCGCGAACTTGTGGAGGCCTATGTCCAGCAGTGGACTGTATTAGGTTAAAGTGACGAATGATGATGATGAAATAAAATTGGAGTGTCTGTTTGTAATATTAAAATAATCGTTTTTTACTAAATTCATATTAATGTGTACATGGTACATATACCAAAATAACATTTTTTATAATTTTTGTCCGTCTGTCTGTCTGCCTATCTATCTGTCTGTTTGTTCATAAAATTGGAGTGTCTGTTTGTAATATGAAAATAACCGTTTTTTACTAAATGCATACGTATACACGGTACATATACCAAAATAACATTTTTTTTAAATTTTGTCTGTCTGTCTGTTTGTTTGTTCCGGCTAATCTAAGCGGCTGGACCGATTTTGACGGGACTTTCACTGGCAGATAGTCGATGTAGTAAGGAGTAACTTAGGCTGCTTTTATCTTAGAAATTTATTTATTTTATAACTCTACGAACTGAACAATAACTTTGTTGTTAAATTCCACGTGGACGAAGTCGCGGGCACAGCTAGTTTAAAATATAAACCTTAAAACAAAACCGTCGTTCCACGAGATATCGTCCGCGTGTACATAGTTGCCCCTATTAATCGCACCAGGATATACTAGTGCCTAAAATTACCCTAGCAACTGAATAGTAAGCAAAATTTGGACGAAAGATTTTCCAATAAGCACATTTTAAGAGGTTGTGCTGTATGGCTACGGCACTAAAGAATTTAGCCACCCCCTCTCTTCCCGTGGGTGTCGTAAGAGGCGACTAAGGGATAACAAGGCTCCACAACCACCTTGGAACTTAAGAAGCCGACCGATGGCGGGATAACCATCCAACTGCTGGCTTTGAAATACACAGGCCGAAAACGGGCAGCAGCGTCTTCGGTGCGACAAAGCCAGTACTGCGGTCACCAACCCGCCTGCCCAGCGTGGTGACTATGGGCAAAACACACGAGTTCACGTTATTTTTGGCGTAAACTTGTGGAGGCCTATGTCCAGCAGTGGACTGTATAGGCTGTAATGATGATGATGACATTTTAAGAACCAAAATCTAACGATTTATTGTATCGATGTTAAGTTTGCAAAAAGTTGTTTAATTAGATATTTATAATGATTATTTAGTAATTATTTTATTTATGCAAAATGTTTTCGAGCCAAGTTTAGTGGTTATGTAAATTTTAACGAAATATTCATTTCGATTGCTCCCCTTGCGCCCTGGGAAATGAAAACTGGAAACCTTAAAGTTTAGGAGCGAAAATTGCGTGAATAATTTCACCGGAACTGTGTTGCGAAAATTAAACTTTTGACGTTTAATAAATTCTCCTAAAAGTTTGTATTCCATTTAATTACCATTATTAATTAAAGGATTATGATGACAAGTACATGATAGGGATAATCAATCAAATTAGAGGAAAGTAAGAGATATAGAGTGAAAAAAAATGAAGGAATTTTAAAGTTATGTTTATTAAATTTATTTTGAAATGTTTAGCGAAACAGTTGTTCGATTAAACTAAATGTCAGGTGATTATTGTGGAATTACATGTTTTAAACCTTTTTAACCGACTTCCAAAAAAGGAGGAGGTTCTCAATTCGACTGTATTTTTTTTTATGTATGTTACATCAGAACTTTTGACTGGGTGGAGCGATTTCGACAAATTTTCTTTTAATCGAAAGGTGGTGTGTGCCAAATGTTCCCATTTAAATTTATTTGAGATCTAACAACTACTTTTCGAACTATATCTAATAATGCGTTTTTACTTGACGCTTTTTTCGTCGACCTACGTTGTATTATACCGCATAACTTTCTACTGGATGTGTTTCGATTTTGGTAATTCTTTTTTTGTTGGAAAGAAGATATCCTTAGTTTAGTACCGTGATAAGGAAACCAGGATCTGATAATAGGATCCCAGAGAAATCGAGGGAACTTCTTGAAAATCCGCAATAACTTTTTACTGGGTGTACCGATTTTAATAATTTTTAATTTAATCGAAAGCTGATGTTTGTCGTGTGATATAAATTTCATTGAGATCTGATAACTACTTTTTGAGTAATCTTTGAGAACGCGCAGTTACTTGACTATTTTTTCGTCGATTTACGTTGTATTACTCGTCGATGTAATTGAAGTCGGTTTTTTTTTCGTTTGCGAGCAAACACAATTATTGAAGTAAAACTTCTTTGTGCACGCTTGACTTGGGGAGTAAGCTGGTGAATGCGTGACGAGAGCGTTAGGAAAATCGTGATCAGTTGAGCAAACGTAAGTTGAGAGGGAGATATAAGCCAATGAAGATAAAAAGAGTTACGTTTCGTATTATATTGTAGGGGTAACTTTAGGTTAGTCGTGTGATCTAAAGCACACTCGTTTTTCACGGCAGCCTTGACATTTGGCTGGGTGACCGAATTGAAACAAATGTGATACTAAAACCGTAAGAAAAATATATAACGGAAGTGACGTAATATCAGCCACACGACTGTATAATATGATGTTTGTAAAACTAAAATATTACTAGTAAACTTTTTTTTAAATTATTTATGTAATTTTATACTGTCGACAAAAATAAATAAAGACATAATTATGTGTTTTTATTTCACTTAATAGTTTGAATTATTATTATCATTATTATTATTATTATTTTGTTTGATTTATTTTATTTTGCGGTATTTGTTATTTTCTAAAATACTTAATTTCCTAAATACTTTTATGTACTTAATTAAAAACCACTCAATAAAATTTTAAAAAATCAAGAAAAGAAATACTCAACTAGAACTAAAAAATATATATAAAATTCAACATTTTTTTTCAAATTGTGTTGCTTCTATACTATCCGAAGGAACTTCGTTCCTACTTGGTGTCCCATGACACCACATAATTTTTGATGTTTTGTAACATCGGTACATATTAAAAGTCTAGGTTATAGTGTAAAAAAAAATATTTATAAGATATGAATACAAATTCGTTTAAGATTGCACAAAATAATGCAGCTATAAATACCCCTATTTATAGAGTTATTATTAGTATTAAATTAGTAGTTAAATTTTGCTTTTCATCGGTTTAGTGTGAGGTTGTAATAGAAAAGTAATAAATTCTATTGTAACTTTTTTCTTTTTGAATTGGAATAATTATTTCTTTAAAATTGGTTCGCCTTTCTCTTATGATGACAAAAATTATCAGCTTATCACAATGTAAGATAACCAAATCAAATTTGTTTTGATTTGTCTAGGTTTAAGTAGGGTTTTGTGGAATTTTTTTCGTGATATGTTTGTATGAGAAGAGATTACATCTGTCAGCTTCATTTGTTTCAGGAATATGTTATAATAATTGTTATCGTGAGAGGAATTTTTACATTATTGATTTACGCTGTCTCATCGAATTCGACTTATTGTTGGTTTTATTCTTTCGATAAACGGCAGCAGCAGTTTTTAAAGGCAGTTTTTGCAAAAAAGTTTATACTGTATGTAAGGAACCACTTTTTTTTTTCATAAAATGTAAACTTATCATTATTAAACTTAGGCTTTAGACTGGTGGTAGACTGGTAATAGCCATGTGATTGTAGTTTTTTACATTGATTTTTATTATCGCTGCTGTACTGACAGTTAAATAGAAATGTGAATTTTTCTTTATTTGATTGATTTCATTTATGGTACATAGAAAAGTATATTATAGCTAGTTAGTTAGCTCAGCCTATTTCAGTTCCACTACTGGACATAGCTTTCCTCAAGTTTGTGCCAGATAGCTAATTATCTTATGCACAGGATAAAATTACCGGTTATTGTATTGTATTATATTCTATTTCGAGGACAAATACCTAAATATGGTTATTCATTTACTTTAAAATGAACAAGAGCGTAAAATTCATGTTTAACACTTAATACAAAGATATTTTGTGTCATAATTAACTTTACAAATTTCCTTTTCATTTCTATCAATATGTTATATTTATTCAAATTTCAATACAATTCAAGTTTCTTCATTAAAACAATATTTCGCTTGTGTTCTGAATGTGGAACGAGTTTTTCTTCATTATTTTCATTAATTTTTACATGTACCTAACTATCGAATATGAAAGACGTCGAACATTTATTACTTTTAAAATTTATGAAATAATATTGCGTAGAAAACGAAATATACATATGTTAAAGAAGTAAATAGGTGTATTAAAAAATTGTATTGAAGAGAAGCAGAGATGATGTTTATAAAATTTTTTCCATAGGGTTTAAAATGGAATATTTAGCATGTGGACCGATATTTGTTTATTAGTAGATATTTCCTGACATTTCGTGTAACAAACACAGTATGCTCTAACCCCTATACCCGTGATGATCGCGTTTGCAACTGTGTCTAAATATCGGGAACTTCTAACGAAATATATAGCGTTAGTAATTATAGATATTTGAAATTAACTATTATGTTAGTTTTCCTAGTTATTAGACAATATAATATGTAAAGTCATTTTTATCGTATCATTTAACTATATTCACAGCTAATTATTAAAAGACCGTTCACTTCTTATCTACAGAGAATAATGTTATAATTATTTAAACGCTTCTATTACTAAATGTATTATTTTATTAGAATACAAATGAATAAACGTGTTTAAATTGAAATTAAGTGCAAATATTTATAATCGTTAGGCTTAAAGTTGAGGTGCTTACCCAAGGCTTACAGCTGCTAAAGATTTTAAGCCTAGATATATCTTTCTGAGCCCTAACTAATTCCATGCACAATCTACCACAACATCCATAACTGTAAATACTATATTTTACAGTATGTATGTATGTATGGATATGACAAGTTATAAATTCTCCTAAGAATTGGTAATCCGCCAACCCGCATTGGAGCAGCGTGGTGGATTAAGCTCTGATCCTTCTACTACATAGGGAAAGAGGCCTATGCCCAGTAGTGGGATATTACAGGCTGAAGCGAAGAATTGGTAAGAAAAATTTTCTTACATAGAAATTTTTTTCCCTTTTTTGTCAACAAAAGAATATATTCATACATACATACATACATGGTTGACATCGATCTGGTGAAGTGGTGCACCGTGTGGGCGCTCACAAACGGGCGATTGCGGGTTCTATTCCATAATGTATGTATGGGATGGATATTTGTATTTATAAAAATATCTCTTTCCGTTCTCGTTGTTTGTCCTTGTGGGTCTCCCCAGTGTTTTGGAGAGTACGATATGTAGTCGGTCCCGGTTGTTATCATGTACACCTGACAGCGATCGTTACTTATAGCAGGGAATATATCCGCCAGCGTGGCCAGCGCCTTATCCTATATACCTTATCCTATATAGAGAAACAGGCGTAGGTGATATACAATTTGTGTTGGTTCTTCATTATATGATATAATTGTACATTTTGTAACCGATTCACGGAGATTTATTATGTGAAACCATGTAATGCACAATGCGAATAGTTTTTCATTCATCTTTTGTACATAATTGTAACTCTGATATTAAAATATATACAAAGTAAATAAAAGGCACGACCGACACTTCCTTTTGTTGATGAATTTGTTTACATTTATTAGGTATGATTATACTTCCTATACTTTATATTTCATGATTGATGAAGAAAATAAGTTGTGTGGTAGCCATTATAACCTTCCAAACTAAACAAAATTTTTTGACGATTCAAAAATATTAAAACCATATCGACTAATAATGAATTAATCTCTTTAAAATTTTTCATTATTATAATATCAGTACAAATTATATTTATTTATTGAAATATTGTTTATAAAAAAAAAATTAAGCTACGCCTAGAGAACACGCTACATCGTGAGTGCAATGTGGGGTTTATTTAATATTTTTGTTTCAATCCAATACAAAAATGATTTTAATTTTATGAAAAAAAAAAACAATTCCTGGATTTTGTTTTTATTTGCTAACATATATTAATATACTATGCTTAAATATGCAAATCAAATAATTGTAAATATAAATTAAATAAAAACTTATTACATAAGACCTTGAAAATAGTTTATAAATATTAATATACAGAAAATAATTTTTAAAACTGTAACGAAATATTTAATATGCTTGAAAAGTTGCAAAAAAAAACTGGGTATTAAAGAAAAAAACAAATAAGTAGGAAGATGACTTTTTACGATTAAACTGGAGAAAAACAATAGTTATTGATAGTTATTTTATTTTATATTTAGTGTTTACACAACTCCCCAATTTGAATAATATTTGTAAAATAAAAAATATTCCTTTAAAGTCAACACGTTACATAGGTACTAACAACTACAAACTAAAAGTACACGGATAAAACGGTAGTATTTTGTTATTCTTTCTTTTTCTGTATATTTATATAAATTAAATAAATAAATATTTGTAGCGCGTATTTTTTAAAATAAATTGTCACAGTTTAATACTTAAACAAAATACAACAATTTTTTTGAATAAAAACAATTAATAAATAATGAATAATTATTCGTATATTTTATTAATCTTTCAATTTTATTAATCTATAAACATCGTAAATTAATATTAAAACTCACCAGCAATAGCCAAAACAGTCACTGCAATAATCCACATTTTGTTAATAAAAAAATAAAAAACAATAAATTAATTTCAATTTAAAATAAATAACAATAAATATTCCGACAAAAATATAGATTTAAACTATTGTATGAGAGTGTTCACTGTTGCGAAATACAAAAACAACTGATGCTTGGGGGATAGACGGGTTTGTTATATACATTTTTGATAATATTTTTTTTTACTAGAGTTGGCACCACGTATGGCCGAGTCGATACTGCACTCGTCTCGACTAACTCCGCGATAACTCGTGACGCACTGCACCGATGGATGTCGGATAGTAATTTCTCAAACGAAAAAAAAACCGACTTCAATTACATCGCCAAGTAATACAACGTAAGTAGACAAAAAAACAGTCAAGTAAATATGTATTATCAAAGATTACTCATAAAGAAATTATCAGATCTCTATTGTATTGTATTGTATTGTAGTGGGCTCGGTTTTCCGCATTTAGACGCAAAGGTGGTCCATTATGCGTGAAAAGTGGGCCGACTAGTTTAGCCAGCCCAGCTCCTTCCAGAAGCTCAGAAGCCTCCTGGGGCGTTCACAGGCTTCTCGGAGCGTCCTTATTTCCTTAAGGATGGTAGCCCGGTGTGCGGCCACTCCCTCGCATTCCAGGATTACGTGGGCGGCTGTTTCTTCAGCAGCCAGACAGCCCCTGCAAAGAGGGCTGTCTGTTGCATTCATGATGAATAGTTGGTGATTGAGTGCCATATGGCCGGTAATCGTGCCAACAACTATTCTGATGTCCAGGCGGTTGAGACTGAGCAGTCGGCCCGCTAGGTGCGGTGATACTTCCGTGAGTACCAATTTGGACTGTCTACAGCCGGTTTGGTTTGCCCAAAGGGCATTGTGATTTGCACGTGTACGTTGCCTTACCCACGAGCGCAGTTGTCCAAATGGTAGCGGCAACAGGATGGTTGGGCCGGCAACCTTTGTATTGGACCCCTGTCTTGCAAGCTCGTCGGCAGCATCGTTTCCGCGCGATCCACTATGTCCTTTTATCCACTGGAGGATTACCTCATTATGTGAGGCTAATACTTCCAGGGTTTGATGACATTCGTATATAAGACTAGAGTTAGTCGAATTGCTCTCTAGTGCTTTAAGTACGGCCATGCTGTCCGACAGAATACGGATATTGCAATCCCTAATGCCTTTTGACAGGACGGCGGCGGCTGCATGGGTTATCGCAACACACTCACATTGAAAGATGGAGCTGTGTTGGCCCAGCGTTAGTGATAAGTTGATATTGAGGTCTTGTGAGTACACTCCGGCACCGGTGCCAGACCCCATTTTGGAACCATCCGTGTAGATGCGGACCTCGCGTATGCCGGATTGGTCTCTTTCAGCCTCAAACGGTTGTATATGGTACTTTCTTTCGAAAATATGTTGTTTGGGAATCCTATCACAAGGAGCAGCAAGTAGTGGCTCATAGCTCACAAGGTTGCTCCAAAGTCTATTGTGTGGACCCTCCTGGTTGCATCACAAGCCCAAGTGTTTCAGCCTGATAGCTGACATAGCCGCCTCCTGTTGTATGAACAAGTCAAGCGGTGCCAGGTCAAGCATAACCTCAAGAGCTGCTGTGGGGGCGGTACGCATACAGCCAGTGATTGCAGAGCATGCTATTCTCTGAAACCGCTGGAGTTTGTTTTTAACGGTTGTAAGTTCTGTTCTCTGCCACCAGATAACCGCACCGTAGGTGATTATAGGCCTGACAATAGTTTTGTAAAGCCATAGAGTAATTTTAGGTGATATGCCCCAGCTTTTGCCGAGGAGCCTTTTGCATTGGCAGAGGATTATGCTGGCTTTGTTGATTTTTGAGTCTAAATGCCTGTTCCAAAGAAGCTTACTATCTAGGATTACTCCAAGATATTTGACCTCCTTGGTTAGGGCAAGACTGGTGCCAAATAATTTAGGGAGTTTAAGGTTCCCTAAATTCCGTTTATTTGTGAACATCACAAGTTCCGTCTTTGCGGGGTTCACTGTTAGTTCGTGGTCCGTACACCACTGTTCAACGACTTTTAATGCGGCCCTCATTTGGTCGCAGACTGTCCTCTCAGATGGCCCACTGATGAGTACAGTTAAGTCGTCTGCATAGCCCACTGTGAGAAATCTGCGGTCGTTGAGCAAGGTGATCAGTTCGTCGATCACTACGTTCCACAGAAGTGGGGAAAGGACCCCCCCCTGCGGACACCCCCTCGCTACAACGCCTCTAGTTATTTCATTCACAGTGAATTGGATGGCCCTGTACTTCAGCATGCTGTCAATCCACCCGGCAATCGTGTTATTGACTCCATGCTTGGTCAGGGCACGGCTTATGCTGGTGAACTTAGTTTTATCAAAGGCCCCTTCAATATCAATAAAGGCGCCTAAGGTTGATATTTTGTGATGGAGATTGCCCTCTATATAGGATATAACCTTATGTAGGGCAGAGTCCGTTGATTTGCCCATTGAGTAGGCATGTTGGTTGGGATTCAGGGGTTGCTCAACCAGAGTTGTGCTCCTCAGCTCCCGATCTATTAACCTTTCCAAAACTTTCAATAGAAAGGAGGTAAGGCTAATAGGTCTGAATGATTTTGGTTGTGAGTAGTCTCCTTTGCCGGGTTTAGGTATGAAGACTACCTTAACTTCCCTCCATAACTTTGGAGTGTAGCAATAGGCTAAACAACTCCTATATATGGAGACAAGGTGGTCGATAAGTTTCCTATCACTCCATCTTAGCAGACCTGGAAACACCTTATCCAGTCCTGCCGACTTGAATGGTAAGAAACTGTTGATGGCCCATATTACTTTGTCATGTGTGACAATTTTCTTGGCGGTGATCCAGTCCACCATTACAGGTGTCTTCTTTGGCTCTTCCTCCCATGCCGCAATTCTTTCGATTTGGCATCCTGGGAAGTGTGTAGTTATTAACAGTTCTGAAGTTTCCAGATCCGTTTTGGTGTATGTTCCATCCAGTTTTTTCAGGTTACCCAGGTTGTGCACCGGTTCGCTGCACAATATATTCTTAACTCTGTTCGCCTGATTGTTCGTTTCTATGTTGGTACAAAAGCGCCTCTAGCACTCCTTCTTCCTTATTCTGATGCGCCTTTTGTAGTGATGTTGGGCCTGCTTGTAGGCATCCCAGTGGTGTTCTAGACGAGTATTCTTTGCTCTGTTGAACAATTTCCTCACCCTGCGTCGTAGCTTTTCGAGCTCCGGTCCCCACCAGTGCCCTTTGCAAAACTGCCGCGCTCTAGGTGATGAAAGTGGGCATGTTTGTTCGAAGCTGGTGATTAGGCAGTCAGTTATCTGGTTGATATGATTATCAATGTCCTCCGTGCCTTCATGGTTATCGGGTAGTTCGACACCTTTGAGTTTCTCCGCTGTCAGAAGCTCATACCTGCCGCGGTCCATCTTCCGAGGGTTACGGCGGGGTGTAGGTGACGTCAGCGTGACTTCTAGGTTGTATTTGATCCACCGGTGATCAGAGCACGACACGTCGTCAGACACATGCCAATCTGAAATATATTCGGACTCATGCTCTGTCGCCAGAGTTAGATCAATGATTGTTTGGGATCTCGAAGTTACAAAGGTTGGTTCCGATCCTCTATTAATAACATTAAGCTTAGTTGCGAGTAAAAAAGAAACAAAATCCTCAACTCGCTGGTTGTTGTCCTTGCTGCCCCATAGCGCATGGTGCGCATTGGAGTCAGCGGATATGATGAGCTCCAGACCCTGGCGCTCGCAGTACTCAGCAAGCGCGGCCAGCTCCGGAGTGGGGATATCAGCATCGCCCGGCAAGTAGGCGGATGTTGTATCAGATCTCTGTCAAATTTAAATAAGGCTACATGACAAGCATTAGCTTTCCATTAAAGTAAGAATCATCAAAATCGATAAACCCAGTAAAAAGTTATGCGGTTTAATACAACGTGGGTCGACGAAAAAATAGTCAAGTAAATACGCAATATTAAATATAACTCTAAAAATATTTGCAACACATTTTAATTAAAACAAAATTCATCGAAATCGGTTCATCCAGACAAAAGTTCTGATGTAACATTCATTAAAAACATATATATAAAAAAATACAATCAAATTGAGAACCTCCTCCTTTTTTGAAGTCGGTTTAAAAGATATGGAGATTGATTGACATGATATTCGCTGAAATTCTTTTTCTGAAGCAATATTTATGTAAGTTCCCTTTGAAAATTTTATTCTAAATGAAATTTATAAATTGTTACAAAATACTTAAATTACCTAACATCATGATTAAATCAGATCATGATTTAATTTAATTGATTTATTTTATACTATAATTTGTTACTTTTAATACAATATTTATTTCACTGAGTAACATTTGTGAAAAATATAAATAAATTACGAAATTACAATCTTTTTATTAAATAAATGTTTTAGGATAAGTCTGTACGGGACTAAATAAATGTTATGTAATTTTAATCAATCTACTGTTAACTGTATGTTACTATTTAATGTATATTTTTACCATAGTTTTGAACTTTAATATTTCATTAAAATTCATCGAGGAGACCTCTTCATCAGCACAGTACGCTTCGATGAAGTTATGATCAGATCCAAACGAGACCCTTGATAAATAGGTACCTCTGAGCATCGAGCCCTACTCATTACAAAACAATCAATAAATTGGGCTTAGAAGTACAAAGTTACTGTGTGCACACAGACAAAAATATATGAGAGATTTAACTAAAAAAATTAATTTTTAGAAGTTTCGTAATAAAATAATAATTTGACATTTTATATTGCATATATTTTTTTAAGTTATTATTCTACACGGCCGTGTATCTCAGGAACGAGTCTGTGCGCAGGTCGCCTAATTTACTAATAAAATTCGCTCTGGAAGCTGAGCCGGTGTAGACAAGCCCAAACTACACAAATTGCTCTATTATATACTAAAATACACCTGCTTGATATACAAATAATTTCCGTAGTACTAGCTCTAGCCCGCGGTTTTATACGATTCGATCATTTTTCGTTTGTCTATCTACCTGATAGATAGCTATATAGTTATCTATATACCTATTTGAAAATGACGTATATACGTATGTATAAATATATCAGCGCTTCCTAGATACTTTTCAAATTGATAACAATATACCGTAAAATGTGAACTGAATGTTTTTATTTTATCACACGTTCCGTGACGGTTAAATATTTCAAGAAAAATAACTAAATTTTTTTATTTTATAGGTTCCTTTTAAATAGCTTAGGTATATTTCTTTTAAATAACTCTGGCGTGTTTTTGTAGTAAAACCTCTTTGCACTTTACTTGGGGAGTAGGCTGCTACGAAAAGTGTGATTGAGCGAGGCAAACGGAAGTTGAGAGGGAGATATAAATTATTGGATATAAAAAGAGAGAGTTACGTCTCATAAATTTTACTTCAGTTGTGTGTAAGGACACTCGTTTTTGAAGTAAAACTTCTCTACGCACGCTTGACTTGGGGAGTAAGCTGGTGAATTCGTGACGAGAGCGTTACGAAAAGTGCGATTAAGCGAAGCGAACGGAAGTTGCGAGGAAGATATAAGTTAGTGAAGATAGAAAGAGAGAGACTTACGTTCCGTAAGTTTTACTTCAGTCGTGTGGTCAAAAACACACTCGTTTTTCTTCTTGATTTCCAAGATTCTTATAAAATTATTCTGAATTAAGGATTATCCTAGTCAAAATAATTTAATGTAAAATTCTGCTATAAACGAAAAAAATTAAGTTAGTTTCTGTAAATCATGCAACATCACGCTCACAACTCAGGAAAGTGCCATTTCATTTCTGACGATGAGTAATGAAAGGCGTAAAATAATTTAAGTATCTATCTGTTTCATTAGGTATAGGTACGTAGACATAACTTGAACGATTGCCCTTGACAGCCTGTCCAGCAGTACCTTGCAGAGAACCTTCGATGAGCAGATTCCTCTCCAGGTACTGCACTGACTGAGGTCAACCCCTTTTCGGTATAGTTATTAGAAGGCTCTTGTTCAAGTCATCCGGGAGCTCTTTGGTGGTCCAGATTTTTCCAGATGTCAACACTTCGGATGCGGTTTGTGTGTCTTCTCATAGTATTGACCATGTTTATTAAATCGAGGCCTGGGGCTTAGCCTTTTTTGTGGGGACTTCTTCCCTTCTTGGTGGGGACGTGTCAATGTCCAGCACTTGGGATTATTGAGATGTTTTGCGAGGAGTAGGGTGGTACTGCGGTCGATAGGTGGAGCACCTCGTCAAAGTGCTTGCTCCATCGTTTGAGACATCCTGAAACAAATATGTACATATTTCGTGTAATCACTGCGGAGCAATAGTAAGATTATTAGTTTTAGTCGTAAATAATGAAATAATGGTTTATATTATTTCAATCAACCGTACTTGTATAAATAATTGTGTTTGCTCGCAAACGAAAAAAAAAACCGACTTTAATTACATCGACAAGTAACACAACGTAGGTAGACGAAAAAATAATCAAGTATACGAGTATACGCGTTATCAAAGATTACTCAAAAAGTTGTAATCAGATCTTGATGAAATATAAATGTAATCACATAATAAGTATCAGCTTTTGATTTTATTCAAAATCATCAAAATCGATACACCCAGTATTAAGTTATGCGGTTTAATACAACGTAGGTTGACGAAAAAATAGTCAAGTAAAAACACATTATTAGATATAACTCGCAAAGTAGTTATTATATCTCAAATAAATTTAAATGGAACCAAATGACACGCACGGTGCAATCAGTCCACTCAGTCAGAAGTTCTGCAGTGACATACATAAAAATAAATACAATCGAATTGAAAACCTCCTCCTTTTTTTGAAGTCGGTTAGTAAATACAAAATATTTTGCAGGTAAATGGGTTGAATCATCTAAAAAAAATATTTTAATGAATTATAGTAATAAATTTCAAGTTCCGTTCGTAAAGCAGAAATAGTTAAATTTTTTTGGAATTCGTGTAAAATGATGAGAGATTGGAAGGCGAAGTTGTCAATCCTCCAACTCCTGTCAAACTCCTTTTAAAATTTTCTAATTCTTTTTTCAGTTCAACGTACTAATTTTTCACATTTTTCGCCGATTTTGAGATAATAATCATGTCGAATGGCTGGTCACTTCAATCGCCGCGTGATCTAGATAATATGTAGACATGGTCATATTTTCCTTATCAGGATTCCGATGTTTGGCTCGTGCTATTGATATCATACATCGAATTTCAACTTTTTTTAAATCTTGCTATTTTATTGGTTTACGATAACAGAAATTCAATCGTCAGCGTCACCAAAGTCGAATGAATAGTATCTACATAAAGGTTAGGATCACTATTACGAATTAAATTTAGTTTTGCATTTGTTATAGAAACGCTTAAAATTGTAAGAGTATCATATACAGGTGTCCGGTAATTAACGGATAGCCCCGCAGGTGCTTGTGGGGGGGCACAGCGCCAACCCAGAAAAAAATTAAAAATGAATCTATCTGCAACGGTCTAGGGTTTATTGAAAAAAAAATTAAGTACGAAATTCGATACCTTTGTTCAAACTTTTGGGCACTACGGCTGCAAATTCAATAATAACGAATTGATTTTCTCTGGAAATAATCGTGGATAGTCGGCCTTGCTAACGCGCATTACAAAATATTTCTAGCCACAACTGTTTCTTTTTTTTTTAAATACTTAAAAATGAAAAATAGTATATTCGAATTTTTTATTATAAAGTTTGAGCACCTGTGGTATAAAAAAAAACGTAGGGGGACCTAGTTGGCCCATAGTTTAAAAAACATGCCTACTTCATGAAGTTTTTTAAATGGTACTTTACTCAATTTTTTTATCGTCAAATTACCGAGTTATTGCTACCTGTGTTCCTCTAGCCCTATTTATCTTATAACCAAAACAAATAATAAAATAAGAATTTTATTTCGAAAATCAGTGAAAGTGTATTTTAGGGTGGTTAGGGTGTTGTTAATAATTTAAACAACAATTTCAAATACGTAGTCTTATAATAAACGTTCAAATTGTTTGCCACCTACTCTAATACAAGCTCTACATCTTCTTATGAACGACTTTTTAATAGGTGCGAACCCCTGTATATTAATACGCTAAGGTTAAGATATTTGCCTCCCTTTTTAGAAAAATCCTCACAATGATTCCACATAAATTATATATATTTATATATATATATATATATATATATATATATATATATATATATATATATATATATATATATATTATTTTATAAATAATTGCTTGCTCTACCGACATCCACAACTAAAAAGTCTATTTTTTTTTTTTATTTATCTATTCTCGGTCTCGGCTCTCGGTCTCGGCCGAGAACGAAAAACCTGTCTCGGTCGACCCTTAGAACATACCCAGTGAAGGAATAGTTAGGTAATCAATGATCGTAGAATCGAATTCAGACTATTATCGCTGCGTTTTCCGGAGTTCGATTGTTATTTTTGTTTATATTGTATGTTTGATCAAAACTAGCATTGAATAAAGCACTGAACGTTTTAATTAATCTGCTTTTTTCCTATACGAAGAAGAGGACATTTAAAGGCTAATCAAATTGGTGGAGTAACGTTGCCATAGAAACAGCTATTTTGGAAGGAGTAAAATTATGGAGATGATCCAACATACAGTTTAGGTAAAATATTCAGATATTATTTTTTATATTGACTAGCCCGTTGGCGCAGTTTGTAGTGACCCTGCTTTCTGCTCCGAGGGTTGTGGGTTCGATTCCCACCCCGAGTCTGGGTGTAATATAAACATTTATTTATATATTTATATATGTATTATTTATAAGTATGTTTATCGAAAAAAAAAAATATGTAGCTGTATACCAGTCGGCTGTAACCTATAACACAAGCATTAAGTTGCTTACTTTAGGAACAGACGACCGTGTGTGTATTGTGTAGATATTTATTTATTTATTTATTTTTTATTGTCAAATAACGATGAAACAGCTTATTTCGCATAGTTTCTATTCAAAAAGAAAATTCAATTCTTTAATGGAAAATACCAATACGCTTTTACAGAATCTGCGACTGCTACATCAGAATTTTTGGTTATCTGGTGTGATACATTATCAGTACCTTATTAGATTAGGTTCAGTAACGTCGTAGCGTATTTCATACATCTTAAATTCACGATAGCCTACATTAAATTTCCATTCCAAATTGGCTTTGTTTACAAATAATATTGAAAAATTATTAGAAATTTGTAAGCGCGTGGCCTCAATAGTTACAACATTGGATTGTGGCTATTGCGCTGGCGGTTGCGTGTTCGATTCCCGCACATGACAAACATTTGTATTTGCCATACAGATGTGTGCCGTGATCTGGGTGTTTGTGTAATACATATGACTTTTGACTTGCAGTAGACATTAGTATAAAAGCGAAAGAAAACAGGTGGAATCGATGAAGATAAGATAGTAAATGACAAATTACCTAAAACTAAATCGGCCACAAATCAGTGCCTTGACCGTTACGCCAACGCGTCGCCTGTTACTAGGCTACTAGCAATTTGTAAGGTTGTAAGTATTGATAACAAGATTAACATATCTCGTCTCATAATATTCGTAAAAAAGTTACGTTTTGTACTTCGTGAGACTGCGTGAAATAGATTACAAGAAATAACCAGGTAACACACTACAGAGACAAAGAAAGTAATGTTAATAAAAAGAACTTGAGTATAAAATATGTAATTAGTATGTAAAACAATTTTTTTAGTAAATCATCTGTGTGGTTTTAGTCAAGTTCAAAAACGCTTTAAATAAAAATAAAGCTAAAAATATGTACGATAGCTCATTCGATTCGGAACGACGTCTATAAAAATTGTTTTAAGGGCTTATTAGTACATAAAAAATAGCGATTGTCAATATTATATAGATAGGTATATAGTATATTAAATTATTATTATAGTTTTCTTGTTGAATAACCATATTCTTATATCTAAATGAGAAGAGCTCCACGAAGCGGAAAATATGTAGACCAATTTGATATTAACATATTTTTAGGACCTTTATTTCTATTTAACAGTTTTTAAACTTGTTGACTAGACTATTTGTCTCACATGATTACATACTTAGCGTAGCATGAGCGTATAGTTTAACTTCTCTTAATAGTCCTTATTTACCTATTTTTGAAGTAACGGTTCTTTACGCGCGCTTGATTTGGGGGTAAGTTGGTACCTCGGAGGACCCAGCGCCGCCTACAGGCAGCTATATTCCGGAGTCTGCCGGAGTATGGCGACGTACGGTGCCCCGGTTTGGGCGGATCGCCTCACTGCGAGGAATAAGGCCGCACTGCGGTCGGCGCAGAAGATCATCGCGGTGAGGGTGATTCGGGGGTATCGTACGGTATCGTGGGCTGCAGCTACTGCTCTAGCTGGTGCACTGGTAGCACGTGGGGTACGTGGGAGCTCGTGGCGGAGATCCTTGCCGAGACCTACTCATACGTCTCTGGTAGGAGGGCTCTCGGTGAGAACCCCACGTTGGACGGGATCCTACGGGTGCGCCGGATGGGGCAAGAAGCATTAATGCGGAGGTGGGGGGAGAACCTGGCGGAGCAGCCATATGGCACTCGCGTAACGGCTGCATTGCGCCCGGTCCTTGAGCGGTGGATGCGCCGTAAGCGCAAGCCCCTCACCTTTCGTCTGACGCAAGTTCTCACCGGGCATGGCTGCTTTGGTGAATACTTGTGTCGGGCGGCCCAAAAGGAGCCGACGACTGGATGTCACGATTGTGGCGCGGCGGTGGACGCTGCCCAGCACACTCTCGAGGTGTGCCCGAGATGGGCGGCGCTGCGTCGCAATCTGACGACAGTCCTCGGAGGAGACTTGTCACTGCCGAGCATCATCACCGCGATGCTCGGCGACGACGAGTCCTGGGCGGCGATGGTCTCCTTCTGCGAGACAGTAATGTTCCAGAAGGAGAACGACGAGCGGATGAGAGAGGAGGCCACCGACGAGGCCTCCGTCCGCAGGCGACGAACGGGGGTGCGTAGGAGGCGCTACTTAATGCACCTCCAGTAACGCCCCTGTGCTCGTGTCGGGCCGGGATGGGAACCCGGTCCTGCTAGACATGGCGTCGTCGGGATTGTTCAGAGGTGAGCCGGACTGTCCCCATGGAGGAGAAGTCTGGCCTTTTCGCCGAGGCCAGCCGGTCGCTGGAAGGATCCTGTTGCCTGCAGATCCGGGACCCTCCAATTAAAGCGGCTGAAGGCTCCCGCAGGGGTTTGGTCGGTAGTGCACCCCCAAGTGTTGAAGCCAACATACGGTCTAGGACTGCCTACCCGGGCGTCCTGGATATCACCCATAAATAGGTTGCCCTACGATAAAAAAAAGGGGGGGTAAGTTGGTGAGGCGAACGGAAGTTGAGAGCGAGATATAAGTTAGATGGATTGTTTTTTTAAATTTAGTTTAGGTACAGATACAGCTTAACGTAAATAATAATTTTTGAGTTAATAATAGGACAAATCGTGACGCCATTCTAAGCAAAAGTAAGTTAAACGTAGGACAAATCGACGCTAGGTCGCCGTCTGTATCGAAACTCCGTTTCGTATATTACGAATATGCATAATGTATATTGACTAGCTATAAATATCGTTTATTCAGCGATAAATCGATGTTAAAGGTACAAAAAATAAGTTGGGAATAAAAGATTCCTTTATTTCCGATTTACTCTATAAATAGGTCATAGCAATAGACCTCAGTGAAAGATTTGGGACTTTCAAGATCTTGGTAACATTCTGCAATGTTCTCCGAGTAGGATTTAATCATTCCCCGTTGTGTCGCAGTCGAGCTCGTTCGGAATGAATGAATATTTAAAAATCTCTTCATTCATAAATAGACTGACAGTTCAACTTCCAATAGATGAATCTACAATGCTAAAGATTTTTTTTAGAGCACGCTTTTCTTCGAATTTTTAAAATAATTTTATTCTATTTCATGAACTTAAATTAACCTCGAATAAACTCGTAGAAATTTTTCTGTCTCAAATAACGATTATCATTTGTTTATATTTGAGAGAAATAATTCACAATTTTTTTTGTCCATTTTTTTTATTAATTTAAATAGTATTTGAAGGGTGATGTATATAGGTACAAAACAAATAAAGAGCTTATGCTGTCGTTACAAAAAAGAAACGCGTTACCCGGACAAATCTTTTTGCGTGAAAATACAAAGAAAACGACATTACCAAATTTTCAAGTCATATCATTAGATTCTGTAAGCTCTTTGAGATGTTTAAATATACGAAATAATATTGTATAATTTAAGTGTAGGGTATCATTAAGTAGTTGTTAAAACAATTAACAGGAAAAAAGGATACGACGAAGGGAAGTGATTGTTTCGTTTAAATATAGTTAAGTTTAATCAGGAAGTGTTCAACAAACTTGACCTTAAATCTATAACAGACCTACAATAGATCCTAACTATTTCCGGTCCTTAAGGGCGACGTGTGATTTATTTAGATCCTATTAGACATAATCGATTCAGGTACAGTGGTGACGATAGGTCCACTAACGCCGACGATCGTGAGTTTGTCTTTATCATGGAATCTATACTAATACTAGCTGACCCTGTAAACGTTGTTTTGCCGTATATATTATAAACCCCCTTAATCCCCCCTCCCCTTATAATAATAACAATATAATTATGTATATAAACGCTACAATGATACAATGGTATATATATACAGGCTGTCCATATTTTGTCCATATTCTAAGCACTACAAAATAAAAAAAAATCATACAAGTTTCTACATGTTAGGAAAATGTAAACTATTATCTTATTTAACATTTTTTATAAATTTCATTTTTTATAGAATTCTATATGGTTAATGAGATAGGGCCCAGCAGGAAATAACCTGCTCAAAATCTAGAGCAGCTATCATAGCTAAATAATACTGCTTGCAAGCAGTATTGTGTTCCTGGTGTGAGTAAGGTGACAAGAGCTCCTGAGATGATTCGGGATAAGATCGGCAACACTTGTCTGCCGACCTAGTTGTTTAAAAAAATATATAAATGCAATAGAAGCCTAAAAGTATAAAATTATAAAATATATATTTAAAAAAAAACATTGATAACATTTAAACAGTACACAATTTAGCAATTACAATTAATAATAAATAATAAATAAATGTAAATAAATATCATATAACATACAGACACGGTCGTCTGTTCCTACGGCAAGCAACTCAATGCCCGTGTTACAGACAACAGCCGACTGTTATAACTATTTTTTTTTTGATAAATATACATAGAAATAATACATATACTAGCTGTGCCCGCGGCTTCGCCCGCGTTTCAATCAGTATGACACAAAATTTTCCCGGCAAACTTACAGTGAAACTGTCATCAAAATCGGCTTAGCCGTTTCGTAAACCTTCCTCTTAAAGCCCTCTCTCCATTAGCGAAACTGAATGAAAATTCGTTAAGTAGATTTTGAGGGACTTTATTTTATAATACACTAACTGTTGCCCGCGACTACGTCCGCGTGAAGCGCGCGTCGCGTCGAACAAAATGGTTCGTTGAATTCGTCAGAATTGTGGTATGAAATAATGTAGTAATAATATAGTATTGTAGTGTATGTTTAAAATATACTGCATGCAATTTAGTTTTTAATATGGTTCTACGTAAATATATGCCATGGAATAGCGTAACGCATGCTTCTCCGTGACTCCGTGAGTAGGGTAAATAAAAAAGTATTCTAGTAACGTAAAGGTTAAATATTGTAAAAAAAAATTTTTTTGTACTACTTATAAGTGATCAATATAAATATTTCTTGAACACATAGGATTGCAAACGCGGTTATTTTCCTTTAAACTGACCCTGCTGTATATGTTTCATACAAACTATCAACCCCAATTAAACCCCCTTAGCGGTGGAATATCGCAAAATCCGTTCTTAGCGGACGTCTAATAACTATAATCCCTGCCAAATTTCACCTTTGTCCATCCTGGATGGATGGACTATCCCGCGGTTTTTGAGTTCTCATGATGAGTGAGTCAGTGACCTTTTTCTTTTATATACATAGATTACGATGCAATTTTCACCATCTATAGAGCTTACATTTTAAATTTCAAGTTTCTTACTTCAAAAACATAGGATTTTCATACAAACTTCCAACCCCCGTTTTACCCCCTTAGGGCCACTACAAACTGCGCCAACAGGCTAGTCGAATAAAACATTGATCGTTTAGATGTGATTTTTTATTTATTTATAAATTTTAACTTTTTTAAATGTTAATGCCAATTGTTAGAGTCGCGGGTAAAAGCTCTACAGCTTCAGTCTACAGCAGCAGTCTAAGATACGAACTAAACATGATCTCCACCCATCTGTTTAGTGGATAAAAATTAAATATTATCTTTTTTAGTATGTTAACGATAAATAGCGAACAATTTGATCGGAAAATTCCTGAGCATGCCATAAATAAATAATAGGTATTATAATAATTGTGTTTGCTCGCAAACGAAAAAAAACCGACTTCAATTACATCGACGAGTAGTACAACGTAGATCGACGAAAAAATAGTCAAGTAACTGCGCGATATCAAAGATTACTCAAAAAGTAGTTATCAGATCTCAATAAAATTTATATGTGACTACATGACAAACATCAGCTTTCGATTAAATTAAAAATTATTAAAATCGGTACACCCAGTAAAAAGATATTGCGGATTTTCAAGAAGTTCCTTCGATTTCTCTGGGATCCCATCATCAGATCCTGGTTTAATTATCATGGTACCAAACCAGGGATATCCCCTTTCCAACAAAAAAAGAATTATCAAAATCGGTACACCCAGTAAAAAGTTATTGCGGATTTTCAAGAATTTCCATCAATTTCTCTGGGATCCCATCATCAGATCCTGGTTTCCTTATTATGGTACTAAACTTGGGATATCTCCTTTCTAAAAAAAAAGAATTATCAAAATCGGTATATCCAGTAGAAAGTTATGTGGTATAATACAACGTAGGTCGACGAAAAAAGCGTCAAATAAAAAACGTAAAGTAGTTATTAGATCTCAAATAAATTTAAATGGGACCAATTGGCACACACCACCTTTCGATTAAAAGAAAATTCGTCGAAATCGCTCCACCCAGTCAAAAGTTCTGATGTAACATACATTAAAAAAAAATACAGTCGAATTGAGAACCTCCTCCTTTTTTGGAAGTCGGTTAAAAAGGAAAGATTTGATTGTTTGTTTGCTTGCATTGAATAGACAGATTCGAAAAATTCCGAAATATCCGCGGGTAACATAGGCTACCATAAAAACGAATAAAAAGAACCTTATAATAATAAAACCAATAAAAAACTAATAAACAAATAAAATAGCAAAAAATTATAAGTTAAAGAATATAATTACGAGTTGTATTTAGATTTTCAATAAAAAAAAATAGGGAAAATAATATATTGTGAAATTTATGTTATTTACCCCGTGCGAAGCCGGGCGAGATGCTAGCAATGGATAAACTCTAAAAAATTACTGGACGGAATTGAAAAATTATTTCACCGGAAAAACGCTACGCTATCAATGAGTGACAAAAAATGAAACGATAATTTCATTGCATTATTATTAGCGATCAACAAGGAAATTTTATGAAGATAAACATAGTCTTCCATAAAATTTAATTTAGACGCATTTTATTATTTATTTTATTTATTTATTTATTAAGGAGATAATGTAAAATAAAACGACGCCGCGCTGTGTGCTTTGTAAGTCGCCCGAGTTGCACAGTAATGGCTTCAAAATATTTTATTACGTTTTTCCTCAATTTAACGCAGGTGAAACCGCGGGGAAGTCAGACTAAAGGACTTATTACACTTTATTGTTACTTTATTTATAGATGTGATCTGTTTATAACATTGCTCTCTGCCCTATGTATCGCAGTGCGGATGTCAGCCAATGACTTCTATACAAGCTACAGTTTCCGAAGGTCTTGCAATAATTATGATGATAATAGTTTATCAATAGAATGGCAGACATGCTTTGATTGATTGATAACGTTATATTTTATGTAGCTATTGTAAATTGTGTATTTAGTTTGACATGCGTTAATATATAAGGTTTTATTTCTGTTACAAATTTCGTTTATCTATATCTATACATCTATACAAATAAATAAAATTGGAGTGTCTGTTTGTAATATTAAAATAACTGTTTTTTACTAAATGCATTGTTTACACGGTACATATACCAAAATAACACTTTTTACAATTTTTGACTGTCTGTCTGTCTGGCTAATCTCTGAAACTGCTAAACTGATTTTGACGGGACTTTCACTGGCAGATAGCTGATGTAGCAAGGAGTAACTTCGGCCACTTTTAGTTTATAAATTTATTTATTTTATAACTCGGTGAACTGAACAATGACTTTTTTGTTAAATTCCACGCGAAGTCGCGGGCACAGCTAGTCTTATGTATAAAATTCTCGTGTCACAATGTTAGTTAAAATACTCCTCCGAAACGGCTTGGGTAGGTCTGAAAATCGGCCATCTACTTTTAATACCCCTACGTTATGAGGGGGGGCGGGATTAAGAGGGTTAATAACATATATGGTAAAACAACGTTTGTGGGGTCAGCTAGTTAATTATAAAATTATAGTTTTACAGTTTTTAGACCAAAATGTTCATCAAACAACAGGCTATTTAATTAACTTCATTTAACTGAATATGATTTTTGAGGCTCTATAAACAAGAGCGCTTCCAAAGGTTCCGTTATCAGTAAAATTCCACTGTCTATCCGTCCGTCAAAGGCTGTTATCAGTTTTCATAGAATACGTATTTCTACGGCTGTTAAGATAACGAATAATAGTGACAAAATAAATTTAAAATTAAAGGAGGTTTATTTATACCATTTATTGTACACCTCTTTTCACTTACATGGCAACAAAAAAGAAATGGCCACATCACTAAAATAGCGGTCTCTACCAGGCAACCTTACCTCAAAAGGGAAAAATGGAACCCTATATAATAGGATCACTTTGTTGTCCGCCTGTCTGTCAAGACCCTTTTCTCAGGCATGCGTGGAGGGGTATAATATCAAGGGTATCAGATATCAAGCTGAAATTCATATCAAATACTCAGGTCTACTGTCCCTTAGAGTTCTGAAAAAATCAAACTTCTAAGCCTACGCAATCAAAAGATACAACCGCTTATGCTGAAAAATTTTGGCACTCGCAAGGGAATCATAAACTACAGGGTAATTCCCGTGAACTCAGAATCTTGAAATTTGGTACGAAGCAACGTCTTAGCATAGATAAAAGAAAAATTGCGAAAAGCATAAAGTAGTTACATCATATAACAAAAATATTTTTAATAATTTTGTTTATACTGAACACTCGGTTCGCGAGTCCAACTCGCACTTGGCCGGTTTTTTTTTCTTAGTATTCCTTACAAAGATTAGAAAACAATCCTGTTTCTGTCTTAATTTTTAATATACCTAAAGATAACTTCAATAAAAAAAACAATCGCGTTTTTTTTTTAATTAATCACGTTACTGTAGGAACTTTTTTTTTTCTTTATACTACTAGGAAGTCAATCACCAATACGTATGTTATCTGATTTTAAGCGATTGTTGTTCCCATTGATGATAAGGTATATTCGCTAAAGAACATTTTTGCTGCTCTACTCCTACCAGTCGCAGATGATTATATAATTTAGTTTTATAACTTAAAAGAGTAGGAGAATTTTGTCTGTATAAATTTTGTATGTTTGCCGATGTTTTCTTCAGAGAGTTTGTCTTCTTTGCCGTTCTTTTTTTGAACTTTTTGAAGATAAGGAAAATCTTCAAAAAAATAATTTATAAATTGTCTTTATGTCATTTTTTTTTTTTTTTCGAGATTGATATGCCTTTTACGTTTAAAATTGTCGTTACAACTTGACGTCAAAATGTACGCGTAGGCGTAGGTAATATAATTACTACATACGACAAAGAGAGAACGTAATGTAAGGATACTATGTATTATTAAGAAATATAAATTTAAGATTACCTATGTACTTTTCGGATAAGGCCGCCTCTGAATGTATGTATGGCACGGGCCATGGCTTATTATTACTTATCGCATTCGTACGTATGACGTTTCTACAAATAATAATCTATTGCATAGTCATCATATCGTTATCACATCTCACGTATGATATAACAAAAAGAATAAAGTAGGCTTACAAAACATTGTGCAACAAAAAATAATATATAAGCTTTTTCAAGTTTAATAATATTTCGTTCGTTATATATATATATATATATATATATAAAGATTTGTCAATCGTGTTTAAGATTCAATTCTAATTTTCTAGATTAAGATAGTCAATACAGGATTGGAAGTACATGACAGTGTTATCAATATCCTTTGATACGTGATTTTGCTCACAATACGTGTACTCGTTCGTACATTTTATCGTTCTTTTCATTATTATTATTTTTTGTACGCTTGTGAGATTCTGGTCAGAAATCTTTATTTTAGATTAAAAATATATATAAAAAATTGTTTGTTTTTATGAAACCACGATGCAAGTGAAACTTTAGTGAACAAAAACATTTACATCAATACACAGATCATAATTGTGTTTGCAGGCAAACGAAGAAAACCGACTTTACTTATATCGACAAGTAATACAACGTAGGTAGACAAAAAAAGTCAAGTAAATACGCATTATCAAAGATTACTCCAAAAGTTTGTAATCAGATCTCGATGAAATTTAAATGTGACCACGTGATAAACATCGGCTTTCGATTAAATTAAAAATCATCAAAATCGGTACACCCAGTAAAAAGTAATGCGGATTTTCGAGAGTTTCCCTCGATTTCTCTGGCATCCCATCATCAGATCCCGGTTTCCTTATCATGGTATCAAACTAAGAATATCTCCTTTCCACCAAAAAAAGAATATCAAAATCGATTCATAAACAATGGAGTTATCTCCGAACATACATAAATATACACACGGTCGAATTGAGTAACCTCCTCCTTTTTTGAAGTCGGTTAAAAACACAAATACCGCGGAACACTTGCGGAGTGTAAAAAACTTTGGGGCGATAGAATCACTTTGAATAAATTAAAAGTAAAAAATCTTTTTAAAAAACAACCTTTTTAAAAAAAAATACTCTATATCGTTTTCTATCTACTTATAAGGTCGTTACATAATTTATATGACAGAAAAGCTTGTTGCGATATTTGAGTACTCGTATTTCCTTAGTTTGAAAATTTTAATAGTTAAAATCAATCACATTATGTTATTTAATTTATTTGACGCTGCTCCAATGTAGGTTGGGTTACGATCTCCAAATTTACTTGCACGCAAACTTAACAGATCTGCCTAGTATGATTAACAGTTTAAATCAGAAACTCGAACGTATTAACAGTTGGAACAAAGAATTTGGTCTGAAAGTTAACCCATCAAAATCGCAGGCTATAATTATCGGAAGCCCACAGCTTATTTCACGAATTGATTGGCCGAATTTAACACAAATAACTTTGGGGGCGTTCAAGTATTACGTAACGCAATTTGGGGGGAGGGGGGGTCTTGTAAAACGTTACGATGCGTTACAGGGGCGGGAGGGGGGTTTGAACAACGCGTTACGTAACACTGTATTTTATTTAAATAAAAAAAACTAGGGTATTAAAATCTCCCAAGTTGGCAATCCTTTTCGTAAACTCTTATGAAGAAAATTTGGCCTTCTTCAACAAAAAATAAATCTTCTTACCGAAGCAAGAGACACTGGCATAGCCAAGGATAGTGTTGAAGAGGAAATAAAAAAACTACGTAAAGAATTAAAAGAAGATGAAAAATGCTTAAAGGAAAAAAGAGATAGTGCCAACCGTGCAAAAAAATTTAGAGCCAAAGAAAAACTTGAAAAAGTTGAACGTCAGAAAGAAAAAAATGATACAGTAAAACCTCGATCTGGCCCTGGGCAGCCCCCTTTGGTTGACTCGCAACCTACTCTCCTGGAGACTATAATTAATATTGCTATCCATGGCAGCGCTGCTGATGAGGGCCGCAGAACAGAGATGATTAGGTGTTGTCACACTCTATCCGACCTGCATGAGAGGCTGTTGTTGATGGGATTCCAAATTTCTCGAAGCGGCACATATCTTCATTTACTTCCACACGTTTCTAACACTCAAGAGGGAAGGAGGCACGTACGCACCGTACCCGTGAAGTTAGCAAGACCACAGACCGAGATGCACAAAAAGCATGAGGATTGGGAATTCTGTACTGCTACAGTTAGGTCCTTGAAATTACTCGCCTCGCTTCTGGGACCGCAGCAAGTATTTGTTCTCTCTCAAGACGATAAGGGCCGTGTACCAAGGTTTACCGGCAGTGAAAAGTCAAAGTCCCCTTTTAATGCACATGGAATACAGAGTACTTTTATCCGACCATGACTGGGTCGTGGCAGAGCGCCACAAACTTATTCCTTCTGTATACGCCGGCGTCAACGTGGATCCTGACGGTTTCGGCAAGGAAGAAGCTGTTGGTTACAGCGGGCCGACACACATATCTATAAGGAGTGGGAAACGCGCATCCTCCACAGCGAACTCCCATGCCTATGATTTCGAAACACTTTTATCAGTGCCTGCATTTAAACCCTTAATGATGACAGAATCGAACACAGTGAAGCCAGTGATTATCATCTTTGTAGATGGTGGACCGGGCGAAAACCCGCGTTATCGGAAAGTCAAGAACTTTGCCATTCAACACTTCAAAAAATACAACCTTGACGCTCTATTCATAGCGACTAATGCTCCTGGGTGGAGCGCATACAACCGAGTTGAGCGACGCATGGCAGCAAACGACTGTCAGGCGTCATCCTGCCGCATGAACATTTTGGTTCTCACCTCGACAACAAAGGAATTACTGTTGATGATGATTTAGAAAAACGCAATTTTCAGCACGCTGGCGAGACACTTGCTAAGATCTGGAGTAAAATGAAAATGACAACTACGATGTTTCGGCGGAAAATAATAAGCCCGAAGATAGCTTGCAGGATCCAGCCGAAACTAATCTGGCGTTGTAAAGCGCTCACGTCTGTGAATCGCAATATTTCTTGCAAGTGATTAAATGCACAGATGAATCCTGCTCTTCCCGCTCGAGGAGTGCATTGAAATCTATTTTTCTCGATTTCCTGCCGCCACCCTGTCCAATTCTTCAAACTCCAAGCAAGCTCGTGGTACCCACTCAGCTGGACAAAGGATCATGCAACTTTTCACCACTTCTTGTGAGGTTGTCCGTTGATCTGTCGCCTCCTCTAGAAGGGTTTCAGCAAATGCCATATGATTTCTATTGCCCATCAGTACAATCCGAACTCAAGAACAGAATATGTGCAACCTGTGGGATCTATTTCACATCCCACAAGTGTGTGCAACTACACAGTCGTTACGTGCATGGCAAGACTGCCCAAGACCCTCGTGAAAGTAGAATACGGCCACAGCGACTTGCTGTCAGAAGGGCAAATGAGTTTCTATGCATTGTACGCTGCTGTGAAACATCGTCTGAGGATGCCTGATTGGCTCAACGAAGACGAAGTTGATGCAAGTGGCTTAATAATTCCCGAACCCTCTTTGTCTTCTCTCCGGATACCAGTAATGAAAGAGTCTGAATGGCTGGCAAACCCGTGGACAGAGGAGCAATAATTCCAATTGATTAGTTTTTTTTACATAAAGTACCGGCTTATTAAAATAATATAGACGATTTTTTTTGTTTTTGTAAGAATACTAATAAATTTCAGTTAAGTTTCTGATTCTAATTGCATTGCCAAAGTTTAAATTAAACATGATATTTTATTGAAAGAGATTATAAGTTAAAAAAAGCTAAAATAGAAAAATGCATGAGAAGTACATTAGTGGATGAAACCAAAAAATTACAGGGCAAAGTCAGAAAAACGGCGTGATTTATCATTACAGCCTATACAGTCCACTGCTGGACATAGGCCTCCACAAGTTCACGCCAAAAACAATGTGAACTCATGTGTTTTGCCCATAGTCACCACGCTGGGCAGGCGGGTTGGTGACCGCAGGGCTGACTTTGTCACACCGAAGTCGCTGCTGCCCATCTTCGGCCTGTGTATTTCAAAGCCAGCAGTTGGATGGTTATCCCGCCACCGGTCGGCTTTTTAAGTTCCAAGGTGGTAGCGGAACTGTGTTATCCCTTAGTGGCCTCTTACAACACCCACGGGAAGCGAGGGGGTGGCTATATTCTTTAGTACCGTAGCCACACAGTACCCACACACAGTACACGGCGTGATTAAATGTTAGATTTCACGAATCTTAAGAAAAAAGTTTATTAGGACTTTGAGCCAATTTAATATATTTGAAACTTAAGTAAATGTTTATTTAATTATAAACGATTATTTATTAAATAAATATATGAATAAATCAAATACGCATCTATTGTGAATTAGAAATCTAATGTTTTATATATTAATTATTACCGCAAACGCGATTAGAACAATAACAAAAGTAATTTAGCGACTTTCCGGCAATTTGTTAAAAAAAGTTGTGACATTTGGATAAAAATGGTCAGTTAGATGTTACGTAACGTTTATGGGGGGGAGGGGGGGGTACAGGAAAACGTTACGGCGCGTTACATGGGGGGACGGGGGGGTCAAAAATCTTCAAAATTTGCGTTACGTAATACTTGAACGCTCCCTTTAGCTGGTGTTATAATTCCTGTCAGTAAAAAAGGTAAAAAACCTGGGTAAAATAATGTTTGACAAATTTATGTCGTGGGATCCACAGATTTGTGAAGTTAGCAAAAACATTTTTGCATCTATCGGTTCATTAAGAAGGTTGCGTAATTTTCTTCATACTCCTACTAAAGTTGCTCTTGCCCAATCTCTTCATACTGTCCTTAATTACGCTGACACTTGCTATCTAGACTTAAGGGAGGATCAACTAAATTAACTTGAGCATCTCCAAAACCTCTGTGTTCAGTTCATATTTGATCTCCGCAAGTATGACCACATCTCTGAGTTCCATGCGAAACTCAAGTGACTTCCTATACATCTGCGCAGGAATACTCATGTGCTATCTCTCCTATATTCTATATTATTTAATCCCTGCCTTCCATAATATTTGAAAGAACACTTTGAATTTCTCTGTGACTCTCACAATTGATCACTTCGTTCTAGTGAAAATCTCACTTTGAAAATCGGTAAACACTCTACTGCCTTCTACAGCAAGTCTTTCTGCATTGAGGCTGCACGGTTATGGAATACTTTACCATTACACATTAGACGTGCGACATCACTGGAATCTTTCAAAAAGAAGATTAAGAAACACTACTTAAGACTTTGAAATTACTGTCGTCCACTTCGTCATTAGTCACTGCTATTTGTATAATATATTTATATACACTTATTACTACTGTTCCTTAATAATATTTTAGTTATATATAATATTATGTGTTTATATGTGTTTGTATATTTGTATGCGTATATTTTTACATGTATTTATATGTGTAGTGTATTTATATATTTTTATGTAATACGTTCTGTAATTTTTAGTGTAGTTAATATTGTTTGTAGTATATGTATATATGTGTGCATGTATGTGTGTATATTTGATTTTATTTCTGTTTTCTTTTATTTTATGTCTGTACACCCTTTCCGCTTTTAAACATTATTTCCTCCAAGCTGTTTGTCTGGAAGAGATCGCTGTTTACACACTGTCGCTGTTTTGTTGTACATTTATTTTTGTGAATTGTTTAATTAATTGGAAACTTCTTTTTATGTGTACAATAAAGAGTAAATTATTATTATCTTATACTATTAAACGAGCAATTCTTGTATATATATATATATATATATATATATATATATATATATATATATATATATATATATATATAATCTGAATCTCGGAAACGGCTCCAACGATTTTCATGAAATTTAGTATACAGGGGATTACGGGGGAGATAAATAAATCTAGCTAGGATTCATTTTTAGAAAATGTCGTTTTATCCCTGTTTTTAGGCAATGAAAAAATGGCTACAATATCGTTAGAATAAGAAGGTAAATTTCGCATCTGTCAATAAAGTTGTAATAGCTCAGGGGAAATCGGCCGATCGCGCTCGGCCGAAAAGATCATGGTTCGAATCCTCACGTATTCCAGATCGATTATCGTTTTTTTTCTTTTTTTTTCTAAAAAAAATAAAATCGAAAAATATTATTCATATTTTATCAATATGTAATTCGTATTTAAATATGATTTTCAAAAAACACGATTTACTATAAATACCGAGCTAAGCTCGGTCACCCAGGTCCTTATTATTAAACACCCAGACCACGGCAAACATCTGTATGGCCATTACAAATGTTGCCATGTGCGGGAATCGAACTCGGCGTCATATAAGTAATGAGGATGAGCTACTAACAGTTTTTCTTTTGTATATATATACGTTACTATTAAAATCACAGCTATAAGTATAGACAAAGAATAAACAATATACATAATGTTTGAGATAGCATCTTAAGCAAATAATCAGCGCGTGTCTCCGTATCTTAATCCCTCTTTTCACATAAATAAAATCGTACATTGAAAAACAAAAGATTATGGCACGTACTTGTTGTTTGTATCAATCACTTCACTGACTGTATTTTGAAGTTTTGTATTACGTCGAGATACTACAACCTTTTGAGTTTTTTCAATATTTAGTTTACAAGATTTTATAGATCGATAACATTACCACTTATCAAATCCTGGCAAAATCCCAGTCTTTATCAAGTCGCTAAGCTTGTCTGGTCTCGTGCCTTTCGATTAAAAATTGCGTCATGAACAAGCCAAATATGCTCTATAGATGGTGAGAAGGTGTTCAAATAATGTATCTTTAGAAATCAACTCCCTTTTGGGGTTAAAACGGGGGATGGTAGGTTGACTCACTCATCACGAAATCTCCGAAACTATAACACCTGAAAACTTGAAATTTGCCAGGTACGTTTTTTATAGGGCGTAGACATTTGCTAAGAACGAATTTTATGAAACTCGACCCCTAAAGGGGTAAAACGGGGGTTGGTAGTTTGTAGAAAGTCCTATGTTTTTGAAGTAAGAGACTTGAAATTTAAAATATATGCTCTATAGATAGTAAGAAGGTGTTCAAATAATGTATCTTTTGAAATCAACTCCCTTTTGGGGTTAAAACGGGGTATGGTAGGTTGACTCACTCATCACGAAATCTCCGAAAGTATAACAGCTAGAAACTTGAAATTTTACAAATAGGTTCCTTATAGGGTGTAAACATCTGCTGAGAACGAATTTTACGAAACTCGACCCTTAAGGGGATAAAACGGGGTTTGGAAGTTTGTATGATGTTATTAAGGTAAGAGACTTGAAATTTAAAATGTATGCTTTATAGATGGCGAGGAAGTGTCCAAATAATACATCTTAATCTATATATATAAAAGAGAAAGGTCACTGACTCACTCACACATTAGCTGACGCTGATATAAAGCTGACGGTCGTAAGTTTGATTCTAGTTAATGTAAATACGATTTCACATTGATAACTATGTCAATTCTAATGTGACAGAAAATAAATAAAGTTAAATATCGGATAACATAACACTACATAGTATAAAACAAAGTCACTTCTCGTTCTATGTATGCTTAGACCTTTAAAACTACGCAACGGATTTTGATACGGTTTTCTTTAGTAAATAGACTGATTCCAGAGTAAGGTTTATATGCATAATACATGCATAATACATGCATAATACATGCATAATATAGTAGAGGAACACTGATAGTTTTAGAGATTTCTAATGTGATGTCGTAAATAAACACATTTTTGCGTTACATTGCAAATATATATTTTATATTTAGTATCAGCATTGCACCCTTGCGAAGCCGGGGTCCCTAGTAAATATTTGAAATCGTTAGGCCACTGACTGATCACGAAATCTTAAAAACCGCTGGAAGCATAAAGATGAAAATTGTCACTGTAATTGTGACTCAGGACAATAGTTTATACTTAATAGGCGTCCGCTAAGAACGGATTTTTCAATGGGGTCGGATTAAAGGGGTCTAGGGGCTCTTACAAGTTTTTATGACAGCCTTTAATTTTTTGTGCTACAAGGTTGAAATTTGACAAAGATAGTTTATAGTTAGTAGACATCCACCAAGAACGGATTTTGCGACTGGCTAAAGAGGTCTATGGGATCTCACAAGCTTGTATAAAAGTCCTTAATTTTTTTTTTCTACAAGCTCTAAATTTGACAGAGAGATAGTTAATAGTTATTAAGCACAAGGAACGGATTTTGCTATAACCGCATTTAGAGTTTCTAAGAGCCCTCGAACATTTTTATAAAAACCTTCATTTCTTGTACTACAATCTTAAAATTTGGCAGGGAGAGATTAATATTTAGTGGACGTCCACCGTAAAATGGTTTTGCAACAGGGATACTGTGTCTAAGTCGCCTCTTACGACACCCAAGGGAAGAGAGGGGGTAGCTATATTCCTACTGCCGTAACCACACAGCATGCTGCATTATTTAATCAATTTTGTTGTTCTAATGATTATACGCGTAATAGTCACATAGTACGCACATGAAAGACAAAATTGTATAAAATACCTAAGAGCAATGCAATCTGCTAATTTAGCGTAAAATAACTTATAAATAATTCTTCAATTCTTCGAGCTTCCTCCCCAAATTCTGTTATTAATACAATTCAAACTTAGAATAATAGGTATCTGACTTAATCGGTCTCGTAACCTACCACTGCTGGGCAAAAGTTTCCATGTAAGAGAAGCCCTAGAGCTTATCTATCACGCTGCAACACTACGGTTTGATTGAAAGCTTCTCTACAATGAGTTACGATAGCTACTAGATGTCTATAGTAACAACTGGAACCGACGGCTTTATGTGGTCTCTGACACAGTGAGTCCTTACAGTAGGACACACTCGTAAGAATTGACCGGCGACCGTCTGAACGTCAGATATTAAATTAGAAAAACTTTGGTAAGGTCGGAACACTTTAATGTTGGTATTTTTTACTATTTACAAACCGCAAAAGTATGATTTAATTATAAAGGAATTTAAAATACAATAACAGTATTAATAGATATAATTTTTTTCTATTTATAAACATTAATCAACTTCTAAAAATAGTAATTATTTAATAATTTGATATGCGTATCGTTATACACTGGATTTATTAGATTAGATATAATTTAATTGATGAAAAATACGAAAACTGAGTAAACAGATTTATTATTTTAACTAAATAGATATTCGCTTCAGGCTTTAATATCCCGCTACTGGGCATAGGCCTCTTTCCCCGTGTAGGACAAGCTTAATCCACCACGCTGCTCCAATGCGGGTTGGCGGATATATTACCTACTACGAGTAACGATCGCTATCAGGTGTACATAATAACAACCGGGACCGACGGCTTAACGTGCTCTCCGAGGCACGGTGGCGAGACCCACAAAGACTGCACAAACACCCCACATGGCATGGACATGGCAAACACCTGTATGGCCAATACAAATGTTTGTCATGTGCGGGGATCGAATCCGCAACCGCCAACGCAACAGGTACAATCCATGGCTGTAACCGTTGGGCCAACTCGGCGTCAAGTAAATAGATATGTAGGCGTATAATTATTTAACAAGCTATCAGGGCTTTACCTGCAGTGCACTGTGCATTGCACTCAGGCGCTTAGTATTGTGGAGTGCCGTGAGCTGAATACAAGTGCTCATAATATCGAATTATGTATGTATTTTTTTTAAACATCGATAGTTGCTGATATTTTTAGACTTCAAAATATCAATAATAATCGATATTTATTACCAATTATCGAACTCTTTCATATAAAGTAATATTTTCATTGTTATTCCACATCTTCGGCTGACCTTTTTTTATCGATGCCCGATCCCCAAAACCAATCAAGCTGTGAAAGCCGCTTTTGATGTAAGAGAGCACCGGGGTATTAATTACACATGGGCGCTACATGGGCTAGAAACTTGTAATGTTGGTTTGGTGTATCGCTTGTAATGTTGGTAATATGATAGCAACATTTAGATACTGTTGAAAGGAATACAATTGCATTTCTGATTCTCTGAACAAATAATGATACAGGTCAATACCAGATACCACAACTCAGATAATAATCATTAGCTGATTGCTCAATTATTTTTGCTATACTATTCCAATTAACTACGAAAGTTGGCATGATTTTGTCATTTAAATGCCAAATAACATGATGATACAATTAGAAAACATCAGAAAATGTATGGCATTAGAAATAAAATAAAAAATATCACGCTATTTCACAAATGTAGAGAGAATAAGAGTCAACGCTCGGGCAAATATCGAAAACCGTTGGTTTTGTCTCTGGCTCGAAGTGCGGCAAATATATTAAAAGGAAAATAAAAAAAAATGTTTCAAAGTCCGATAATTCTACTTGCATGTGACACTCAATGTCAAGATATTGCGTCATATTGCTTCTACAACTTTCTGGCGCTTTTGGAATGCATCACGTTCTTGTAGATTAAAAGTAATCCTAAAGATCTTCGACCGTTCCTATCGTCACGGAACATAGGTTAGAGTGCCTACAATTTTTCACGTAGTTACACCAGGGGCTTACAACATTTTTACAGAGAAGCTGCTGGCCCCACACTACAAATTTCGAACATTCGAATACTCTGGCCGAACAAGTGAAATCGTTAGTTTTACTAGGCATATGTTTGTAAGACTGCTGATACGTGTTTTTTTTTTATTTCTGTTCTGAATAACGTGTTATATATACAACTAGTTAGACCTGGCGAACTTCGTCCCGTTTTGTTTTTTTTTTCTATTAAATATAATAATTACATATATCGTAATTAAATATAGCCTATCTTTCAAGCTGGATCAAACTGCACACGGTGATTAAAATCGGTTAAGTAGTTTAGGAGTCCATCGCGGACAAACAGCGTGACGTGGGCACAACTAGTATATATACACTAGCTGTGCCTGCGGCTTCGTCCGCGTGAAATTTAACAAAAATATTATATTTTTCAGTTCCTAGAGTTATAAAATAAATAAATTACTAAAATAAAAGTAGCTTAAGTTACTCCTTGTATCCATGTGTGCTGTGTGGCTACGGCTCTAAAGAATTTAGCCACCCCCTCTCTTCCCGTGGGTGTCGTAAGAGGCGACTAAGGGATAACAAGGTTCCACAACCACCTTGGAACTTAAGAAGCCGACCGATGGCGGGATAACCATCCAACTGCTGGCTTTGAAATACACAGGCCGAAGACGGGCAGCAGCGTCTTCGGTGCGACAAAGCCCGTACTGCGGTCACCAACCCGCCTGCCCAGCGTGGTGACTATGGGCAAAACACATGAGTTCACGTTATTTTTGGCGTGAACTTGTGGAGGCCTATGTCCAGCAGTGGACTGTATAGGTTGTAATGATGAAGTTACTCCTTATTACACCAGCTATCTGCCAGCGAAAGTCCCGTCAAAATCGGTTCAGCCGTTTCAGAGATTAGCAGAGAGACAGACAGATAGACAAAAATTATAAAAACTGTTATTTCGGTATATGTACCATATGCATTTAGTAAAAAACAGTTATTTTAATATTACAAACAGACACTCCAAATTTGTATAGATTAAGATTACACAGTGTAACGCAATTTCTACTACATGGCTTATTTGGAACTACTTATTTACTATTGGTTACAAAGTTTATCATTTGGAAAAAACCCTTGTTTTTTCGTAAATTAGATGAATTACTTTTTTTGTAAAATATAAAATAATTTTATAAAATTTAAGCAATTCCGTTACTTAAATAAAAAAAGAATTAATAAGATTAAATAAAAGAATCTATTCGGTGTTATAGTTGTTTAATTTTTCTAACATAATGATCACTTAACATTAAAATTATCTCATATTCACAAGTCACACTCCGTCATGTCTGCAGCCAACGTTCATTAGAAAGTCACAATTAAGGCTTCCACAGTTTGAGGAGCCCGTCCTCGCCGTAAGTCGCCAGCAGGTTCTGATGCGGGTGGTGGGTCATTCCGATGACGGCTTTCTCGTGCACCTGGACAAAGAAGCGACTCGTGAGTGTGACTAGTGGGGAAGTTTTCATTTTAGGGAAGCCACTCATGGTGATGGTGCGCCCAAGCTTAGTAGAGCATAGAACACAAGATTCTGTGGTGGGGGTTTTTTTTAAGTCGTGTGGGCGTGACTCACGTTGATGGTGCGCTCCAGCTTGCCGCTGGCCGCGCAGAAGGCGCCCAGCACGAGGGCCCGCTAGCTACTCACGTTGATGGTGCGCTCCAGCTTGCCGCTGGCCGCGCAGAAGGCGCCCAGCACGAGGGCCCGCTAGCTACTCACGTTGATGGTGCGCTCCAGCTTGCCGCTGGCCGCGCAGAAGGCGTACAGCACGAGGGCCCGCTAGCTACTCACGTTGATGGTGCGCTCCAGCTTGCCGCTGGCCGCGCAGCAGGCGCCCAGCACGAGGGCCCGCTAGCTACTCACGTTGATGGTGCGCTCCAGCTTGCCGCTGGCCGCGCAGCAGGCGCCCAGCACGAGGGCCCGCTAGCTACTCACGTTGATGGTGCGCTCCAGCTTGCCGCTGGCCGCGCAGCAGGCGCCCAGCACGAGGGCCCGCTAGCTACTCACGTTGATGGTGCGCTCCAGCTTGCCGCTGGCCGCGCAGCAGGCGCCCAGCACGAGGGCCCGCTAGCTACTCACGTTGATGGTGCGCTCCAGCTTGCCGCTGGCCGCGCAGCAGGCGCCCAGCACGAGGGCCCGCTAGCTACTCACGTTGATGGTGCGCTCCAGCTTGCCGCTGGCCGCGCAGAAGGCGTACAGCACGAGGGCCCGCTAGCTACTCACGTTGATGGTGCGCTCCAGCTTGCCGCTGGCCGCGCAGCAGGCGCCCAGCACGAGGGCCCGCTAGCTACTCACGTTGATGGTGCGCTCCAGCTTGCCGCTGGCCGCGCAGCAGGCGCCCAGCACGAGGGCCCGCTAGCTACTCACGTTGATGGTGCGCTCCAGCTTGCCGCTGGCCGCGCAGCAGGCGCCCAGCACGAGGGCCCGCTAGCTACTCACGTTGATGGTGCGCTCCAGCTTGCCGCTGGCCGCGCAGCAGGCGCCCAGCACGAGGGCCCGCTAGCTACTCACGTTGATGGTGCGCTCCAGCTTGCCGCTGGCCGCGCAGAAGGCGTACAGCACGAGGGCCCGCTAGCTACTCACGTTGATGGTGCGCCCCAGCTTGCCGCTGGCCGCGCAGCAGGCGCCCAGCACGAGGGCCCGCTAGCTACTCACGTTGATGGTGCGCTCCAGCTTGCCGCTGGCCGCGCAGCAGGCGCCCAGCACGAGGGCCCGCTAGCTACTCACGTTGATGGTGCGCTCCAGCTTGCCGCTGGCCGCGCAGAAGGCGTACAGCACGAGGGCCCGCTAGCTACTCACGTTGATGGTGCGCTCCAGCTTGCCGCTGGCCGCGCAGAAGGCGTACAGCACGAGGTCCTCCCCGGCGCAGTAGACCAGGCGGCCGCGCGCGCCCAGCGCCGCGCACACCAGCGAGCCGCCCTCCTCCTCGCGCCGGCCGCTGGAGAACGAGCGCACGATCTGGCCCTGCATGTTCATGATGACCACGGTGTTGGTGCGGTTGCACACCACGAAGTGGTCGGGGTTCTTGGGCGTCAGCAGCAGCGAGTTGACGGGCGGCTCGCCGGAGCCCAGCGGCTTCAGCGTCGCCGTGCACTCGCCCGTGCGCACCGACCACACCTGCGCACGATTACTATTGGAGCGGGTGTTAGCCGAAGAAACCCTAGTTTCTATTGTCAGTCACGAGATCTAAGTATGCCTTTATCTTATATGATTGATTTGATTGAAACACAATTACAGTTTTCAATTACAAAAAAAAAAGTTGACATGGGCGAACTTATCTCTGAAAGAAATGTTCCCTAACCTGACCAAAGAAATTCAAGCCTTACAGTATTAGATATTCCAAATTCAAACCAAAGTAGTAATACTTCATGCTCACTTTTACGGTTCCGTCAGACGACGCACTGAGGACACTGTGTCCGTCGGGAGTAAACACCGCCTCGTTGACGAAGGACGTGTGACCGCGGAATTCTTTCAGAATTTTGCCCGATTTTAGTCCATGTATCCTTGAAAAATAATCAAAATTTGATTTAAACGTAATTTCCACACTCATTTAAAACAATATCAGCATACAATTAGCAGCATAAGTAGCAAAGCGTCCAAATGTCTCACCTGATAGTGCGATCAAATGAGGCAGAGAGTATCTGACTGTTGTCACGCGTAAACTGCAGGCAAGTGACACCCTTTGCGTGCGCGCGGTCCAATTTTCGCTGAACCTGCCCCGTCGACACCTTCCACACCTGTGGACACACGACAACGTTAGTGAGGGCTAGAGGGAAGAACCATGTGGGCGTTTTTGCTTGTGTATTTATTTATTGGCTTAGTAGCAGTTTCACACAAAAACATTCATTACAAAACAGAACACATTATGCTTAATCTAAGTGCACAACTTATGTAGGAAAACACCGCATGCATATAATGTAACATAATTTTGTATATAAATATTGAAATTATTTTGTTTCCAGACCCCCAAAACGAGTAAACCCTAGTGAGTGTAATCCGTTGAGTGTAACAAAAAAACCTTTACGGCTTCTTCTTTCTTACCTTGATCTTGCCATCGTTGGAGCCAGCGGCTAGTGTGTCGCTGTCGCGTGCGAATGCAAGGCTGAGTACGGCTTCGTCCATGCTCATGTACTCATCATGCGCTTGGTACCGCAAATCCTTACGGATCTTGCCAGTCGTGAAGTTCCACACCTCGACCAGCCCATCCACGGAACCCGTCACTAGATACTGCCCGTCTGGAGAGAATCTGAAAATATACATTTTTAGTATTTGTTTATGTAATGTATTCCATTTTTCCCACGTGCACATCACTCACTCACTTCAGCCTATCACAGTCCACTGCTGGACATAGGCCTCCACAAGTTCGCACCAAAAATGGCATGAAATCATGTGTGTTGCCCATAGTCACCACGCTGGGCAGGCGGATTGGTGACCGCAGGGATGGCTTTATCGCACCGAAGACTCTGCTGCCCGTCTTCGGTCTGTGTATTTCAAAGCCAGTAGTTGGATGGTTATCCCGCCATCGGTCGGCTTTTTAAGTTCAAGGTTCCAGTGGAACTGTGTTATCCCTTAGTCGTCTCTTATGACAGCCACGGGAAGAGAGGGGGTGGCTAGATTCTTTACTGCTGTAATCACACAGCGCGTGCACATAACAACAGCTAACACTTGTAGTGTTCATCAAAAATTTTAGTAACCTTGCGCACTCGACATGTGACTTTTGACCAAACTTTATAATTTTTGAAAGCTGCGTCGGGCACTGGTCGTCTTCCTCGTCCCTAATAGCCGCTTTGCCCCGGAAAAGATCGATAGTAGTTCCTGTAGCAAAAAAAAAACAATTGTTATACTATTTTAATATCATCTTAGTATCGCTAATTTTATGTATATTAACAGGCAACAATTTAACTATATCTTTTTATGACTATTCCAAGAGATTAGATTTTTTTATTTTATTTTTATTTGGGAAACATACAATTTTATATTACATTATTATATTATGACTAATTACAATAACTGAAATCAATAAAGTTTCCACTATTAGCTAATACATACAACAGCACTATAACATTGCGTGAAACATATTGTTTGGGAAAAAAAATTAACAAAACAAAATGGGGAATTTTTTTTTTTGTTAAATTTAGTGTATATGAAAGGAAAAATCTCTAATCTAAGTAGGGATATATTTAAGCATTTGCTTAACGTCCCACTTGTATCTTCCTATTTTGCAATTAAAAATATCAGTTTCCTGTAGATGCTTGTTATAGAAATTTGTAGTACGACATATAAAATTGTTGCCAGTGTACTTTTTTTTGTAAAATAGGACGTGAAACAAATGTCTATGACGAGAGTTCGTTCGGGGGCAACTCAGGTTTATTTTACTTAATAAAAAAGGTGAATCAATATAATTATTGAGAAGTTTGTACAAAAACATTGATTTGTAGTATTCCTGTGGTGAGTAAGGTGACCAGACCTCCTGGCAGTAAATGGGGTTGGCAACGTGCTTGGGATGCTTCTAGTGTTTCAGGAGTCTATAAATTACGGTAATTGCTTACCATCAGGTGAGCCTTACGCTTGTTTGCCAACCTAGTAGAAATAAATAGTACCGGGTGGAAGCAACCCCTGGTGTTGTTGCCACTTGAGCGCCTGCCCCAGCAGTGCCAAGAGCCTCGAGGACGGCACCACGGACACCTCGCCGGCCAGCGCGGCCGCCAGCGCTGAGCGTCTCCACTCTTTACCACCCCCCGCGCCGCCCGCCCCTGCTGCCCCTGCACCACCCGCCCCGCCCCGTGCACCTCCATACGCCTCGCGAGGGTCGAAGTATGAACGTGCTAGCATGTTCTCTGTAGAAATGTATATATTTATAGATTCACAAATTAAAAAATTACATTTCATCAATTTGATCCGATTTGTGGCAAAATAATTGGTGATTTTTTTTGTCTACAGCAAAAGGGGGTAGTCCATTAAGGGCCTGATATTTTTAGCAACATTAACACCCCTATATATACTACCCTATGTGGTGAGACAACTTTCACCCTTCTTCCTTCTCACCAATAAATCACGTATATTTTTGTACTATAAAGTATATTGAAATTTTTAAAAATCTTTAAATAAGGTATAATTTTGAAAATTAAAAATTGTGGTAAATATGTTCAGACGAAAATTATAGTTGCAAGGTGTTTGTTTGTTTTATAATTCAAGTATTCAACATAAAATGTTCCATCCTTATGTTATTTTGTTATTTTTTCCATCCTAACCCCACAACCTTTCAAGCCTCACCCGATTAATTGACGATCCCTTAGTGTAATTACAATTAAGCAACAGCTCAGCAATATCATCAATAATTACCTAGATGCATGTATCTATCTGTCTCCTGTTGCTTCATGAGTAAGCAAGGTTGTGTCTGTCTCAGCAGCGTGCGGGCAGCCCCGAGCTCACGTAACTCTATGAGTTCCAACACAATCTGCTCGTAGAGATCCATCAGTTTCTTGTCTGGTAGCTTGAGGGAGGCTGTCGCTTTTAGTACTGTGTCCCAGTGACCATTGTTGATGTCTGCACAGAATCCATCAACACTATCCACAGTATTGAGAGAAACACCTGTCTCTTCCTGAAATATAAAAAATGTGAGATGTTTTATTAAGCTCAATAGTAGCTTTTTTACGACATTGTCTATCATTTCAGGGTGTTAAATACAATGTATGATGTTAGATAAATAATCAATAATACCAAGCTTGTCTCTAAGTGCTAATTGCTTACCATCAAGTGAGCTGTACGCTAGTTTGCCAACCTAGTTATATAAAAAAAGTATTAAGGATTTTATCTGGCGTCACAAGCATTGTCAGGCTTCAATAGCCAACATATAAGAAACCAAAAATAATTATTTACAATTATTTTTGTATCTATTTTATCAACAAACAATCCCATGCTAATCTACAACTCTACAATAATGGATCTTTCACCATCATAGCTGTCCACCAAGTCTACTAATTAAAATCATTGGTCGATTATTTACTTTCATTGCAAAAATAATATTTAAATACAACAGGTGACAAACAATTAAAAAATATTGTTATGAAATTGTGTGCCCAAATTAGCAAAATCAAAACATAGCTATGTCTTTTTAACCGACTTCCAAAAAAGGAGGAGGTTCTCAATTCGACTGTATTTTTTTTTTTTTTTTTTTTTTTTTTTTTAATGTATGTTACATCAGAACTTTTGACCGGGTAGACCGATTTCGACAAATTTTGTTTTAATCGAAAGGTGGTGTGTGCCAATTGGTCCCATTTAAATTTATTTGAGATCTAACAACTACTTTTCGAGTTATATCTAATAATGCGTTTTTACTTGACGCTTTTTTCGTCGACCTACGTTGTATTATACCGCATAACTTTCTACTGGATGTACCGATTTTGATAATTCTTTTTTTGTTGGAAAGGGGATATCCCTAGTTTGGTACCATGATAAGGAAATCAGGATCTGATGATGGGATCCCAGAGAAATCGAGGGAAACTCTCGAAAATTCGCAATAACTTTTTACTGGGTGTACCGATTTTGATAATTTTTAATTTAATCAAAAGCTGATGTTTATCATGTGGTTACATATAAATTTTATCGAGATCTGATAACTACTTTTTGAGTAATCTTTGATAACGCGTAGTTGCCTGACTATTTTTTCGTCCATCTACGTTGTATTACTTGTCGATGTAATTGAAGTCGGTTTTTTTTTCGTTTGCGAGCAAACACAATTATTAAGTAACAACCATGGAGTCGACTATCTGAGAACAATTCTGTTTGTTTATTATACGTCGGCGCGATACGAGAAAATAAATATAAAGGATTTATATATATCTTTTGTGCCAATACCATTTATTTCATATCGTTCCATTTATTTAAAGTAGTAATTACCAAGCAATGAGACATTTAATGGCTTTTACATATTTATTTATATTTTTATATTATTTATACAGATGATAAAAAAAGCTACTTCATTTACTCCGACATAACAATAACATCCAAGTTTCACTAATAACTACATGTTGTTACAATATATTTTTAAGTAGCTGTGCCCGGCGGTGTCAGCCTCATTAATTTGAGGAAAATCATACTAAAATATTATATATCCTGTAGCCTTCCACCAGTTGTTCCTGAGATTAATGCGTTCAAACCAATAAACATAGCAAACTCTTCAGCTTTCTAATAATATACTTAAATAATATATTATAGACATATATATAAGATATGTATATATCTTATATAAGTCGGCTGTTACCTGTAACACAAGCATTAAGTTGCTTACCATAGGAACAGACGACCGTGTATGTATATTATAAGATATTTATTTATTTATTATTTATCTTAGATAATTAGTATACTTAGATAGATAACAATACAATACCACCACTTACCTGTAAAGTTTGCAATGTCTTCGTGAGGTTAGATTCTTTCAAATACTGCTGAATGAGACGAATGACACTAAAATAAAAAATAACACGTGAAGGTTCACTTTATATCATATACACATTATTTTTACGAAACATATCAGCATAAATATGTATAAAATATTCGAGAACTTACTCGGCGGATTCTATTTCTATAGACATTGTGTGTTATTTTTTTAACTTGCTATAAAATATACAGATATATTGAAAAAGCTAAGCCTTTTATTTTATTTTACATTCACAAACAAAGTTATTAACAGTGTACACAATCTAGACGTATATTGCAAAATGTGTCGATATTAAACACAAACAAACCAAATATCGTGTTGACATTTTTGACACATACATAATCTACAGAATATAATTATAAACTACACAGATAAAAAACCTTCATCGAACTTCGATTGACCTACGAAATGACACCTACCCCACCCCAGCCTGCAAAATAATGATATTTGTAATAAAAAAAATACTAATCGACAGATTTTTAATTGCTCAATTCAACTACGTTGTCCTTTTAAATTGCTCACCTTAAATTATTTAATTAAAAATCAATAAAGTTGTTGAAAAATATTCATTTATCAATATTTTCAAACTCCTATATCTTTTGATGTATACAATATTTTGAATTGCTCAAAGTGTTAAAAAACTGCTCAAGTTGCATTTATAATTGCTCAAGTATAGTTTGAAACAGAACCACTTGCCTTAATTTTTAAATAAATATAAATAAATTGAACAGATAAAATAATGATATTTGTAAAAAAAAATACTAATCGATACATTTTCAATAGCTGAATTCAACTACGTTGTCCTTTTAAATTGCTCACCTTAAATTATTTAATTAAAAATCAATAAAGTCGTTAAAAAAAATTCATTTATCAATATTTTCAAACTCCTATATCTTTTGATGTATACAATATTTTAAATTGCTCAAATTGTGAAAAAACTGCTCAAGTTGCATTTATAATTGCTCAAGTACAGTTTGGAACAGCTCCACTTTCCTTCATTTTTAAATAAATATATAGTTTGAACAAAAACGTTTATATGTTAAGACAGGTGAGCGCTGCGGATGCACATAGACAATGATGGGAAGCAAAAAAAATTGTGGATATTCGTAATAAAAAAGATACTAATCGATAGATTTTTAATAGCTCAATTCAACTACGTTGTCCTTTTAAATTGCTCACCTTAAATTATTTAATTAAAAATCAATAAAGTCGTTGAAAAAAATTCATTTATCAATATTTTCAAACTCCTATATCTTTTGATGTATACAATATTTTGAATTGCTTAAAGTGTTAAAAAACTGCTCAAGTTTTTAATTAAATTGTTTAAGGTGAGCAATTTAAAAGGACAACGTAGTTGAATTCAGCTATTGAAAATGTATCGATTAGTATTTTTTTTTTTTTACAAATATCATTATTTTATCTGTTCAATTTATTTATATTTATTTAAAAATTAAGGCAAGTGGTTCTGTTTCAAACTATACTTGAGCAATTATAAATGCAACTTGAGCAGTTTTTTAACACTTTGAGCAATTCAAAATATTGTATATATCAAAAGATATAGGAGTTTGAAAATATTGATAAATGAATATTTTTCAACAACTTTATTGATTTTTAATTAAATAATTTAAGGTGAGCAATTTAAAAGGACAACGTAGTTGAATTGAGCAATTGAAAATCTGTCGATTAGTATTTTTTTTATTACAAATATCATTATTTTGCAGGCTGGGGTGGGGTAGGTCGAAATGACGAAACAAAATTGAAAAATCGCGGGAAATTTAAAATAAAATGTTTGTTTGATAAACCATGATATTTAATTATTTTCAACATAAGTTTGGTGGCCCCACCACAAAGCCACAGTTAAGATTTTAATTAAAATTGTCCTGCACAATATAAAAAGTCAACACAAATTCACCTATACACACCTTTAAAGAAATGCAGAAGATATTGATTTTAATGTTTTCTGCCATCATTAATTTATTTAATGTAAAGGTTTTTTTTAATTTAATTTAAATGTATCATGTTCTATCACCCTATGATTAATTTATTGTAAAAGAGAAGCCTTGTTACCTTAAATTAAAAAGTCAATGAGTGGTAAGCCACGTTTTATACGTGTATTAATAATATTTTATTTTATTCAATGAAATGATTAATAAATATGCCTATTTTTACACCTAGACAAAGGTCTCGGTCTTGGCTCAAAGCCTTCCTGTCATAAATATATTTTTAGATAAAGAACAGGGACGGATGGCAAAAACAATTTTTCTCTATGTACCTAACTATATGTGCACCTTCAATCCTTCGTCCCTTTACTACTTTAGTCCAATACCAAAAATTGTAACTAATTAATTTTAGAGATTTAGACTTTACAAAACCACTTTTGTGCTCGTCACACATTTATTTACCTTAGTACAGTAGTTTAGATCTGGCCAAACGAAGCTAGAGGTTTATACAGGCTGCAGATTGACAAAACTGTATGATTAGATATTTAGATTATTAATAGAATGAAATTGTCTAATAGACCCGAGGGTTCGTCTTGCTGTTCTTTATAAAATTACTGCCACAACTAGTCTTATCGTTGCATCTCATAAAATAATGTATGGCTAAATTATATCCACTATGTGTCATGAAATTATAATGAAACAATGAGAGGATAAATGATAGACAGCATTTTAGGATAGAGTTTTATTCAGTCTGCATATATTATAAAAATATATCTCTTTGAATATAATATATAAAAAAAATAACTTAATGCAAGTACAATATTTTATTTTTAAAGGCACATTAAAAATTTAATAAACAATAAATACTATTTACAATATCTTAGCAATGGGTATCAAAGATCGGTAACGTCTAAGGATGTCTGTGTGATGGTGGAGACTGGCAGCGCGGGTGGTATGAGGTGGGCATCAGTTAGGTAGGCGTGTAGTAGCGCCGAGCGCGCCGAAATACGCTCACTGGGCTCATAGCGCAACATGGCCTCGAACAGTGCGGCAGCGTGGGGCAAACTACGAACCGCTGCCGGTAATAATGTTCGCGCATCGCGAGCCGGCCAGCGCGGGAACGCAGCGCGGTAGTCGGGAAGTAGCCGCGCGCCCGGCCACACCTCGTCTCCAGGTGTACCCAAAGCACGGAACACCCGGAACAGTTGGTCGATCTCGCTATCGCCCGGGAATAATGTAGTGCCGCTTGCCTGCAAAGTTTTAAAGTCAAAAATTAATTATACTTCATTCAAATAGGGTTGAAACTACCATGGATTCGGAATTTCGGAATAAAGATTCTGCAGAGAAGTAATGGCAAGAAACTGCGTAACAGCAACTCTTTAAAAAAAACTGAGTTTAAATAAAAAAATGGTAAGATATACTTGCGTAAAATACGGCGTCACTAAATCCATGAATCCTTATCTCAATTCCTTTTGATGCCTTTAGCTTATATTTTAAAACTACACCATAATATTTATAAACCTGTCCCATTATTTTCTATCTAATGCAAGTATTTAAATGCACAGAATTTACCATTTCTGCATAAATGCAAGCTAAACTCCAAACATCAACAGCTGTAGAATAGAATTTAGCACCGAGCAAGATTTCAGGTGCTCGATACCATAACGTGACAACTTCGTGAGTGTAGGCGCGAACGGGAATTCCAAATGCGCGCGCCAACCCAAAGTCGGCAAGCTTTATGTGCCCCTCAGCATCTATTAGTAAATTCTGTGGCTTTAGATCTCTGTGCAAGACTCGATGAGCGTGACAATAAGCCACACCGTCTAGCAACTGTTTCAGATAACTCTGGAATAATAAAAGTAATTATATGAGCAAACATAAATTATTAACTAGGATTTTATTTACCTCTCTAGCCCTGGCCACCTTACTCACTAACAGGAACATACCATGAAAACAGTATTATTTAGTTGTGATCTTTGGTAAGATCGAGGTACTGCCCCAGTCGGGCTGCTCCAAATTTTGAGCAGGGTGTTTCTTGCTGTGCTCAACCAAGTTAAAATTTTACATACTTATTTTAGTTATGTCTACTTTTCTAGGTTCCTACTATTTACTCTGGATTCAGAGTTTATCTACTACCATAGATACAGCCTAGCAGCATGTTACATACATTGATGTTCGTCTTCCTATATCTTAAGGTGTGTTGTCCATGTTATTGATGAAATGACCTTTATTTATAAGAAGTATGGTAACTTCTCTTGTTTTTCAGATATCATTTTATCCTGCTGAAAATTTATTCTTACAAAAATAAAATATAGCTATGGTTAAAGAATTTTTAAAACCATTTGTTTTATTACAAAATAAAAAGTATGACACCCAGCAAAAAGGACATAGGACAGCTGACTAGTAATAAATTTAATAAGTTAGAATACTGATAATAATTAGTATTGAGAAGCATAGCTTAAGAGATATAGGAAGAATAACATTAACCAGTTACCGCACCACCAGGCAATTACAAAATATTTGAGACCAATGAAGTTTTGCCATAATAAAAATATTTTAATACCTTCACCAAGTCAGGTTTAAGAGGTCCTTTTGTGATATCCATAAGCCTCTTTAGATCCATGTGAAGAAATTCAAACACAAGAAATAGTTTAGTATCTGCCAGCAAAACATCAAGTAGACGCACAACTGCTGGATGGTTCAATTCCCTTAATACGGATATTTCCCGCAAAGCTGTTGAGGGCACTCCCTCGGGTTCACTGAAAAGCAAAAATGACGACTTGTAATTTTTTTTTATTGTATACATTACAACACGACACGACACTATCTCGGCATCTTATTGGCCGGCCAGGGCAAGTAACCGGCTGTTTTGAACACCCAATAGTCGTACGACTTGTATACATTACCGAATTGTTTTAGTTTTTTTTTTTTTAGTTTCTTATTGCACCCAAACACTTATCTTTTTACCTCAAAACTTGTCAACAAATCCATAGCAACTTCTTTGATACTTTTTTTAACTAGTTGGTATTAAAAAGACCATTTCTGAATTTAAGCTGTTTCTAGCTTCAATTCTACTTACATTAAGCCAGAGTTGGCACCCGAACCGACACAATACAGTAACAAATCATATAATATCGCTGCGTGAGGTTAATAAACCTACCTCTGTTACTATAACTTTATAACTAAGTTTCTAGTGGTTACTTACTGATATCAGCTCAGCGTTAAGAAAAAGATAATCAATAGTGTAAAGTAGAAGTCACGAATAAGGATTGTTTAATTAAAAAAAAAACACATTCAAAAAGTGTAACCTCAAAAGTCTTTTGATTTACAACTTTTATCTAATATATGAACAAAATGAAATCGTGCTTCGGAGCAAAATTAATACTAAGTTCTGCACATAGCTCTATAATTACCAAACTCTTGTTCTAATTTTAACAATAAAATGATAAAATAGATGTCAGATTTCGCGCCAAAACTTACTTTTCAAGTTTAATTTTCTTTAACGCAATTTCATTTCCAGTTATTCTATCCCTTGCTTTATATACAACGCCATACGTTCCTTCGCCTATCTTTTCAACTCTCGAAAAATTCTCCATTAGAAATGTTATATTTACATTTAAAACATCTCGTTAGTCGTTACAGTTGTACATGTATTCAGTAAGCAAAGCTTCTGTTAACTTAGTCTCAGATTTGCCATTACACTGACTATAATTATATAACAAATAAATAACTTTTATGAGAAATTTATTATATTATATATTATCATAAATGAACAAAAGTTTTTGCAAAAAAAAAACGACTAAATTTCCGTAAAGTATTATAAATGAAAAGCATCCATTGATGCCACAGAGTACATTTTAATAGTCTTCCCTACTGTTACAATGTACTCTGTGTAATAGTCACAGAGCTGAGAGCACAATACGTAATAGTAGGTATGATTGATGCTATTGCTAGTATTGCTTGGTATAAAAGTACTATAGTTAGTCGGGCGCATTCTATTGAAGGCCCACAACGCCATCGACCACGGCCGCTGAAATTACCGTTCCACGGTTCCACTACTATTAAGGGGTATCTATTAATTACGTGCACTCAAAATGGCGGGAGGGCTCCAATGAAATCTCACCAAATCTCATTTAAACTGGAGGGGCTAGGGTAATTGAAAATCTCACCGCAACTTCAAAAAATATAAAATATTACACGAAAAAGAACACAAGTCTCCATGGATTAAGTAATTTTTTTTTGTTTTTATCTGTTTTTGCTTTGAATTTTATTTAATTTAATTTAGTTATAGTATACATAAACGGCTTATTATTTTCCCGAGTAATAAAAATAAATTTTGTTTAAAATATTTCAGGCAAGGGTCACTAAATCTTACTTAAGGGGGGGGACTAATATAAAAAATTCCGCGGATGTTGTAGTCGAATTTTATAAATTATAAGTAGAATGCATCTTACGGTGAAATGTTTCGGTATGGTGAAAACATGCAGCTGTGGAGGTTGTGAGTAAATATTTCGCATGGATTGGAGTTCTTACTCCAACATGAATTCCCGGGAATTTATCGTTCCATTTTTACAGAATCCAATGAGAGATGAAATTCACAATTTGACATTGACAGTTGTTTCATTTTTTAAACGTTTGATGAAAGCCAACTTTGACCCACCTATATTTTGTGGGCGAAGTGGATGCGATGTGCTCGCGATCAGGGACGTCATCTATGACGTCGAGCGATCGCTCGCGACAACCACGGCCTTATTAGGTGGAACGACAGAAAAAGCATCGCGATCGTTGCGGTCGCTCAGTGGAACGCACTGCATATCGTATCAATGACTGATGACATATGTATGACACTAGAGAGATAAAAAAACTTCAAAATTTACAATCTATTATGTTAAGTAAAATCTTATGATAAGCCGATTAAGTAATATTATTGCCTAGATTTCTTCTTTTCTCTAAACCTTATTAGCCAGACTGTTATGGCAGTCGGTTTAAAGCGATTCGTTTCATCTCTTAATTATTCTAAATATAATTTATTTCGTAACATAATGACTACAAGTTCTAAATGCGAAAAAGCAATGGAAAATTTACAAAATAATCCGTATTATGAGAAATATGCAGATAGAATCGCTAAGCTTCAAAAGACTTCACCAGAAGAATTTCTAAAGAGAGTGGAAGAGACTGGAAAAAATAAAGAATTAGAAAAGAAGAATAAGTTTGGTTCAGTTGACACTAGGTTAGGTTTTTTTAATGCAAATTGAAATGCACATTTATGTTATTTTATTCCTAATATATATTATATATATATATTTGCTTTTCAGACAATTTTCCTCAGTACTCAACCCAAAACAGGCACTCAAAGATGAACTGACCACAGAAGACAAAAAGCTTAGTGATATATTCAAAGTAGAGCTTGTAGCAGACAAAAATGCTGAAGAAGTACAAGGCATCTGGGAGGAGTATCACAAGAACAAGGAAGTGATATCAGCAACAATACCGAAAGATGTTTACAACAAAATCCAACTCAACATGAAGCATTTTCCCACTTTTCTATTCCCTCTACCAAGATCCCAGGGTTACGAATTCATTATGTGTCAAAGTTTCGGGCATTCAGTACACTTTACACCACTACTTGCATTTCAGGTACTGCAATTATCTAGTACTTATAATCTTTTAAATGTAGATATATATAATTACAAGTAATTAAAAAATTTGAATGTGTAATCAAAAAATGATATTTAATTTTACTATGTATATTTGTGACAAGATTTGTTTGAAGATCAATTGTGTAAATTACATGTGTTTTAGGTTCACAAGGAGAATGCACCAGAATGCTTAACTATGGTACATTATACAGAGCTTGCTGAAAAGGGGATTGTTTTAATGCGTGGTGAATTTGACAAGGTACAAATGTACATACATATTATACAATGTATTTTATTGATGTCACTCTTATAAATATAATATAAAAAAATATATAAAGTAATATTGATGATGTTATCTGCAAACACGCAGTGGATCAGCGTGATGGATTATGCTCCAATCCTTCTCTTACATGGAGAAAGAGGCCTATGCCCAGTAAAGGGATGTTACAGGTTGAATCATCATCAATATTAATGAAATGTTAGTTCAAACAGAAACTGGCTGGTATATAGTTACAGGCTCAACTCTTCCACGTGATAATAATTTGTGTTAAATATATAAATGTTTGTCATTGTTTGTGCTTATATTTTGTGTTTTTTAATCCTTGACACAGGATTCAGACCCATTTGAAGGCTGTTGAATCTATACAAAAAAGAGATAGAATTACTTAATGTGTTGATACCAGCGAAACTTGAAAACGGCTGGCTCAAATTGGCTACTTTTTATAAGTTTTCTAATACATTGTAGAAGGTTCTTGTGGAATCAAATTTAAAAAATTGCTCAAAAAATTTCAGAAAACGTAGTGATTATTTATACTTCACACATTTTCCAGTTGGCAAGGCAAGACAATGTCTGTCGGTTCAGCCAATTTGTTTAATACAACATTTCTGTTTTAGAATGTTTTAAATGGCAAAGAAGCGCAGTGTCTGGCAAATGAGTTCCAAATGTACTACAGTGGAAGAGATCAGAAAAAGATAGAACTGCTGGAGACATTCACAAAAAGTCCTGACAAATTCAAACACATGGACCTCATTGCTGAATTAGAAAATATTAAATTAGCATAAAGTTTATTCAAATGATAAATATAGTTTTAAAATGTTCGTTTTTTTTATTATTACTACATAAATGTACAATTCCTGTTAATGATTGAGTTTGTGAGGGTAATAAATGTATTCTGGCGAGTCAGAAATTATGAAGGATAGTGGTGAACTAGACTTTTTAATAGTTGAGCAGGATGCCATGCTAACTGAAGGGCTGGATAACTCTGAATGGGAAATTGTTCTGCAGGAATAGCTCATAGCATCAAGTTGATTATGAAAAGTACTTTCATGGTCCGAGTAGTTCAATGTAAAATCATAATGTAAAGGAGATGATCCTTCATTTATTAAATTGCCTTCTTCAATGCTAAGATTTGGAAGTGATTTCTTATATTTATTTAGAAAATCTGTTTTCAGCAATGTTGATGCTGTTTCTTGAAGATATTTTGGTATTTCATTCATTAAATTCTTATACAAATTGCTTTGACTGTATAAATTATTTATTGAAGATGTAACTGATAACATATCGTCAGATTGATGTGTATTTAATTGAAGATTTTGTGACATATCTGATTCCTCATTTCTGTCCAATGGACTAAATAAAATAATGCTATTAGGTGTTCTTCCTTCACCTGTGTCTCTTATCACCATGTCCTGTATGTGTTCATCTTCGTCAGAAACACTACTTACAGATTGATTACCAGAATTAGCACTTACAACAGTAATTCGTTCCTTCAATGGCTGTATTATGTTTGCAACAAACTTGCTGTTATCACTAACTTTTGTTTCCAGTTTATTTTTTTCTTTACATATCATTTTTCTCGATACAATGTCAGAACTTACTGCTTTTCTAAACAATGTTAATCTGTTACTTGTTATACAAACTGATGTTTTTGCTGCAAAATTTTTATGTTTAGATTTTGATTCAATATCGTTTTCTTTAATAGGATCAGAGTGCAGTAAACTTTGTTGAGCCTTTTTTCTTATAGCATCTAGATTTTTTCGAGTTTTGCGTTTTTTTCTTTTTTGATTTTGCTTATTTACTAAAAACGATTCCATCTTGTAGGGTTTACTTAACTCCTTATTAAGTAATAAAATTGCTTGCTAATGTTTGTCTATATTCAAGCTTTAATTGCAAAAGCATGTCAAATGTAATTTTTATTTACTTTTTTTATTAATAAAATTATTAAAAATAATCACTTCATCGGAAATTCAAAATATCGCGGCAGACATTTAATGTTATGATCGATTCTTCTGAGTTCCGTGACTTAATAATGTATTGCCACTTAAAAGCATGTGGTATCAAGAACAGTAGAATTATTATTTAGAATATACAAATACAATACATAATAAACACAGTTAAGATTGAGAGTAAAAAAGTTTAGAAATAAATGTTTGTTTATGTTTCGGTAGCACTATAATTTATACCTCCCTAGAACAATAAAAAATCTTGGAAAAAATAAAAAGCGATTTGGAATATAAATATGAAGCTAATGGTTTTCCTAATTCTTCATTCATTATTTCATTGGAATCCGCCAACCTGCATTGGAGCAGCGTGGTGGATTAAGCTCTAATCCTTCTCCTATGTGGGGAAAGAGGCCTATGCCCAGTAGTGGGATATTACAGGCTTTCATTGGTTGGCCCTCAACGTGAATTGTGCTCCACTGCCTAATTAAGAATATTGTGGATTTTTTTTTTTTGAAACGTTCAGATCTTCTAATGATGCAGTTATTTTACTGTATATGATAGAGCATAATATTTTTAAAGACAGTTTAGTAGTGCCAACCCCGGTGCGAAATAACACTAGAGAATGATACCTATATAAAAAACGAGTATACCTTAGACTAACTCTCCTTATATCTCCCTCTCAACTTCCGTTCGCCTCGTCCGATTTTTAAATTATAAAAACAAAACTTATTCAAATTATAATGACATGAAAATCCTTAGAGTATATTACTTGGTTGGCCTTAGAGTAAATTAAAAAATTTGGTTCTATTGTTTCTTTTCAGAACATCGTAGCGTATATGGCTACCTTATTTCCTTAATGTGAGTCTTACTCTATACCGTTCGTCTTGTGCTCACTTTGCTCACCACTCACCTGTCAAATACAAAGTGTACTTGATGTAGATTACATTGTTAGTATATTTATTAAATATGATGAGAAAATACGATTAACCACCCTAATTTTATGCAAATGTGAGTATTCTATATAAATTAAACAATAGCTTTTGTTATAAAAGTAATTCAGCTTAGTATTTTTTAGAAGGCTTGAAATATTTGTAGCTAATTAAAATTTTTTGGTATTCTTTCATACATTTTTTCGGTTAATAAATCCGATAAAATCGCATCTACATAATAAAATAGCCGCGTCTATTTAATTTCTTAAATGTGGGTGTGTAAAATAGATTTACATAAAAAAATAATAATTTAAGATTGAACAATTCATATTACAAGCTGAAATGTATAATATTATGTATTTTTTAATCATAATGTGCAAAAATGTTTATAATTATGTCCAAACAAACCTAGAGGCACGAGTAGCCTGCATTAGTAGTCAAGTATCAACAATCAATATTGACATTAGAACAAAATATTTATAATTCTCTTAAAAATAAAATGTGTTTTAAAAAAATATTTTAAATTACAAAAAAAATCTGTAAAAAATAAACCACTATTTTTTATAAGTTCTCAATACTTTGTAGTAATTTTTCCCTTAAGAATTTATTTCCTAAAGATTAAGAGTATTGTTATTGTTGTATTAATATTTGTTTAATACATATAATAACATTGGTAAATATGATTTTTTTATAAATTGTAAGAAAAGTAAATAATATCTTTTACTCTCATACTATCCCAATAATTATTAAATTCTTCAATTAGTTTTAGCTTAAAATGTCTAATAATAAATAAGCAGGTAATATAAGATATTTAAGTAAACCTTAACTCAATGGATCTTTATAAACACAATAGCCAAAAAATAAAGTGTCATTCAAAAACTGATCTATTTTAAATGCTGTTATCAGAATTTAGTTCTTATTCTTATTCTTGAAATGGTTCCCTTGCGGATTTGCCAATATCAGAGTATTTAAACTTTGCTTTATTTGGATTTATAGTGGGAGTACAAGTTCGGTTCCAATTCCCGCACAAGTTTGCCTGAAAGAAAAGTTAACTTGCCTGAGACAAAAACACACAAAGATATATAACTATACACTTGGAATAGTTAACTTTTGTTAGATATCTCATCCCGTTATAGTTTTATATTGTTAGTTTCAATGAAAGTGCATAAAGAATGTGTGTGATTATATGTGTGTGATTGTGAAGTGATTTAAAAAAGACCCTCGTGATTTAATTACTTTTGAGTTGCTCATGGAACGTTGCACGAAGCTTCATAATCTAAACTATATTTGAATAGACTGGAAACAACTTTGTCTTCAAACCCTAAACTTTTTTGGAGCTTTATCAAGTGCAAAAAGGGTAAGTCAAGTTCCTATCCTGCCACGATGTCTTTAGATGGCGAAGTGGCTGATTCCGGACCTGACATTTGCAATTTGTTTGCGTCACATTTTTCTTCCGTGTTTAACACAGATAGGATTCTGGTCCCCGACGAGTCTAATTTTCCACCAACTTCAACATATCTAACTGTGTTATCGGTAACAAAAGACCAAGTTTTTAGAATTTTAAAAAGACTTGACCCTACAAAAGGTGCTGGCTCCGACGGAGTACCTTCCATTTTTGCGATAAAATGTGCGGACGCCTTGGCTTTACCACTTTCAATTATTTTTAATCGGTCTCTTGGCTCTGATGTTTTCCCATCGGCTTGGAAAACTGCCCTTGTAATGCCATTGTTCAAAAGTGGTGATAGGTGTGAGGTACATAATTACAGGCCTATTTCTATACTTACGACTTTCGCGAAGGTTTTCGAGTCGGTGTTGTATCCGGCAATAGCATGTCAGTTCAAGCAGTTTATCGCAACCGAGCAGCACGGTTCCGTGAAATCGCGTTCTACGTCGACTAACTTGTTTTCCTTCGTCGAGGACCTTGCTGAGGGGGTTGATCATTGACATTCATACGATGCAATATACACTGACTTCAGCAAGGCCTTCGACAGAGTGAGTCATGGAATACTCTTGCATAAACTCTCTTTCATCGGTGTCTCTGGTACGTTATTGAGCTGGTGTAGATCGTACTTGTCAAACAGACCTTCCAAAGTTGTTGTTGGTGGACACGCGTCGGGTGAATTCTTTGCTGCGTCCGGTGTGCCTCAGGGTTCACTGTTGGATCCATTATTATTCAACATCTTCATTAACGACATTGGGAAATGCTTTCATGATTCTAAATTTTTGATGTTCGCTGATGATTTGAAGCTGTATAGAACTGTGAATACCTCTGAGGATGTGCGTTCGTTGCAGAGTGATCTGAGCAATTTGGTGGAGTGGTGTGATGCGAACGGAATGAGCTTGAATCCGAATAAATGTCTAGCGTATGATTATTAGTTTTGTTAATTAATTTAAATTGCATTATTTTATTCTTAAATTTATTGTAATAATTTAATTTTCATTGATTTTTGATTGATTTGATTCGATATGTTTTTGTAATGAAAAACTCTCATGAAAGCTGTATGTGCCTATAATTGAGGTATCACTCAATTGTTTGTACCCTGTGCTGATGATTATAGTGAATTTATTAGTGTCTACCTTGTTGGCGCATTATAATAAATAAATAAATAAATAAGATGTTATAAACGGGGAGAAAACACACATTAATAATGATTTTAGGTCAGTAGGACGTGGGATCTCAGGGGAAAGAGCATCATACAAAGAGAATCGTAATTTAGGACAAGAAAAAAAATACATTCTGGGGTGCCTTTGTTTAAACCACATTCACAAATAGAGGAGTCTTTAATTCGTATTTTGGCCAGAAATACAGGTGTACACGAGTGGCCCAACCTTAGTTGAGGAAAGGAAAAAAAATAATAATAATAAAAAAAAAAAGAAAAAAAAACAGATAAATTGTACCATACATTAGAATAAGAACCGGTCGGTGGACTCACGTCTCTTTTGGAGACATTAAGTTAGTCTAACTTGAACAGCGATGTTGCTGAGTAACGCCTACCTTGAAATAAAAAAAATAAAATAAAAATTGCATGTTTTTAGAATAAAAAAGGACATGGGTTCATAAGTCCGTAGATGTATATAACTTGTATAAAAAAAAAACCTTAGTTGAGGTAATGGCTTTGCTTGCATCGCGATATTGAAAAAACCATTGCTTGACTAATACTGATTCTTGGATGCTATCACAGTACTTCCCTTTAATGAGGCTACTACGGGACCAATGTTCACCCCAGTCTCAGAGCATGCGGGTTTTGGAAAGGGTCATGAGATCATAACAGTAAACCCTATATTGACACAATATTCCATATGTAGTGGCTTCCTTCGCATAGTAATTCTGCATCTTCAAGAATTTTGTTTCTAAAGATCAAACTTAAAATCCTTTCCAGAAGTGAAGTTAATGATACAACAATTACATTTTTATAATTATTGGCGTACTGTGTGGCTACGGTACTAAAGAATATAGCTACCCCCTCTCTTCCCGTGGGTGTCGTAAGAGGCGACTAAGGGATAACACAGTTCCGCTACCACCTTGGAACTTAAAAGCCGACCGATGGCGGGATAACCATCCAACTGCTGGCTTTGAAAAGCTCAGGCCGAAGACGGGCAGCAGCGTCTTCGGTGCGACAAAGCCAGTACTGCGGTCACCAACCCGCCTGCCCAGCGTGGTGACTATGTGCAAAACACATGATTTCACGTTATTTTTGGCGTGAACTTGTGGAGGCCTGTGTCCAGCAGTGGACTGTATAGGCTGTAATGGTGAATTATTGGCACATATTTTTAAGTATGGATATGGGTATAAATAAATAAATATCTTCAACATACACGCACAATTGTCTGTAACGGTAAGCAACTTAATGCTTGTGTTATAGGTAACAGCCGACTGATATAGCTACATATTTTTTTAGCATACATTTAAATAATACATGTATAAATAAACACGTATATTACACCCAGACTTGGGGTTGGAATCGAACCCACAACTCCGGGGCAACAAGCACTACTAACTGCACTAATGGGCTAGTCAAATATAAACATTTAATTTGTACTAAACATTTTTATGTTTTATTTTTAACTGAACTTAACTATTTTCCGTTTGAGATCTGTTGTTTACGATCCTGCTATCTTAGCAAAGTGATCCCCGCACGCCGAGCCCCCAATATTCTTAAAAATACTTATAATACGATCTTTAACAAAACATTGATGCCATGATTCATGTTAGAATGTTAAACTGAATGATACAGTATAAAGCCAATATATACAAAATTAATTATTAAATAAATCATGTCCTACTATCAAATTTTCAATTTAATTTTTTTTTTATAGAATACATCTTCATCATTTCAGGCTATTACAGTCTTCTGCTGGACATACAGCCTCCACAAGTTCGTAACAATAATGGAGTGAACTCATGAGTTTTGCCCATAGTCACCACGCTGGGCAGGCGAGTTGGTGACCGCAGGGCTAACCTATTCACACCGAAGATGCTAAATAAATAATATACAGATAAAATACAGATATTATAAAATTATAAAACACACGCCTAGTACATATTTTTTGGTAGAATTTGATGATTATATATTTATTAAAAACTATAAAGTTTACAATTGTATCAATGGATCAAGTGTTTATAACAGTCTAAATTTAAAGTATGTGCTTTGATGAAGCATCAAAGCACATTACTCCTTTTTTATATCGTATACTAGCTGACTCCGTAAATGTTGTTTTGCCATATATGTTATTAACCTTCCTTAACCCCCCCCCCCCCTCATATAACTTAGGGGTATAAAAAATAAATGTTGGCCGATTCATAGACCTACCCGATATGCACACAAAATTTCATAAAAATCAGTCAAGCCGTTTCGGAGGAGTATGGTAATTAATATTTTTCTAACACTGAAACCCACATGAAAGCTGTGCCTGTAATATTCTTAATTTTTAAAAATCCCTGTACGCGTATGCTTTGTTATTAATATTTATTATCGAGTATGTGTTTTGTAGAAATAAATGTTTTTATGATGGTCTCTGTGACCAGAAGAGTATGACACATTCTATAGCAAAGTGAACTTTACTAGTTCGTCGCACAGAAGACATGGCAGTAGTGGTGCCACGAGAGATCCGGGCACGGTGAGGAGCGGCGCGGGGCCATGGCGGAGCCCGAGTCCGCGCCCGCCGGCCTCGCAGACGCCGTGCTGCTGGCGCCTCTCACTGAGGACTCTTTCTTGCACAATTTACATGTGCGCTACAAACGAGACATCATTTATGTGAGTCCAGTCCCTTTAGAAATTTCATTAAACATAATTTAGTAATTAGCTGGAGATTTCAATAGAATAGAATTCTACTTATTCATTCTGTTTATATTTATGATTATATATAGAAGTGTATCGGTTTGAAAATTGTAGAGCACGATTAGTTTTCACTTTCGTACAAATTTAAGTATTTGTTGCCAGCAACTTTATTTACTTTTAAATTTTGATGTATTAACATATGAGCAGCAGCGTAGCGAGGGGAGGGGCATGGGGTGTCATCATGCCCCGGGCGCTACATACTACGTGGCGCAAAGGAGCGCCAAATGGCCCGAAAAACAAAAAATGGACATATTATATGCTCTTCGAAGGGGGGGGGCGGGGGCTACATTGTACCCCGGGTGCGAGATGAGCTTGCTACGTCACTGCATATATATCTATCCCTAAGGAACTGTAAATCTTTTTTCCAACGTCTAAAGTATTCTTTGTCATTCTTTGACCCTTTAACTATCACTATACATATATAAAATGCTCCGATCCCCTGAGAGGAATATAATATATAAAATAAGGGGAATCCCTTACGCAAGATTTATTCACAACAAACCAAAACATATTTATCCCATCAGAACTACATTTCTTTCGCCATTCCAGATTATCACCCATCTGTGTGCCAAATTTCACTCACTTGAAATTGAGTACCAAACTTGCAATAAATAAACTTTATAGTAGAAGTAAGATGGTTAAGCTAATTTTTTATTGTCGTAGACGTACGTTGGCAACGCGCTCGTGTCGGTGAACCCGTGCCGGCCTCTGCCGCTGTATTCGGCTGAGCTCGTCCGAACTTACCTGGCGCGCCCACCCTACTTACTACCGCCTCACCTGTTAGTATTTTAACAATACCATTTATCATCCTACTCTCTGCTATATTACGAAAACGATTCGTTTTATCATCGAGCCTAAATTTGTACATAATATACGAAAAACGAACCGTTTTAAAATATAGAAACCGGGCTTTAATTGACCGTAACTATTCATTAATTCAGACACATTAGTGACTTTCTTGACCATAACTATCATACTTTTGCAGGTACGCCATAACGGCCACCGCTTATCGCTGGGTTCGCGACAGAAACGAAAACCAATGCATCGTGATAACAGGTAAGTAAAGGGTAGATGTAGCTATTGGTATCCGTCAATGCGTCTGTGAAGATCGAAAACTCTGCGGAATGGAGAGGATAGCAAGGGATTAGGGTAGGTCATTCTATCTGCCACTCTAAAGTGAGTAATTAATAGGTGTATATGAAGATTGCAATTAAACAATACTTTCTGGGATAATATGTCTGTTGTGGAATAATGGAAAGCATTTGAGACTGAATGTCTATTCGGAAAAATCATGTGGCTGTGCTAACGCCAAATACTTTGAAGAAAAAATGGTACGATATTTGACGAACTGACTTGGAGTGATAACCACTTGTGTAATACAATGATAGCAGATTGATCGGTTTACCTTGAGGACAATAATATAGGTATGTCGAAATTAATAGATATGAGAAAAATAAAAAAATGTTTGGTTAAAGAGGGAACATATATGTCGAAGAATAATTGTGTTTGCTCGCAAACGAAAAAAAAACCGACTTCAATTACATCGACGAGTAATACAACGTAGATCGACGAAAAAATAGTCAAGTAACTACGCGTTATCAAAGATTACTCAAAAAGTAGTTATTAGATCTCGATAAAATTTAAATGTGACCACATGATAAACATCAGCTTTCGATTAAATTAAAATCGGTACACACAGTAAAAAGTTATTGCGGATTTTCGAGAGTTTCCCTCGATTTCTCTAGGATTCCTTCATCAGATCATGGTTTTCTTATCATGGTACCAAACTAGGGATATTCCCTTTCCAACAAAAAAAGAATTATCAAAATCGGTACACCCAGTAAAAAGTTATTACGGATTTTCGAGAGTTTCCCTCGATTTCTCTAGGATCCCATCATCAGATCCTGGTTTCCTTATCATGGTATTAAATTAGGGATATCCTCTTTCCAACAAAAAAAGAATTATCAAAATCGGTACATCCAGTAGAAAGTTATGCGGTGTAATATAACGTAGGTCGACGAAAAAAGCGTCAAGTAAAAACGCATAGATATAACTCAAAAAGTAGTTGTTAGATCTAAAATAAATTAAAATGGGACCAATTGACACACACCACCTTTCGATTAAAAGAAAATTTGTCGAAATCGCACCACCCAGTCAAAAGTTCTGAAGTAACATACATTAAAAAAAAAATACAGTCGAATTGAGAACCTCCTCCTTTTTTGGAAGTCGGTTAAAAAAAGTGTGTGTGCGGAGTTTACTACTTAACAGCGATTACTGTAATATTTAAAATATATATTTACTTCTGATAGGCTGCGCGTTACGTTGCAATGTAAAATTTTCGGGACAGATCGCATGACTGTTTCAATTAATTGCTCCCCATAATTTTTATCCTCGGGTTCTTATATCGCTTCTTTCTCCGCCTCCTTTCCACGAACTTTCGCTTCTCCATCGGTCATCGGGTTCACTAACGCGCGTGTGTGTGCATTTGTGCGTGCATGCGAACGTGCATGCCTGCATGCGTGCGTCCCCGCGGGCGTGTGTGTATGTGTGACGCGTGCAAGTGTGCGGGTGTGCAGGCGAGAGCGGCGCGGGCAAGACGGAGGCGGCGCGCGTGTGCCTGCAGTGCGCCGTGGTGGCGGGGGGCGGCGGCGGGGGCGCGCTGGCGGCGGCCGGCACGCTGCTCGAAGCCTTCGGGAACGCGGCCACCGCGCGCAACCACAACGCCAGCAGATTCGTGAGTGCAGCTCGTGTGCCTAGCTCTAGCTTAGTTACTACATTGCGTTATGTGTAACTATTAGAAATAAGAACAACGTAGGAGATATTTTAAACGCAAGAAAACATTACTTAAACAGGGAATACCACAACGATTGGGCAATACGCACTACATGATTTTCTAAAACAATAAAATGTAATAAACGTTACATTTTCAGGGCAAACTCCTCGATATAGAGTTCGACTTCAAAGGTGAACCCGTCGGCGGCCACATAACTCACTGTGAGTATCCGATTACATCGGTCAAGTTAACGAATAATATTAACGTTATCGACTTATTATCACTTTAATTTTCACGCATTCAGACCTCTTGGAGAAGGTAAGAGCCACCTCTCTCACGCTCAGTTACACATTTGTCTCGTCTTTTCACCTCTATAACGATCCTCTTCATCGCAGGAGCGCGTGTGCCGTACGGCGGAGGGCGAGCGAAACTTCCATGTGCTGTACCAGCTGCTGGCTGGCGCAGACGCGCATCTTCTCAGTGAGTACCAGTCGACCTTCCACTTTCACGATTCAGCACGTAACAACCAATTCCACGCTGCTCCACTGCAGCTCGGTGGATATATTCCCTACTGTGAGTAACGATCGCCATTAGGTGTATATGATAACAACACGATCGGGGCTGGCAGCTTAACGTGCTCTCCGATGCAGGGTGGGGGAACCTTCGAGAATAGATGTCCAAACCGGAAACAAATATTCGTGCAAATACAAATATCAATCCCAAACGGGAATCAAACACGCAAATCAGTGTTTAGGCGCCTACACGGCACACGCACCACAACACCAGAGTGATCGTTCCCACTTTCAGGCTTTATCAATCGAACCCCCCCTACATTTGACCTTTTTAGGTTAGCGAACCCGTACGGCTCACCTGGTGATAAACAATTACCGTAACATATAGACGCTCGCAACACCAGAAGCAGCGCAAGCGCGTTGCCGGCCATACTCCCGATCCCCCAGGAGCTCTGGTCAGCTTGCTCGCCACAGGCACACGAGACTGCTCGAAAGCAGTATAAGTTGCAGTCTTCTGTTTCCGCGCCAGAGCGCCTGAGGCTGCAGCGCTCGTGGGAGCAGTACCGCGTGCTGCGCGGCGGCGCGGCGTGCGCAGAGGGCGGCGGCGCGTGCGCGGAGTGCGCAGGCGCGGCGCCGGGCGCCAGCGCGTCGCCGCGCCGCGCGCCGCCGCCGCCGGGCCCGCGCGCGCCGCACGCCGACCGGGACCACTTCGCCTTCACCAAGGTAACCCCCCTACTGGCCGTGCGCGGAGTGCGCAGGCCGGCCCCTTGGTATTTTTACCTGTCCTAAACCAGGACTAAAGTATAAAGGGGATTGGATAATGCTTGTTTATCAAAAGTTGCATGCTACCCTATTAACACGTGGCAGCGTATGGATTTTAGTAAACGACCGCGCGATAGCTAAATCTACCTAATTTCTTAACTTAGAAGATTTATGTTTTATGTATTATTATTTTGTCATATATCACGTCCTACAAAATTTGCTATTATAATTAATTTTATTGAACAGCAATTTAAATTATATAGTTTTTACAGTCGATTATCATACGTTATAGTTATTTTGGTCCTTCGAGCCGGATAGTGTTAGATCGATTTTCATTGGGTTTGGTTTATCTCATTAACCTTCCATGTTGTCTCTCACTCTAATATAAACATAACAAGAAGTTCATTTAATTTCATTAAGTATGTCACACAGCACAGCGATAGGAATAGAAGATGCCTTCGAATTTATATCTATAAATGTATTTCTACAACCACGAAATTGAATGACAGTGGATAGTTTCAGGTTTCAGCTCACCTGATGGTAAGCGATTACCATAGCCTATAGACTCCTGCATTACCAAAAGAATTCAATCGTGTTGCTGATCCTACCTCCAAATTCCCCCAGGAGATCTAGTAAGCTCACAGCTTGAAAGCAATATTATTTAGGATCTTCTGTACTTCCCCAGTCGGGCTGCTCCAGATTTTGAGCAGGATATTTCCTACTGATCCCTACCTAAGTATGTTACCGTGTGCACAGGCCGCGATGGGAGCACTGGGTTTTAGTGCGGGACAGTGTGGTGCCGTGCTACGTCTGCTCGCCTTTCTACTGAAGCTTGGTAACGTGCAGTTCGAGCCGCAGCACAACATCGATGGCTCCATCGGCACTCGCCTGCAGCACGAATACGGTGAGGGCACCCTCCATCCCTCGGTAGCGCTACGCCGGCGTGTTCGTGACATGTCTGCTATGAGTATGTCACATCACTAGTCGATTATTAGTGCGTCAATCAAGATAGCGTTCCCGACCAATACCAGATTTAACCTCTGGTTCCCGAGAAGGAGCGTGAGTTCGAACTCCATACCTGACACCATGTATTGGTCGGGGACGCCATCTCGATTAACACACTAATTATCGGCTAGTGATGTGATATATTCATAACAGTGTCGGGCCACCGCTCACAAGTACCGTGTGTCCACAGAGTTACGCGAGGCGTGTGCGCTGGTGGGCGTGGAGGCCGACGCGCTGGTGCTGGCGTTGGGCGCCGCGCCGCCTCTCGCGCCGCACGACGACGGCGCGCCACTCGGTAACACCACTGTCAGGTGTCTTACAAGGGATTCTGATCGATTTTCACACATTGACCTATGGTTTCGTCTGTCGGACGCAGAGGAGGCGTGTTCAGTGGAGGAGGAGTGCAGCTCGGAGGCGGGGTCGGAGGCCGAGGGCGCCGGCGCGGAGTGGGCGCGTGCGCTGCGCGACCGCCTGCTGTGCGCGCTGTACTCGCGGCTCTTCACGTGGCTCGTGAACGCCGTCAACGACGCCGTCAAGGTGTGCTCCCGTACTACGAGATCCCACTTAAGGAATAGGACCCTCGTGTGCTTACTTACAATAATCCAGTACATATGCAAAATAATACATATAGGATAGGTTTCCAGATGCAAGACAACAAATGAAGTAAATTAATTAAGGAAGTAGTTAGTTCTGCATAAAACATCCTTTCATTGTAAATTATAACCGTCCTTACTGCTTAAGCGCTCATTGGACGGTTCGCGCAGAACTAACTAACCTTTTTAATTTTCGCTTTAGCCTGTAATATCTCACTGCTGGGCATAAGCCTAAAGCCTTATGTAGGAGAAGGATCAAAGCTTAATCCACAACGCTACTCCAATGTGGATTGGTGGATATATTCACTACTATGAATAAAGATCGCTATCAGGTGCACATGATAAAAACTGGGACCGACGGCTTAACGTGGTCTCCGAGGCACGGTGGGGAGACCCACAAGGACTGCACAAACACCCAGACCACGGTAAACATCTGTATGACCAATAGAAATATTTGTCATGTGCGGGGATCGAACCCGCAACCGCCAGCGCAACGGTCACAAATTAGTGCTGTGACCGTTGCGCCAACGCGTCGTTTATTTAATACTGAATGAATGAAGTTGTCCGGGCGCGATCTCATCGGGTAGGCTGTCAGATACGTTGACCTTGCAGCCCGCGGCGGTGGGCGCGCGGCGCTCGCTGGGCATCCTGGACGTGTACGGGCTGGAGGCGCTGGCGCACAACGGGCTGGAGCGGCTGCTGATCAACTACGCGGCCGAGCGCGTGCAGGCCGCCGTCACCGCGGGCTCGCTGCGGCGCGAGCAGGAGGAGTACGCGCGCGAGGGCCTGGCCTGGGCGCCGCTGCCCTTCGCCGACCACGAGCTGTACGCGGACCTGCTGGACGCGGTGCGTGCCCGCGCGGCCGGCCAGCTGAGACACACGACTGAAGTAAAACTTCTGCACGATACGCCTGCACTGTGTCTTAGATATACGAAACGTAACTGGATATGAGAGAAAGAGAAAAAGAAAATTTGTGCTCGCACCTCTCTATTGCTCCGTTCGCCTCCGCTTGGTCGTGTCGCTCGATTTCACCAGCTTACTCCCCAAGTCATGCGTGCGTAAAGAAGTTTTACTTCGATAAATTAATTATGCAATATCTTTAACATATATTTATATATCACAGTCATCTGTTCCTAAGTGAAGCAAAGCTGTTTGTGTTATAAGTTTTGTCTTGATTGCACAATCAGCTATCCATTATAGACAAAAGCACACACACACACACACACACACACACACACACACACACACACACACACACGCACACACGCACACACGCACACACGCACACACGCACACACGCACACACGCACACACGCACACACGCACACACGCACACACGCACACACGCACACACGCACACACGCACACACGCACACACGCACACACGCACACACGCACACACGCACACACGCACACACGCACACACGCACACACGCACACACGCACACACGCACACACGCACACACGCACACACGCACACACGCACACACGCACACACGCACACACGCACACACGCACACACGCACACACGCACACACGCACACACGCACACACGCACACACGCACACACGCACACACGCACACACGCACACACGCACACACGCACACACGCACACACGCACACACGCACACACGCACACACGCACACACGCACACACGCACACACGCACACACGCACACACGCACACACGCACACACGCACACACGCACACACGCACACACGCACACACGCACACACGCACACACGCACACACGCACACACGCACACACGCACACACGCACACACGCACACACGCACACACGCACACACGCACACACGCACACACGCACACACGCACACACGCACACACGCACACACGCACACACGCACACACGCACACACGCACACACGCACACACGCACACACGCACACACGCACACACGCACACACGCACACACGCACACACGCACACACGCACACACGCACACATACACACACGCACACAGACACACACACAAAACAGCATGCGAGTACTTACTCTCACTTCGCTTATACTTAATAATTCATTACATAAAATTACATTAATATATTATATATTATTTATTATATATATTTATACATTAAATTCGTTAATATTAAGAAGAAAAAAAAAACTTATTTTTAAAAACATGTTTTGATGGTAAATATTTCCAAACTTTAATAATTGTCAACCTTTTTTGTTTTTTTTCCAAATTTTGTATTTATAATCCTTGTTTTTTATTGTGTTGTCATCTTTGTATACAGATTAGTATTATTTATGTATTCGGTATCTGAACGCAAAGTCTGATTATGTAACAATAAACTAATTTTTGGGGAAGACACTGTGGCCTGTAACACAGCTTTATTAAGCTAGCACGGGTCGCAGGGCTTCTTGATATTGTAAACTACATAATTTGAGCAAATAAAAACTATTTATTATTATTATATTATTATTATTATTAAGTAACAATTATTGATATTGCTAAATTTTTTGATAAATAATACATATTAATAAATATTTATAATATACCCATACTTGGGCGGGAATCGAATCCATAAACCCGTGGAGCAGAAAGCGTGGCCATTACAAACTGCACTAACGGGCTATCCAAAGATACGTCCATTTTGTAAAGTAATTTGTAAGCACTCGACATAACTGCCATTCCGCGACCTCCAGGGCCCCGAAAGCGTGCTGGGCGCACTGCGAGAGTGCTCGGCGCGCGGCGCCAGCGACTCCGTCTTCCTCCAGCGCCTGCAACGTCGCCGGCACCCGCGCCTCATCGTGCTTCCACCAGACCGCTTTCAGTGAGGCGCCGACTTGTATACGCGACTTACTATAATATATAACTATTCATAGATATATAAATGTACAGATAAGATTTGTAAAGAAAATAATCTGGTACTGTAGGAAAGGGACTATAAAATTTATAAACCTATTTAATACTATAGCAAAAAATGAAACAACTTTTTCGGATTTTATCGCAGCTTATTAAGTTTTTTAGATGCCCGACGTTTCGGATGCTTTACAGTTTACAGTAACTATTGTCACTCTATTAGCTTGTTGGATTTTTTTTTTAGGATACTTAATCCTTATTGTGGGCTCCAAAACTAGAAGAAGTAGCTTGAAAGATTTTTCGTAGCCCAAAAAGTAACATATAAAAAATGCGCTTGTCTATGGCAGAGTGGTGCACTTCGGCGGCGCGGTGACGTACAGTGCGAAAGGCATCGTGCAGAAGAACCGCGACGCGCTGTGCCGGCGCTGCTGCGGCGTGCTGGCGGCGGCGCGCGAGCCCCTGCTGGCCGCGCTGTTCGCGCCCGGGGCCACCGCCTTCGCCGGCAGGTACTCCCCCCACACGGACCGCCTTCCTCTGCCCAGTGCACCTCTCCTACCTAAAGACTAACTCTCAAAATACCTCTCTCAAAAATAATTTTATTAGAATGGCTCGGAAGGCACCTTCGAATCGTTACTTTACAAATATAAATTTTTAATTATGGTTAAAAGTGAAGTAGATTCTGTAGAGAAAAATCGACAAATAACGCGGTAAATATTATAATACAACATGGTAATATGCAGTCCCTGTGTCCACACGCGGCAGTCAGCCCCGTGACACACGCGGCGTCACCACGAGTCCACACGCAGCAGTCAGTCCCGTGCGCACACGCGGCAGTCAGTCCCGTGTGCACACGCGGCAGTCAGTCCCGTGTCCACACGCAGTAGTCAGTCCTGTGTGCACACGCAGCAGTCAGTCCCGTGTGCACACACGGCAGTCAGCCCCGTGTCCACATGCGTCAGTCAGCCCCGTGTCCACACGCAGCAGTCAGTCCCGTGCGCACACGCGGCAGTCAGTCCCATGTGCACACGCGGCAGTCAGTCCCGTGCGCACACGCGGCAGTCAGTCCCGTGTGCACACGCGGCAGTCAGGCCCGTGTGCACACGCGGCAGTCAGGCCCGTGTCCACGCGGCAGCCCTGTGTCCCCGCCAGTAAGCCAGCCCGCCCCCGCAGCGCCGGCTCCCCGCGGCGGCCGTGCGCGCTGGCGTGCCGGCAGCGCGCGCTGGTGGGCGCGCTGGTGCGGCGCCTGCCGCCCGCGCCGCGCCTCGTGCGCTGCCTGCGCAACGACGCCGCGCTGCGCCCGCACCGTTTCGACGCCGCGCTGCTGCGCCACCAGTTGCGCACGCAGGGGTGCGTATCGCTGGCCACAAAGACTGCTCTGAACTTAAACTTCTTTACGCACGCTCCACTTGCTTAGAGTGAGCTGGTGGATGCGTGACGAGAATGTTACGAAAAATGCGATCGGGTGGCGCAAACGGAAGTTGAGAGAGAGATATAAGTCAGATGGAGTTAAAGAAGTTTTACTTCAGTCGTGTGGTTAATTAAACACAAATGTTTTTTTTTACAACTCGGTCAGCAAACAAGCGTATGGCTCACCTAATGGTCGGCGATTACTGTAGCCTATAAGCGCCCGTAACACCGGAAGCGTCGCATGCGCTTTTGCCGACCCTGCCCCCAATCGACTACCAAAAGCTCTGGTCACCTTACCACGGAACCGCAACACCACTCGAAAACAATACTATCTAGCTGTGATCTTCCGTAAGGCCGAGACACCTCCCCAATCTCTGAGCAAGGTCTCCCGCCGCGCCCCCGGCCGCCCCGCTAGCCCCCTCCCGCCGCCAGGATCATGGACATGGCGCTGCTGCGGCGCGCCGGCTGGTGCGAGTCGCTGTGCGCGCGCGGCGTGCTGGCGCGCTACGGCGTGCTGCGGCCGCGCCCGCCCGCCCCCGCCGCCCCCGCGCCCCCCTCGCCCGCCGAGCGCGACGAGCCGGTGCGCTCGGCGCGGGCGCTGCTGCGCGCCCTGCCCATCCCTAGCGCCGAGTTCGCCTACGGTCGGACCAAGGTCTTCATTCGCAGTCCAAGAACGGTAAGCGACATTTTATTTGGATTGCTTATAATGACTGTAACTAATACAGAATAAAAAACTAAAAAGCTACAAACAAACTACCGCTTATTGAATACCTAATAGATAAAGCATATTATTCGGTTCATGATTATATTAATAATAGAGATGTGTATGTTCTGTGGCGCTGTATTTCATGCAATATAATACTAATTTTATAACGTAAATATTTTTTAAGACGAACTGCAAAATTTCTTCCTGGTTCTTCTATGCAGAATTTACATGGTCGGTGGTAGCTTTACCGTTAACAATAATTAATTCAAAATCAAAATCAAAAATTTATTCAAATAGGCCCCAAGAGCACTTTCGAATCGTCATTTTACAAATTAAAACTTTAAAAACAAATAATTATTTTTGTAAAAGTGAAGCTACCACCGATTCGGAATGTAAGTTCTGCAGAGAAGAATCGGAAAGAAACTGCGCAGTTACTCTTTTGAAAATAATATATAAACTGTGTTTTAGTACAAAATTAGAAACATGTTGCATGAAATACAGCGTCACTAAGTCCACACATCTTTATCAACTATGTAATCCTGCACCGAGTAATAAGCTTTATCTATTATTTTTTTTTTAATAAAAACTTTAAATTTATGTTGAGACAATTCCAAAATCGTTTATGGTATTTTATTATACATGCGAATACCATGACCCAGAAAAGAAATGTTTACTTTGCGCAGTCGGGAACTTGGAGTTACAATTTTGTTATTCCTTCTCGTGTTTACAATGCGATTATTACTATTTATTTCAAAACATTGAATATTTTGGTGGATATACATAATATTGTTATAAATATACTGCGACGCGATCGTTAATATGTCCACCTTTTGGAAAACATCCCGTAGGGGGATTCGAGCTCCAAGATCGTAAATGCCGCGAATAGCCCTTTTTTGCAAGATAAATATAGTCTCAATATCTGCAGCATTACCCCACAGTAGCAGGCTGTAAGACATAATCCTATGGAAATAGCTAAAATATATTAAGCGTGCAGTTGCAACGTCGGTCAGTTGTCGTACTTTTCTAACTGCGAATGTCGCGGAGCTGAGTCTACCATTCAAGGATAACAAATGGGAATTCCACTGAAGTTTTGAGTCCAAATGTATCCCTAAGAAAACTGTAGTATCATTGATAATAAGCCTCTCGTTATTTATTATAAAATTATAATTTGGATGCTTAACATTAGGTAACGAAAACACAACGCACTTGGTTTTTTTGGCGTTCAAAACCAAGTTGTTTATTTTAAACCAATCTTGAATTCGCGACAAAGAAGCGTTCATGTCATCATAATTTACTTTTTTCCTATCAACTTTAAATATTAGAGAAGTGTCGTCTGCAAATAGCACTATAACACGAATATATTTAACATAAAATGGCAGATCATTTATATATATTAAAAAAAGAAATGGATCCAGAATCGACTCCTGTGGAACGCCCATTTTTAGCACAGATCCAGAAGACTTTGTTTCGTTTATTGATACGTGTTGAATTCTATTAGATAGATATGAAGCAATTAGATTAAGAGCTTTACCATTAACGCCATAATACTCAAGTTTACTTAATAAGATCCTGTGGTCCACGCAATCGAATGCCTTTGATAGGTCACAAAATATATCATTAGCATTTTGTGATCTCTCCCAAGCGTCATATATATGTTTGAGCAGTGCCACACCAGCATCTGTCGTAGAGCGACCTCTAGTGAAACCATATTGTTCACTGTGAAAAATTCCATTAACTTTAAAATGGAAAAGAAGTTGATTTAGCATAATTTTTTCAAATGTTTTACTTAAGGACGGTAGGATTGAAATGGGTCTATAATTACTGGGATCACTTCGACTTCCCTTTTTAAAAAGTGGTAAAACTTTACTACATTTTAGCAAATCTGGAAAAGACCCCACTTTAATAGCATTGTTAAAAATTAAAGCTAAGTACGGAGCGAGGTCATCAATGATAGAACTAATTAATTTAAAAAAATGCCCCACAGGTCATTTGTTTTTTTTTAATATTAAGACTCTTAAAAGTTTTTAGAATATCTAAAGAATCAACTTGCGAGAATGAAAAATCAACATTACATTTGCTTACGTTATTTTTAAGAAGTTTGGTAGAATCAGTTGAAGATGAATTCAGTCGAGAAGTTAAGTCAATGGGTATTTTATCGAAAAAGGCTTCAAAGACGTTAGCCAACTTGTCATCCGAGCTTACAACAGCACCATTTATATTTAATTCGATTGATATAATTTGCTAATTACGTTTGCTAATTACGTTTCCCACAGATACTATTGATTATATTCCATGTGCATTTAATTTTATCATCAGAATTAATAATTTTATCTTTGATATATTTTGATTTAGCAGCCATACAAACAGCTTTAAAAGTTTTAGAATATTCTTTTACATAATTCAAAAATCTAGTCTTCTGCTTCCATTGCTTCATACTGTACAGTTCGTACAACCTATTTCTACTCTTATAAATACCTTCAGAGGCCCATTCACTAAATTTTAAGTTTACATTTATATCGAAAGTTTTAAGTTTAAAAATCTTATAGAATTCATCTAAAATTAATTTGAAAACTGAATTATATCTATGTCTAATATATCTCGAATATCTATTAATTTTAATTAATACAAAAACTAATTTTCGATAGAGGTCCACCCGGTGTCTGCCTTGTCACACTTAGTAAACTCACAAATAAAAAAAGTGCGTGCGTACAAAGTACACATGTCAGAATTTAATTTTTTTACGAACGAAACGCAATAATAATAATATTAATTTATTAAATAATAAAAATATAATTCCTGTAAAAAATAACAACATATAAATTAAATTGAATTGATATGAATAATGAATGAAATAAATAACGTTACTATATATTATTAATGTTATTTATTGTACATCACCAACCCGCCTGCCCAGCGTGGTGACTATGGGCAAAATACATGAGTTTACGCCATTTTTTGGCACGAACTTGTGGAGGCCTATGTCCAGCAGTGGACTGTAATAGGCTGAAATGATGATGATGACGATGATGATGATGAGAAGCAGGATTGAAATTGGTCTATAATACCAGGGATCATTTAGATGCCCCTTTTTAAAAAGCTTACTCCTATAGACCTCGCTCTGGCTCTCAGGTGTGGGAGCTGGAGGCGCTGCGCGCGGCGCGCGTGGAGCAGCTGGTGAGGGTCGCTCAGCGCGCCTGGCGACGCTACCGCGCGCGGCGCCGACACTGCGCTGCGCTGCGCATCGCGCGCGCCTGGCGACGCTACCGGGTGAGTGCACCCGCCCTTTGTACAACTAAGTCGGCAGCAGGCGTGCGGCCCACCTCATGGTAAGCGATTACCGTAGCTTATAGACGCTTGCGACACCAGAAGTGTAACAGATGCAACGTTGACCATACCTACGAAATTAGAAGTGGAAACGTAGGGTCGGGAGCTTTGACCACCTTACTCACCACGGGAACACAATACTGCTTGACAGCACTGTTATTT